>NW_022589711.1:5548499-5873300 GCF_004348235.1 Phoca vitulina
GGGGGGGGTGTACTGTTGTTTGTAGTGTATATAATTAGCTGGCTCTTTACAATATATGCAGGTATTAATCTAAAAAACGTGAAATTCCCAATCCAACATAAAGATATCCAACTTGAAAAAAAAAAAAAATGACAATGTCACTATAAATGACAGATAATTTTCCCATGAGAAATAGATAAAAACTTTAGAAGACATACATTCATCATGTGTATTTTAAGAAAAGAAAATGCAGACCACTGGAAATAAGGTTAACAGAGTTTTGTTTTGTTTTTTTGTTTTTTCAATAACAGCAGTTTTTCAACCTTTCTTAACTTAATAGGGTGATCAACTCATCCTGGGACCAGTATGTTTAGCACTTAAAATCCTGTATTCCAGAAAACCCCTCAGTCCTGGGCACACCAAGATGGCTGGTCACTCTGATTCTAACAAGTTCAAAAGTGTTTTATTAATATAAGGCTACTATGCACAAGGCCTTTTTTTGTACTACAGAAGGAAAAGAAATAGTGAAAATAAGCAGCTTTTTGAAGATTGATTTGGATGAGGGCAGAATATAGAATATTAAGGGAAAATTTTAGATTTTTAAGGTCAAGAAAGGGAGCATACAGCTTATTGTAGTGAACTGTACCTCAATAAAGCCTTTTTGTTTTCTTAAGGAAAAAAAAAAAGACTAAAAAGGGTGCTAAGTGAAAACAACTTGAAGTTTTTGGTAAATCAAAATAAAAAGACAAAACATAACAGTGCTTTCATCTTTCAAAAATGTAAAACCAATAATACTGTAACTAAAATATTGTAAAGATCTGGTATTAGATGATGTGGAGAACAAAGGCAAAAGAAAAAAAAATTAAATTTCCTTACAACTTACAGCCCACTCATTGACAAGCCCTTGAGACAAGCAGCATGACCTTCCCTCTAGGAACTCAACTGCCTTGATGTTAATACTTTACTCAGGGCTAAGGCAACCTTATCTTCACATTAGCCTGATCTCCAGGATCCTGTAAGTCTCCTTTAATATATAAAAATTCCTTTGGAAACTTCCTTTATCTCTAACCCCCATCCGCCACCAAAATATATGTTAGCAATCATCCTCCAAGCATATCCGTCCTCTGATATACATCTGAAGGGTCTCATGACTAAGGTTTTACTAGATGGTGATAATTGATCTTTTCCAAACAACAGCTAGCCCCTCAAGGTCCTGGACACCTGGCTTCTAAATTCCTTAGAGACTTGCTCTATCCCTAACCACCTCCCAACTTGAAAGTATACAATGGGCCACTCCTCATGACCCCAGTGCAGCTCTTTCTGCCCACGGGTCCAGTCCCAGTGCTTTAATAAAACCATTTTTCTGCACCAAAGACGTCTCAAGAATTCTTTCTTGACCGTTTGCTCCCCTGATCCCCAACATTTTCACATCATTAGAGGGGAAAAAAGATTTGGTCATGGAATAATACAACTGCTTGATGGTCTCACACATTTCTTGAAACGACTAGGATATTAAAAATTAAGTCAGGAGAAAACGTAAGTGAATAAGAAACATAAAAATAAATGAACAAATCATTTTTGAAACAACCAAGTGAAGAAAGCAGTTTAGAATCAAATGATAGTGAAATTTCTTAAAAAATATTGTAATATTGACGAATAGTATTACCAATGAGAAGAAAATAAAATATACCAGAAGCAATTACTCAGTTCATATTTTCACCCATCAATACTTTTTATTCCTTTCAAATAAAAACACAATTCAAATTTCTGCTAACAACCCAAAGGTACACTATTAGGGTAACTCTGGTAAAATGTTTTGTTTTTTGTTGAATTATCTGGGTTACCAAAAAAAAAAAAATCATTCTTATATGCCTAAAAGAAACCCTCAGAACATCAGGTGGCCGTGGCTAAGATAGGAAAAGAGAAATTATATAACCAAATTTAATTCAAGGACATAAAATATTTTAAGAAGTTCATTTAAAAACATTAAAAACTTAAATGAAAATGTTAATTGTACCTTAAAGAACCCTGCTTCAGGGCCACACCTGTCATATACATTCCTGGATTTACCTATCGCCATGATAATACCTTGCATGTTCGGTGTCATCATGATCTGCCACAAGGAATTTAAAGTAAGAGTTTTTGAATGAATGGGTAACATAAAAAAATATATATCAAAAACCAAAATAATATATTGACATGCAAGTTAAAAGTCCTTTGTTTTTCACTACTTATAAATTAATCATTGTATATTTTATGGCAAATATGATCCAATATGCATGTAAGTATCTTTCAAAATCATCCATACAGGGCCACAGCTAGCTCCAGATGGTGCCTTTGTGCAAATTGCAAAAAGGCATCCTCTCTGAACTGAAGAATTCTAAAAAGGCACCTCCCTCTTGACAAACAAATCAAAAAGTGCTGCTCTCTGAGAACCACTTAGAACAAGCAACACTTTTTATTTTAAAAAGTGCCTCTTCTTTAAGGTTTGAGGAGCTCAGCATGAGCTCCATTTCACCTCCACTTTGGCCTGCTGGCTGGGCTCCCTTGCACAACAGTACAACCTGAACATCTATGAGCTGCAGCCCTGTATCCATATGACTTAAAGTTCCCAGGTACATGCACTGTTAAACTGTCACTCCAATTACAAAAACAAAACAAAATGCATCTCTGCCAATAGCATAAGCATTTGCACAAAAGACAGTGTTAAATGATTAATCACAATTCTAAATTTTAAAATGCCAGAAGGCTTACCCTAAAACAAGCACTGAGGTGCTTGGTCAATAAATGAACATTTTTATTAAAAAATGCCAGTTTCCATAATTTTCAAGCAGCAACATGGTAATGAAATAGTTAACTGGAACAATGTACTGCTATTAAATATCAAATACTTAAATATTTCTTTGTTTTCAAAGAAATTTCAAAATATTTCAAACAAATATTTCTCTGTTTTCAGCTTATCATTCTTAGCTGTTCGCATTTTAAAATACCTGCAAAATGAAACCACTCAAAGCACTATGAAGTTATTGTATTAGAGCAATCAAGAGATTGCATCCATCACCTCTGATTCACTGAACCTATCATCCAAATTTTGATTATACACTGACAGTCACAATATACCTAACATCTGCTTCAGAAAATTCATCTCACCAGTTCCTATCTCATAAACCAGCTTCTTATTCTCCTTATGGCCATGTTTTCTTACATTGGCACAGTAATCTTTATGTCTTTGTGACACCTCTGGTTTCGGTGATTAACTCTTATATAATCACTTAATTGTAATTTTGAAATAAGTCTGAAAAAAAGTTACTTGGAAAAAACTAATATATATTAAATTCTCATCCATGCCAGTAAAAACTAACAAATGACAGAATTCAAGGTCTTCTAGGGATTACTATTCAGAAACAGCTTTACTGGCCCTCTCTCAAATATAAGAAAGATCCAATGTAAGAGTCTTAAGAAAAAAGTGCAAAAGGACAATAGCACATTTTTATCTGGATTCTCAAGAACAGTGTATAAAGCACTGGAAGGCATTCAATAATGATGAATCGCTCAATTCACATTCACATGGAGGTTGCAGAAGCAAAAATATCCAACATCTATTTGCAATCAGGCTGTAGGATTTTTTGGCAGGAAATAGTAGGCAAAGTATTATAATACATAATTCAAGTAAAACAGGAAAAAATTATTTTTAAATGTTCAAATTTTTTGCTATTTAATTAAACAACCCTTATTGTAATCTATCAACCTGAGAATAAACTGATCATATATCTACATAAAAGAATTAACTCTAGAAACATTATTCTTTTGACAAATTCCATAGCTTTCTACTTAAGTTTTCATTTGAATTTCAAAGTTCTGTTAGCAGTTGGTAAGGTAATTTCAGACCATAGGTGGCCAAGCTGTATGTTATGCAGCAATACACACAAATGTGAAGGCGCACGCATGCCCGAAGTACGTGTATTAAATAGCCAAAGATAAGTAGGAATAGTGTAGAGGTCTACAATAAAGGTACCTCGTCATCATAACCCCCCTCCTTTGACTCAATCATGAATTTCCCTACATGGGGAATCGCCACCTCTACAACTTGCTGGTTAGAAGGTGGTTGGCTTGTGGTATTTTCAGGTTTCTGCAGGAAAAAAATTATTAGTATGAACATTAGAAAAGAGAACAATGGAAGTACCAAGTATAAAGGACAGAGATTCCTGAGTCTTTATAAAAAATATCTGCACTTGCTTAGTATGAAATGAAACCACCTAAAACCAACATCAGAAGTGAATGCATTAATCAAGTAATAACATAAGACATGTAACTTTCCTTTTACAACTCAACCACTAAATTTTCTTTTTTTCCCACTAAGCATTTTGGACACCAAATCCTTAAAAATAATAAACACTGGAGTTGCATTTCCTACTGCTGTCTATAAGTTACAGCTGAGGTTTTTATTTTTTTTTTAATTCTAATAATTCCATAAATCCTTTCTTGATAACTCCATCAAAATACACATGACCTCATCTGAACCCATGAGTTTGCAGGTTTTCTTTCTTATGATTTTACCTTTCTATCCTTTCTAATAAATTAATAGTATATCCAATTTATATCCATACTCTATTGTGTTTAATTAACTCACTCTGTACAGCCTATGAGTCTTGTATGATGTATTGTACAATGTATTTATATATGTGTCTGATGAATTCTTGCTTCTGAAAAAGATGGTGGAAAGTGACATCCCTTTTTAACAATTCAATGAGATTTCTTTCAATTTTCCTTTTCTTTGATAACAAATTCTATGAATTTCCCTACTCCACTAATAGAGTAGAAGCCAGTATGAAATCCAAGAAAGTCTACTCAAAGATACTAATATGGTTCATCCAAAATTCTGTCCAGATTTCACAAAGATCTTATACTACTGAATAAATTTATAATTAGCATATTCACTATTTACCTATAAACAAATTTCGCAAGTACTTAGGTGCTTGAAAGCAGCTTGTTTAAGTAATTTCAATTTGCAGCTTTAGTTTTCTGAAGCAAAAGATAAACTTTTGACATAAAATTTAAATAAAAGCAATTAAAGGGGTTTTATTTCAATTTGAAATATAAGTAAATTCTGGAGATGAGAACATTTTATGACTTTCCAGAAGTACATACACAAAAAGAGTTTAAACAATAAAACAAAACTAATGGCCAAGACTGACACTGTCCCTTTTAAAAGAAATGCTACTTTTAAACATAACGTATTTAGAAAAGGTTTCCTTATTTTGAGTCCTCAACTTTTCAAGAGGAAATAACCAACCTGCAAGGTTGTTGTGATCACGAGAGATAATATTCAGCTAATCCAATATCTCATATATACTAGCTGTTCTATAATAAGTATTACCAGTATTATAATACTGTTATGCTACTTTAAAGTGCTTGTATTTGAATAGAATAACCCAATATTACTAGCATACATACCTAGAGAGATATGCTTATTATCCCATGACAACTAAGTATTTTAAATCCTTCTAGCATATGAAAGAAGAGTAAATGTGTTTGATCTCTATCCACAATAGTGAAATTTGATCAGGTAAATTAGGAGATCTGTCTAGACCTTGTGGTGAAACACTTCTCACAATCAAATCAATCTAAAACAATATTATCTTAAGAAGAGAGAATATAAATTTAAGTAGCAACTGGGAAACTGATCAGTACCAGCATAATGATCCTTATGAAACAATATATGGCCTTTGAAAAAAAAAGTTGCACTTAGGAAAAAATAATGTTTAAGAAACATTTTCAGTTACCACAGAAGAGTTTCAACAGCATTTTACTGACAAGTTATATGCGTGCAAGTTGAAAAACCAAAGAAACTTTGGGTGAATGTAATAATTCTGTTGTATCATTCATCAAGTTTAGATATCCTAAGGTACCACAAAAATTTTCCGTATAAAGACTTTGAGGGCTCATTAAAGTAAAGTACATGTGTATCTATCTTTCTCTATTATTGTCAGGTCCTATATAAACACCTTAACAACAGCTAAACCTGAAAGGAGTTAATAAGTGTTTCAGTTAATAAATGTTCCCAAAATAATTAAAATACAAAGATTTTTATTAATTGCCTGACATCCATTAAGTGGACTGTTTTAAAAAGTGTTTTTTCATGAAAGGGCGATTAGAAAGCTATATAACTACAACCACCTTGACCCCCTACCTTTTAATCTAGTAATTCAACTATAGAGAATCTATTCTAAAGAAATAAATTGGAATATGGAGAAAATTTAATTTCTAACAGCCTATTTATAATAATATAAAAGTAGAAGCAAATATACAGTGGGGGAATGGGTACGTAAATAAGAATTTAATCACTCAATGGAATAATACTCAACCATTAAATGTTTTTCACAGAGAATTTTTAACACGGGGAAAATAGTTATGTCACAATGTTAAATGATTAAAGAAGAAAAGGCATATATAAACAAAATTGTATATGCAGAAATACCTCAGCTACAAAAATAAATCCCAAACCTGTACATAAAAATAAGAATGGAAAAAAAAATACCAACATATTACGTGATTAGAGCTTTGAGTAGTGGGACTACACATGATTCTTTCTTGAAGTATACTTTTTTTGTATTTTTCAAATTTTAAAATATTTCATTTAAAATTAAAGACATTCTTCTAAACAGTAAGCTTTTTATACGTTTAGAGACTATCTCTCTATGACTATGCTTCCAGGAATTCTTAAGCTAAGGTTGGAACTTAATATATTGTATATTTGTGAAATGGTTTGTATTTAAGTAACAAAAAGAAACTAACAGCTGCTTAGTACCTGTACTACATGCTCAGTACCTTCAAAAAAATAACCTTAATCCCACAATGATCTCCATTTTATGTAAAAGCAAACTAATGTTTAGAAAAATTAAGCACCTTATTCAAGTTTGCAGAGCTAGTGAGAAATAAAACCAGTATTAAAAAACCCAAGACTATCTAATCCCAAAGTCTGAACACTCTTTTCATGTATGCGATTTAGTTTCTAAGGTATATCTTTAAGTGAGAAAAACCAGTATGTGGTTATAATCCTAAGCAACTAATCAGGAGACCAAGAACAGGCTGCTTCAGATAGCCATGATTAACATATTCTTAGACGTGTTGCAGGATTTATACAAACAACTCGGGCCAACTGTTAGTGCTACTCCAGCAGATATGCCAAATGGAAAAATATTTACGCTAGCTGTCTATCATATTCTCTCAATGTCATCCTCCTTTCTCAAATAAAGGTGAAGCAGTAGATTGTAGGCTTATAAGATGATACTCATATTATATATATAATATATATTAGTTATATTATTATATATAAAAATACATTTAAGTGATGGTTTCTGCAAATTTATGTTATACATGATTAGCCAAACTAAAAAAATCATGTTTCTATATTAAGCTAAATAATACCTTTGGCTTTCTGATTACAGTTAAAATGATGATACTTATTAACCATAAGGTAGGCTTTAACAAATAAAATTCCTAATTAGCAAACGGTCAAGCAAATTACATTTTCAGATCAGGCAAAAATATTTCTCCCTTGTATCTACTTCTCTGCCCTTTGTACCTCCCTAGGTTTTCCTCTTCTACCACACCCCAAGAACTTAGACATCTCAGATCCATTACAAGAAGCATTTTCCAGGAATGCTTTAGAGTTGAATTAGCAGGGGTTCATCTCAAGCTCATTAGAATCTCCAGGACATTTGCAAAATTTGGAATAATAAAAAAAAAAAAACCCCTATATTAAAACATCTTTTATAGTAAAATGATAATAATCAAAATTTTTCACATAGGAAATGAAATAAAGTGATTTGTGATTATTTCATTCATCAAAACATAACAGAATACCTCATTAACTGAACATTTTAGTTAATCAAGGTCCTATCATATTAAAGACCTTACTGCAATTAGCAGGTTATTGTTAAGATTAAGTTCACTAAGCAGAAAACTGTGTTGAAAAACTGTATGTCCTGGGGGCCTGGGTGGCTCAGTAGTTAAGCATCTTTGGCTCAGGTTGTGATCCTAGGGTCCTGGGTAGAGTCCTGTATGGGGCTCCCTGCTCCACAGGGAGTCTGCTTCTCCCTCTGCCCCTCCTCCCACTCGTTCTCTCAATCTCTCTCTCTCTCAAATAAATAAATTTTAAAAAAAGAAAAAGAAAAACTGAATGTCCTGTTCCCTTTAGTTCTCTAGGATGGTAGTCTTCAAATACTAAAATTAACCATCAAGAAACCTGCATTACAGCGGCTTGTGTTCACTAATAAAAAAATAAGTTAACTACAGCAACTGAATGTTTTTGTAGTATGAAATTTGTGAAATAACATCTCTCAGAAGGTCATATGCACTGAAAACACAGTACAATACCAATGTACTCAATTTATTGCTATACAAAGACACAACTGAGAGCTACAACACAGGTGGGTTATAATGACAATTCTGTTTGGACACTCTACTGAAATATGCATAAACCACTTTGCAAGATCACATTTATCCTGCTAATAATACTTGAACCTAGAATTTCTAATATTTTACTTTTAAACATATTCCATGGAACAATGAAAATTATTACCTTATATTTCCAACTATTCCAATGTAATTAGACTAAAGATAGAGGAAAGGGGTGAGGGAAAAAGAAATAATGCTAAATTTTATACTTCTCTTTTTAAGTTCCAAATCAAATGATCACTTTAGTCTATGATTATGATTCTTCCTCATTCTCTAACAGGAAGACCGAAATTTATTTTTAAAAAGAAGCATTTAGGGGCACCTGGGTGGCTCAGTCAGTTAAGCAGCCAACTCGTGATTTTGGCTCACGTCATGATCCCAAGACCCTGGGATTGAGCCCTAAATGAGGTTCTGCGCTCAGCAGGGAGTCTGCTTGAGGATTCTCTCTCTCTCTCTTTCCCTCTGACCCTCCTGCTGCTTGGGCACTCATGCTCTCTCTCTCAAAAAAAAAAAAAAAAAATCAAATCTTTAAAAAAAAAAAAAATCTTTAAAAAGATTACAGCTGAGGAAGCTACAGCCTGGGGGTTAGGTAACACCCACAGTCCCTGATGACGTTAATGGTAGCGTTGGCCCTTGGCCCTGTCTCTCCTGACTCCCGTGTAGCTACTCTCCATGAAACTGCTGGAAACGTTATCTAATACATCAAAAAAGAGGTTTTTCCTTTCAACCTTCAGATCTGTCCACATTTTCTTCATGACGTCATTTTCAGATCTTTCCACATGAAGATGGCTATGTTCAGAGAGCTAAAAGAAAAGTTCTTACCGACTGCAAAACTGTTTCAGGACTTTTATCTTCATGCTCATGTGATGCCTTGGTAATTATTCGAATAGTTTCTTCTTTCAAGTGCTTTGAGAAATCACTTCTTGATGGCTGCTCTAGATATTCTGGTTCTCCTGCTTGTGCTTCATAAGAAAAGAATCATTTGTGTATCTAATACCAATCACAGAGAGCTATCTAAAGATGAATCTGTTATTTAATTCTAATTCAAATTATAGAGTAACCAATTTTACTTTTATTTAATATACCACTCAACATAGAGCACCAACCCCAGAATTTAACCCCTCCCCCCAAAAAAAAATCAGGTTCAAGAGTAGTCAATTACTGAAGAAAATACTCATTGTCTCATAGTCTATGATGAGAAATTCATAGCAAATTTTTATGTCATGATAAATACTAAAATCTCATTTTGGAAGAGCATCAGCATTCTACCAAAAAAGAAAAAAAAAAAAAAGGATTTAGTGTGTATAACAAGTCTGGTCTGAGTTTCCACAGAGAAGACAGCAGCTGTTTCTCTGGCCACAAAATCCTTTTTCACACCTCCCTGACCAAACCTAACCCTGAATGAACCCAACCTTCTATCTTTTCTGAACCTGCCCTGGTAATTGAGTGTTGTCAGAGGAAAAACAATTACAACCTGGCAAACTGATACTAATATAAATTCAAGACTTCAAATACCATCCTTGCAAAGACCTCTCAAAGTTTTATCTATCATCTAGGCTCTGAGCTCCAGACCCATCGATGAAACAATGTACTCTGAACATCCCACTAGATGCTTTATAGACAACCCCAAATGCTTTATGTAAGTGGGCCTCTGCCTCTCTCTCTAACATAACTTTGTATCCTGTGCTCTATGCTCTTTTTCAGGTTATCTAATACATCAAAAAAGAGGTTTTTCCTTTCAACCTTCAGATCTTTCCACATTTTCTTCCCTCTGCCTATATATTCAACCCACTCTCAGTCTCCCATCTAAGAACTTCTATGTCTTTTTGTTTAAATACCACTTCCTTAACAAAAGTATTCCTGATTATACCAATTTTAGAGCAGGGTTTCTCAGCTTCTTGGCACTACTGACATTTTGGTTCATTTTGATTCCTTGGTGTGGAGTGGTCCTGTGCTCTACCCTCTAGATGCAAGTGGTACTGTCCCTTCAGGTGTGACAACCAGAAATGTCTTCAGTTTGTCAAATGTCCTCTGGGGGGCAAAGTCACTCTCAAATGAGAACCACTGCTCTAAAGTAACTTATTCTTTCTTTTAGCACTTTACCACAATTATGACTTAATTACTATTATATTTGTTTCAAGCCCATATCCCCTGCTAGACTAAGAATCTCAAGAGTAGGGATGCTATCTCCTTTTTGTATTGCTATTTCTTCGACACCTAGCATACAATAAGCACACAATAACTTAATGGAACAAATGAATTAATAAGTAATGGATATAAGGAATAATAAAGTACACTAAAATGTTCTACAGTTCTACAAAAACTCTCAAAGTGAAATATTATTCAGTAAGAAATACTATAATTTCAACATATATGCATGGGAATACATCCATCCAATAAATTTTAATTAAGTATTTAACTATGTGCCAGGCACTAGGCTAGACAATGGGACTCCCAGTATGAACAAAGCAGCCGGTGTCTCACCCCATGAAGTTTAGAGTCAACCATGGAGAATGTCATTAATCAAAGAATCACACATGCGAATTGTGACAATATTATAATAATACATGCTAGGAATAAAATGGGGGAGTGATAACTTAGATTATGGAATATGAGATAAACTGACTTTTTAGCTGAAGGATGATGGGTTGATCATCCCTGATGGAAGGATGATCTGAAAGAAGGCCAGTGTGGCTGGACTACAGTGTAAGAGGAGAGATATAGCAAGAGAGGACAGGGGCAAAATCAAAGGGCCTTTGAGTCTAATTAAAAGTCTTGAGGATAAATATAATGGCAATGTGGCAAGTTGTTTTTCTTTTTTTAAGATTTTATTCATTTATTTGAGACACAGAGAGAGAGAGAGCACAAGCAGGGAGGAGGGTCAGAGGGAGATGGAGAAGCAGACTCTGCTGAGCAGGGAGCCGGATGTGGGGCTCGATCCCAGGACCCTGAGATCATGACCTGAGCCGAAGGCAGACACTCAACTGACTGAGCCATCCAGGTGCCCCGCAATGTGGCAAGTTTAAAAAAAAAAAATTATTATGGCTCCAGTGTGAAGAATGGATTAGAGAGGAAAGTAAAACTAGAGGTCAGTGAAAGTACTAGAAGGTACCAGAGCAATATGAGCAAGAGATGGTGGTGCTTTTGGACAACAGAGACAGCAAGAGAGGTAGAGAGAATTGGTAAGATTGAAGATGTATTTTGGACACAAAGGTTTGAAGGCTGATGTGAAGATGATTAAGTTTTTGGCATGAGTAACTAGGATGATGGAGGTAAAATTTACTATGACAAGGAAAACTAGAGGAAGGAATGCTTACAGTGTGTATGACAGGAGGGAAGTTTAAAGAAGAAGTCAATGCCCTCATTTCTGTATTTCCTGACTTTGTACTGCAATGTTCTTTCAGTGCCCTGTATGGATGGATAAGGTAAAGAAAATTTTAGACTATACCTCCAGCTGATAGGAGGATGTGAACTTAATGCAATGAGGGCCAAGAAATCCATCTGGTCTGGCACTGGTCTAACACACTGAAACATGGACAGTCTATGTAAAATAAGTCCTTAGGAACAGAAGTAATTTTATCTGATCAACACAGTAAAATATATCTTAGATCCCCAGGGTAAAGATTCCCTTCCACATAGGGATTTGAGTCAAAAAACTTATGAGTAATGTTGAATGATCTTGCCTAAATGTCATACAACAGAACTATTTCTTCTAGAGTTTTCCTTGTGTATGTATCTTCCAGGGAACTGACATTTGAGTGGTGCTGTACAGTCACTAGGGGAACCTATGAGGATTTAACATCTGGGAGTTCGGAAACAAAAACCCAAACTTCATCCAGCATGTTTATTGAGCCTGCGCCATTTATATTAGTAATGAAGACAACTGACATAAAATTCACTCACTTTAAGAACTCCCAGTAAAATCAGATAATTATATACTAATTGGTCCCTCAGCTTAAAATATTGTTCAGGCTTCAATTTGGAATACAGCTGGTGATTACCAATATTCTACAGAGGTATATAATATCCCTGTATCTAAAGTGTCTCTTACATCACTTATTCGTCCTATGGGTACTTCACTGAGATTTTTAAATGGTTATCCTCCACGTAAGAGATTTTCCAGCCATGCTCTAGTTCATGATGTAGAGGCTTCATTCACCTATTTGGCCATTAAAGACCCCAACATTCTACGAGTACTCTGAACCTGCTCCTTTGGTCCACCTTCACAGTGAGTAAGGGATTGGGAGGGCTTGGGAGTGTTCTACTTATGTATATTTCCTGTTTATGCTCTTCAACATTTTAAGAGGACAGTTAACTCGATAACCAATTGGCTTTCTGTTACAGCATAAGAATCTGCTTTTTTTTCTTTTTGTTAAAATTTAAATTCAATTAGCCAACATATAGTACATCATTAGTTTCAGGTGTAAAGCTCAATCATTCATCAGTTGTGTATAACACCCAGTGCTCATCACATCACATGCCCCCCCCTTTTTAAGATTTTATTTATTTGACAGAGAGAGAGAGAGAGAGGAGCACAAACAGGGGGAGCAGCAGAGGGAGAGGGAGAAGAAGGCTCTCCGCTGAGCAGGGAGCACGATGCAAGGCTCGATCCCTGGACCCTGGGACCATGACCTGAGCCAAAGGCAGACGCTTAACCAACTGAGCCACCCAGGCGCCCCTCACGTGCCCTCCTTAATGCCCATCACCCAGTTACCCTATCCCCACACCCAAGATCTTAAATCTACTATTAAAAAAAAAAAAAAGGAGCAACATCTCCTCTTTCAGAAATATTTAATACCTTGCCTTACTGAGGAGTCTTACTTATTACATTCACATTTAGAAGACTATTTAAAGAAGATTACTTCAAAGATATGCAGAACATTCACTTCTAGAAATGTATTTAAAATCAACAATTCCCCAAAAGCAGCCTATAAAGAGCCATGGTAGGCTGGCTGTGTAGAATCACGAGAGAAACTTTTAAGACTTCAATTTCCTGGGTACCACCACAAACAACTGTGGGAATGTGGGGGGGTAGAGGCTTAGGAACCAGAGTTAAACCTAAAATTTACCTAGGACAGAGCTACATCTGTACCACACATTTTTAGCCTGCTTCTCTAATGTATCATTATTTTGGCTAGACTTTTAAAATGTCCCATACACTGAGGATCACTTAAAGGAAACTCATTATTGGAATCTCCATAGGAAATGAATTCAATTCAGAAAACATTCAAGGGTCATCTACTATATGTCATTTATTATGTTAGATTCTGAAGATATAAATAAGAATATCACTCAGTCCCTGCTTTAAAGGAACCTGAGAATATTGATGATATTGTTCATTCTACCAGGTCTTACTCTCAGGAACCAGCTGTACTTTCCTGGAATATCAGCTTGTTTTTAACGTGTGGACAGTATCTGTAGAGAAGTCCCAGAGCCAATTCTGCAAGCCCCCTCTAGGTAAATTTATGAAATCTTATGGAATGCATTCCATACCAATATTAACCTGTTTACCTTATTTTTTCTACCTTTTCAAAAAAAATCGGTTATGCTACACAGGTTATGACAACTTCAACAGTTTTTCCAGAAACAATAGTGTACTGCATGTTAACTAACTAAAATTTAAATTAAAAAAAAGATAGTTTTTAGGGGTGCCTGGGTGGTGCAGTTGGTTAAGCAAGTCTGCTTGAGATTCTCTCCCCCTCACCCTCCTCCCCCCCCACTCTCCTCCCCTCCCACTCGTGCTCTCTCAAATAAATAAATTTTTTAAAAAAGTTTTTGAATAAGACAGGAGAAACACAAGTAAAAGTGCAAAGCTCTTCTCTCCTTCTGAGTAATTTCTCTGTTTTATAAATATAGCTTGGAGCCATACTGTTTAACCAGAGGTATATCTCAGAATTATCTGAGGACCTTTTTAAAAATATATATTCTGGACCCTTCCTTCAGAGGTTCTGATCCCAGTTAAGTCTTAGGTGATCTTACTTAGGTGGAGTGTGCTGTTTACACTCACAAAAAAATTCCCCAGGTATAGACCGTATACACCGTAGTAAAGAACTGTTGAATAGATCTCTAAACATAAGTGTTCAGGTAAGTTTTTCTTTGCAGTAAGCACGTGTAAGGAGGTAGCATGAAAAGAACCAAATAATTTTTGGTTCCATCATTTATTACTTAGTTTCAGTAAGACAAGGAATGGTACTAGAGAAGTGAGTTCTATGGATTTCTTGGTCACATGTAAGCAGAAGTGGAACAAATACTCATTTAATTAATACTATATAAATCAATATTCTTATTTGGAATATCACTCAGTAGAAACTGATTTTAATTGTTCTCATGTTATAGCTTTATTGAGAAGATTTTTGAGGAAAGAAAAATCACTCTGATTAATTTTATGAACAAGATTTCCTCGTATTACTTCCACTAGTCACTCGTAATTCTAGTGCACACCTGAGAGATTTAAATATAGGTTCTCTTTAATATGCTGAAAATATTATACCAAATTGAGCAAATTACTCTGGAAACTGTGAAGAGAAGTAAGATGACATGGGCATTAAAGTAAACTTTCTCTACTAATGATTGGGGAGATAAGTGGTTCCAATAAACATTAATGAGTTCCCTTATACAACTGTGGTATGTTAAATTGCCCTGCAACAGAGGATGGACTTCTTAATAGGATACATAAAATAATACAGTAGTAGAAACCAATCTTTTAAACAATAATCTCACTCCCCAAATTTATAGACTTAGCACATTCTATTCCTACAAACTCAAAGTGTATGCTTCTAGCAATTCTATAGGTGACACAATGTTTCCAATTCAGGCAGTTATTGCCACTACTTTCTAAAAACCCAGCCTGGAAGATAATTATCATAATAGTTATATATGAATTGACCATTTCTGTCTCTTTATTTTTTAGTTATTCTGATTCCTCTCAGAAATACATCTCCATCCTCAAGTACTTTTTTTTAAATACTAAAAAGAAAGACATGAAAATATATGCCTAATACCTACTCCTGGTTTTTTTAAATTACAAAACAGCATTTACAGTATATGGTAGGAAGTATTAATCAGGATAAAGGGTATGGGGCATATAGACGTGGCCTTTTATACAGAGAGAATATAAGATAACAAATGTAAATGGGAGGGCAAAGTTGTCTAGTCCTCTCAGACAGGAATATTAATGGGGAATATGTATTAGTTTGAATGGAAATAAAATGTGTTAAGTCTGTAAATTTAGTCTTGTGAAAGACAAGATGAAAAGAAGAAGACCGTACAGCACTTAATATTTTGGTGCCACAAAATATAAGTGAGCCAAAAACAGAGTTGGAGCTTAACCAATGAATGCAGGATTCACCTTCATCTGAGTGCTTAGGTACCACTATCACTTATGCCAATTAGGCAGCCATGTCCTCCCACTAGTAAGGTAAGAATAGACACATGCAAATGGTGTGCATAAAAGTTAGTGGAAGTATAACAAAGTAGCTCCATTGGGGTAAGTTCTCGGGATCGGTTTGAGAAGGATATGTACCAAAGACAAGGGATGAAATCACAAAGGGATGGAATTGGCTCAAAAATGAAAAGAATTATAATGTATATACTGTGATTTGAGCACAAAAATCTCTTGATATCTACTGAGTCATTTCCTATGGAAGTAGACAAAGTCACTGTAAAGAAACTGCATTACTGTGAAACCACAGACCTTCATGTAATCTACAAGGTGGCTCTTAATGTATGGAAAGAAATACAGTCGTGCATCATGGTAGAGCTTACCACACTACAATGGTGGTATTCAGATATACTATATTGCATTTGAGGATTATAATATTGGTATCTTTGTTCGTATAATACCATTATCTTGGTCTTTTAAAAATTCTGAATCAATGCCTGTTAACATCAAGATCAAGGACTCAACTAATCAATTTATATGAAAACAAGTTAACAAGTCTGGACAGATCTGTGTGTGCCTGCTTTACTCACAATACCATATTGTGGTACTGTACATCTTCCATTGAGAGAATAATTTCTTTTGAAGTTCAAATGATAATGCTAAAATTCACCAAAGTAATTACTGCTGTATGGGAACTGGTCTGTAAAAGATGAAATTAAGGAAACACCTAAAATGTTTTTTTTTTTTCTTTCTAAAATGGTTTCTTAAAAAATAAAAGACAAAACACACAGATGTTGCATAAAAAGGCCATTCAAAAAGATCCACTCAGAGTTATGAAACAGACAAATGAGTTTGACAAAAGTATGTGTTTATCTCTTCCCATTCCTCCAACTACTACAGAGAAATAGCACTTTTTCACAGTAGAAAATATGTTGCCCTAAAATATATTAACAACTCTGTGATGATGAAAGTAATCTTCAAAAAAAAAAAAAAATCAGAAGACATTTTATTTTCAATTTTGCTAGAACATGTTTATTCTTGTACTGTTTACTCTGAACATTTTATGGATTTCATCAGCTAATAACTTTAGAATATTTTTAAATATTAAATACTTAGTTTCAGCTAATTTTTAATTTTAAAAATGCTGAAAAAATCAAATAACTGCTCTATAATAATAGCATAATTACACAAAATATTAAAGTATTATACAAAATATATACAGATATACCAATAATGCTATTTTGCTCAAATGGGAAATTACTAAAGTAAAGTAAAAAGTTCACTCTCTCGATAGCTTTAGTGAAAAGGTTTGGATTACTTGCTGGTTTTCATGGCTTTTCTAAGCTTCTGGCCAAGAAGGGTCAGACCCAATCAAAATGGGCAGGATGGACAGAGAAAGAGCAGAATCATCTCAT
Organism: Phoca vitulina; assembly: GCF_004348235.1. NCBI lineage: Eukaryota > Metazoa > Chordata > Mammalia > Carnivora > Phocidae > Phoca > Phoca vitulina. The sequence continues at coordinate 5,565,735 of NW_022589711.1, forward strand.
TTAACTTGAAAACGGTATATATGAATACAGCAGTGCCTGGCAAAGGGGTAAACTAAATTGTTATCAGTGGCAACTCAGAGGAGTGATGCAATTTCAGATGATTTTTACTGTCTTCTTCATACTTTGACATAATTAAACTTCTTTTTTAAATGAGCATATCTTATTTTTATAATAAAGTATCAATAATAAATATATTGATAATAAAATACAATTTAATCAAAAGGTACTAACCTGTTGTTACAGAAGACTCTGACTCCCTCAATTTCTGAGATGCTAAAAGTTTTTCCTGCAAAGCTTTCTGGGCAAGTTGCGCATCCCATTCTTCTAGTTCTTTTTCAAATCGCTGGTTGTCTTCCTCAACAAAATCTCTTAAATCCGGTGGTAATGTTTCTATTCCAACAAGAGCCTGCCCAGTTTCTTTATTTAACTCCTCTGCAAATCATATTTCAAAAACTAATATAAAATTAAGAATTAAAGGAAAAATGCAAAGCTCAAAATAGGATGCATTTCAAATGGGATTTAAAGCATGAATTATTACCATTTAACAAATCAATATAAAAAATTAAAAGAAAACTCAAACAAATGCTTGGATAAGCAATGATGCAAATATTTGATAATCAATTATAGGAAATGTTCTCAGCTTTTTTTTTTAATCTCTAGATTAAGAGTAAAAAATAACGGAACAGGATATAAAGCCAAAATCATTTGCTACTCAAATATTGACATAGTACTACATTTTCTATTTTAATAAAATACTAGATGTTTGATTATTCATAAAATAAAAATCACAAAATGAGAATAACTCATAACCTTATTAAACTCAAAACAGAACTAAAATTCTTTTTCATCCAAAGCAGTTAAGCACAGCAATATACTTACAGGCAATTTGAAAACTAATCAATATAGCAAGATTTTCAAAAACATTACAGAAGTAGTATTTAAGAGAGTTACTGAACTTCTGCACACATACAAAATACACTGTAGCTTTCCATCATAAATGGACCACCTAGCTAGTGTTGCTGAATGGTTAAACACAAAAGGAAAGTTGATTTTTATCAGTTTGAACAAAATTTTATTAAGTACTTTCTACATGCAAAGCCTGTATTAGAATATAAGAAATAAAATGATTAAGACATAGTATGACATGGCCCCTGGCTTTGAGAAGGTTAGAGTGAAGTGCAAAAGACAAGTTGACATACAATTCCAACACACATAAGTGCCCCATAGAGGTATGCTATGAGAACACAAGGAGAGGTATTTTCCGGTAGAAGTAAAAAAAAAAACCTTGGCAGAGCAGATGACACCTGAATTGAATCTTGACAGACGAGCAGAAATTAGACAAAAGAAGAAAGAAAAAAGAACATTCCCTCCAAAAAATAAAAAACATAAAAACTAAAGTTATAAATGTGTGAAATCATTTGGTGTGAAGAGAATACAACAAGCAGTTCAAATATCAGTAAAGTATATAGAGTTTGAAATGGGCAATGGTTATAAACGAAGCTTGAAAGACAGAGGCCAGAAAATGGAGGCCTTATATATTAGGTTAAGGAGCTTAAATATGAGTCAGTGCATGATGTGGTCCTTAAAGGGATTTTGGCAGGGAGAAATAGGTCAGATTTGCATTTTTTAATTTTTTTTTATTTTTTATTGTTATGTTAATCACCATACATTACATCATTAGGGTCAGATTTGCATTTTATAATAGTTACTAAATAGTTAACTTTGAATACAAAATAATATTCCAATTGTCAGCCCTGATTACATTACTCTTCAATTCCAGTTTCTCACTTAGAATAAGCCAACCGCATTTCCTAATCATAACCATCACCCTCTGAGTCAATTACACTTAAATAATCACACCAGAGACCAGAGTCACATAAAAGACCTACTTATTTGGGTGCCTGGGTGGCTCAGTTGGTTGGGCGACTGCCTTCAGCTCAGGTCATGATCCTGGAGTCCCGGGATCGAGTCCCGCATCAGGCTCCCTGCTCAGCAGGGAGTCTGCTTCTCCCTCTGACCCTCCCCGCTCTCATGTGCTCTCTCTCTCTCTCTCATTCTCTCTCTCAAATAAATAAATAAAATCTTTTAAAAAAAAAAAAAAAGACCTACTTATTTAAAAATATAGACTACCCTATATATTTCATGTGCTTACCTTTTATTAAGAATTGTGCCTTATCATTTATGTACATTAAACAGTATGCACTGGCATTTCTATAACCACCAAAAGAGTCCCTCACTAGCTCTTCCCATGATGATTTTGTCACAGCAATATCATTGTACTTCATCCACCTGTTTTCATGATGATCAAAAATATATGCCCAGTAGTGCCCGGCATTAGCTTGGCCTTCATGAACTAAAACAGCATGTAAGCGATAAGGAACCTAAATATGAAAACAGAAGAGTTAAGCCACAGTTAAGTAGTCTATTAATACCACATTCCATGAAACCCATAAACTATCTGATTGAAGAATACCATAGAAAACTGGCTGTGATTAAAATTTTGAAAAAAATACACTATGAAATAAAAAGGGGGGAGATAAATAAGTTAATGACATGTAAAGCAGGTGTATAAATAGAATATTTTTGAAACTTTGAAAATTTCTTTCAAATGAACTTATGATGAATATTTTATATATAGTATATGATTTGTCTAAACCTTCACAATTATAATTTGATGAATTATAGCAATATGGCCAACATAATGTATACCGAAAGTTAAAATGTAACTGAGCCCTGTACTTCTCCCCCAAATCTTAACATCCTTAAATAACCATATAATTTCTCCCATAGGACTTTCTGTAAACACTAAGACCTTCTGAAAATTTTTGCTAAGTTTTACTGTAAAATAATAAAAAAAGTAAACAATAAATATACTATGAGAATACAACTCAATGTTAACATGGAATCTTTAAGATCAGCAATTTTATAAAAAACATTAAGAAAAATTAGCTTAAGAATTAGGTTAATCATACAAATAAAAATATGTAATTTTGGCAATACTTACCAACTTAAAATTTAACTTACTTGGATCATAGATTTGTCAGAGTACATTAGTTCAATTGTTCGATGGATTCTGGATATGCTTTCCTGCAAATCTAAGGATAGAAGATGTCATTTAAAATGATTAACATCAAGTACGTCTCTACGAGACATAAGATAGTAACTAATGGTTTTCCTACCAATATGTTAGAGGAATAAGGAAAAATTCCTAAAACTGTTCGTAGAAATACTACTATTTGGAGTCTGTATAAAACGAAATATAGTTCTCCTTAATAAAAGATATAGCACAAGTGCATAATTAAAAACCAAAACAAATATGATTCACTTAGAAAATGTGCTGAGCCTATAAAAGTGAACTTTATTCAAATCATAGGAAAAGTGTCAATAGAAATGGAACATAAAGCCCCTTACATATTTATTTAAAACAGGAAAACTATGGAATGAAATAAAATAACTTTGCCACAAACCTTCTATATACATATATGTCATTGAATAAAAATCTACCACAATCACCAATGGAAACAATGTTGAAACTGCCATTACTTATTACTTCTACTTCCAGTAGAAATCCATTCTACAAAATTATTCACAGCTATATTGCACATAACAATAAAAAAATTAGAGACAACCTAAATATCTATTAATGGAGAAATGGTTAAATTATAGTATAACCTATACTACGAAGCCACTGAAAAGAATTGGGAAGAAACCATGAAAGACTACGGAAAAATACTAGTAACTTCAGAGTGGGGAAAGACCTTTTTCTGAGCCTGACAGAAAATCCAGTAACCATAAAGGAAAAGATAAGATTCTCTCCCCAAACTGAAGAAAATCTACATTATAAAAACAAAACAAAACCAACACCAAAAAAAGTCAAATGATAAAGACAATTAAGAAAATAATATCTACAGCAAACACTATAGGCAACAGGTTAATACCCATAATATCAAAGTTTCTATTGAGCATTAAAAGAAAGATAAATGGTTCGATATAAAAAATGGGTGAATGTCACAAGAAATTTATAGAAAAACAGAATTTCACTCAAAATTAAGGAAATGCAAATTAAGATACTAACATACCACTTTTTTTCAATGTTCAGGCTACCACAATTTAAAAAGTACCCAAGGCTAAGGAAGATGTTGGGAGTTAGGCTCTTCCACATAGTGGGAATAAAAACTGGTTCAATGTTTTGGGAGGGAAAATTTTAAAACAGTTAAATTTAAAATATATACACTTTGGACCAGAAATGACACTTCTAAGAATATATCCTACTCACAAAGTGTGTCAATATATATGTAGAAGGTCAGCACTACTTGCAGTATCAATATAGAAATTAAATAAATTACATCTTACTCAGATGTAGAATATAATTATTATTATTATACAATAATTTAAAAAACAATGTTAACAGCTAATAACAGGGATAAAAGAGAAGAAACAAATAATTCCAAGGAAAATCTTACCCAATCCATTGTATTACTATGGTCCAAAGTATTAGATATTAAGGGTTCCTACCCTTATCGGATGAATGTCTCTCAAGTTCCTCAAACTTAAATTTTCCTCAAACTTAAAATGGCCAAAAGTGGACTCATCTTATTCCTACTTCCCCCCCTGAGGTGGGGACCTGCTCACCCACCAGTCTGCCCTTTTCCAAAGTACATTCCATCTATCTATTCATACCAGCATGAGGAACTAAGGGAATAGTCCCTAATTCCTCCCTTTCTCTCTCACCTCTTGTCAATGACCTACCTCTGTCAGTTTTCTCCAAAGAGTAGATCATATCCGTTCCTTTCCTTCCTCAATGCCACTACCTTGGTGTCAAAAGCTTCCTAGCTTCCACCCTTCAGAATGTAATCTTATAAAAACAAACACAATCTGCCAAGTCCAGTAAAAAATTATTTAATACCTAGTACAGTGTTCAGGAAACACAGTGTGCTCAATAAATGTTTACTAATGAATTCAAATGTAAAAATATTCCCTTATATATGAAAAATACTAAGGAAAACATTTATAGCTACTAATGCTAATTGTTAGTTGCCATCATGCCCTATTTATGTTACATTATATTATATTAGGACTGCTCTTTATTTACATATTGTCTATAATGATTCAAGTTGGGCATCTAAAATCCAACAATCCATATTGTTTAAAATAATTCCAATCTTTTGGTATAAAAGAGTAGCTCCTAGATTTTTCTTTTTTCATAGGATAAAATTAGATGACAGTAATAGGATATTATATTTTGCCATGTAAGGAAAAATTATAATAAAATAAATATAAATATAATAAAATACTAACATCGCTTCATTTAAAAAAAGAAAAAGGACATTTTAAAAACAGTAAAGTAGCAAAGATATAATTTCAGAATAAAGGAGAGTCCCTTCCAAGAAAGGCCAGATGGCAACTTAACACCAACACATATACACACACACGTGTACACTCATACTCCCCACAGAGCACCGTCCTCATTTTTCTTATTTTGCTACATGCCAGTTAAAACACATTACAGACTGGCACTGAGCTCACAGATCGTATCTGGAAATCTCTGTTAGAGCAGATTTAAAATTAAAATTCACATTTCTGGGGTGCCTGGGTGGCTCAGTTGGTTAAGCATCTGCCTTTGGCTCAGGTCATGATCTCAGGGTCCTGGGATCCAACCCAGCATTGGGTTCTTGGGCTCCCGGATCGGCGGGGAGTCTGCTTCTCCCTCTCCCCCTGCTCATGCTCTCTCTTTCTCTCTCTCTCTCTCAAATAAATAAAATCTTTTAAAAAAATAAATAAAATTCACATTTCTAATTCTTAAATCTAAAAAAAAATTGTTTTATCACTTTAACTCATTACACAAACATTAGGGAGAGGATGTAATTGACAAATACCTAATTTAATTGTATGAGGTTTCACCAATGGAGTAGCTGTGAATACCAGTTTGATATAAATTTAGAGCATTAAACGAGAAAATCAGACCATCTGCTATGTCATTAATCAACTAAGTAGTCCAGAGGAAATCTGTTGGTCTCTCTGAATCTGATATTAAGATCATAAAAACAGGTAGTCAGGCTAGTTTCTCTTATAGAAAACACTTTCTAGGAAAAAAAATACGTTATAATATTTACATATGAAATCCAAAGGTGATTTCCCTTCTTAATTTTAATATTATACATATCCATCTGAGGCGACAGTAGCTCTGCTGTGAGAAGCTTCTTACCTCTGGTGTCATTTTCTATTTCTGTCCTCCAGCGATGTAAACAGCTTTCTAGCACAGAAAGCTCTTCTTCTGTTATGTGTCTTGGTGCTGGATGCATGGGCAAATCTGGGGGTATCCGAGACTGAGTGAATGGTTTATGTATTACTGATCTCGATGAAATGGCAGCTATTGATGTGGGTGATGTGCTTGGCAGTTCTGAAGAAGGGGCTCCCTGTTGTTCTGTTGTGCTATATTTTTAAAGCATAAAATATTTATTATTAAACTTTCCGAGTTGAAGCTCTGGACAAAAATTGTGCCAAACACATTGCATTAAATTGGCTTATAATTTCAAAAAGAAAAAGCCTTTAAAAAAAGAGAGAGAGAAATATGTGGATTAATTTAATATCCAATGAGATTCTTAATATATGAGGAATTCATTATTATCAGGATGAAATTGTGGCTTTATAAAAGAAATAGTTTCATCATTTCAATAAATCTTATGTATACCAGAATTATATAATACTGATCAGCTTACATTACAGGAAAAACTAACTTAACAATACTTTCATGGATAAAAGGTAGAAATCTGTACCAAAATAACACATAATTCTGAACAGAAAAAAATATGAAAATTTCAATCCACAACCATAAAATCTATTGAAACAGTGAACTAAGAAAGCAACCAGAATATACACAATCTTCTAAGTGAATCTAATATGTTTAGAGTCCACTAAAATAAATCACAAGGTGCATTTTATGAAACCCTCTTTAAAGGCATCAATTACATTACTATGTAATACAAGTAACACAGCTGGCTCTGAATCAGGAAAACTTTTTACCTTGGTAATGTCTGTGGTGTGGAACCACTAGGTGGGGAACTAGCATCAATATCCTCAACGGGAGATGTACAAACAGGTTTACTTGAAGCAAATTCCAATGCATACTGTAGAACATCTACCAAGGGGAATCGTTTGGGACCCGAACCGTAGCTTAAATATCTGTTAACCATAAAATGCATACATGCTTTTAGTTGTATATAAAGCACATTTGCTTGTTTTTAATAATTGTTATAAAACATGATAAAAACACTTTAATAAATCTTCAACAATGCAATTAATTTTGCTTTCAAATGAAGATGTTAAAACTGCAGATACATTCAAGAAATAACTTAAATGTTCTCCAAATTAAGGAAAACAAAGTTCATTACAACTGAATGTGTCTGTATCCCGTTATAAATTTTAAATGCTGCTCTAAGGTGTAACCCAATAGGAAAATGAAAACTGACAGTTCCATTTCCTGAGACTGTTTTTATTTTTAGATCTGTCATCTGGTCTCATGATTACGATGGTAACTAATATTATCCTCCTACCTTTTACTACCTCTGATTAGTTTTAACATGATTACTGATACCTTTTAGAAATAAAAATTATTGAAATATAATACATGATTTTTGTTTAAAAAGTTTGGGGCTACTAATTTTCAAATTAATACTAAAACAAATACTAAAATACAGATTAATCAGAGGTTGCAAACTGGGATCTCTCAGGCCACATTTCAGCCTGTAGACTTCTGTCTAATTACAGAACATCTGACTGTCTAGATTCCAGCGTCTTCTGGGAAGCTATCAAAAACAGTGAGAGATATTCACACATGGCGTCACACATGATACCACCCGCTAGTGCAGATGGTAAGCACTCCCTCTCCACAGGGATATGCACTTTAGGCTCCCCCTGCCCACCAGCTTACACTTAAATTGCTTCTCTTCTTAATAAAGTCTCCATGAAGCCCTAAGAGGCATGTGAGTTTGTATCTTCTGTATCAGGGAGAAAAACTCAGTCACCATTCATTTTAATGGAAATCTCAAGAGTGAAGTTTAATCTCATACAAGAAGAAACCTTAAAATTTAGATTAGTTTAACTTTTTTTTTTTTTTAAATAATTTCTTCACCCAATGGGGGGCTCAAACTCACGACCCAGAGATCAAGAGTCACATGCTCTACTAACTGAGCCAGCCAGGTGGTCCTTTTTTTGGATTTTTTTTTTTTTAAGATTAGTTTAACTTTGTATGTATTCTCAGCACCATGAGCATTACCAGTGGACAATGAAAATATTTAATTTTAAACACTAAGATAATCACTAATGCCAACTATGAATTATTTTAGTTTCTAACAAACTCAGAACTAAACTATACAAGCAAAATATGAATCCAGAGTAATTACTACTAGAATTATAAATCGCTCAAAGCAAACTTAAAATGAAATATTCCAGAGAGTCACTAAAAATATGACTTCCTATAATTAGCTCATAATTTCCTAAAAGTTACAATACCTTTCTAGTCTTTGTTGTAATACTGTGAGGTAATCTTTTAGTCTCTTGATTTCTTCCCTCTTAATTCTTGTTATTTCTCTGTTTCTGTGCATATATCTATCAGGAAAAAGAAAAATAACATTACCATTTTAAATAACATGGAAACAGATACAATATTAAGTCTAGCCAACACAACAAAAGATCAATTCATCTAAAATTCTACAGTGAAATATCAAACACAAGAGTATTCCTTAAAATTCTTAATTGCAATACCAATACAAAAATAAATTTTTTAACTTCCTTATAACATTATTCCCAGTAACTATACTTTTCTAAATAGAATGAGAACTCCATTTTCCTTGACAAATAGTATTATGCAAAAAAGTAAAGATTAATTCTAAAGAAATTAAGCAAAATTTTTCTCTAAACATAATAATAATACTTTACTTGGTTACTAAACAGTTTCAAAACTAAGTCATGCTGTATACCAAACCATACCTGTCCAGATACAACACCTGAGGAAATTCTAATTTGTTGTGAATTTTTTCTGGTCTTCCCAATGCCTGATTGAATTCAAATCTTGACAATTCAAATGTTAACACAGGTGGTAGTTTGGTGAACCAATGCTGAAAGAAAACAACAACAAAAAACCTTACTATCACCTTCTGTTTCCTCCACTGCAGTTTTAGGCACATGGTGTCAGCCCTGGCATTTTTATATGTATCATCACAATGCTGACACCACAAACACATGATGAGGTATGCAATTTAGTTAAAGTCCAACTTCCTCCCAAAAGTCTTCCACACCTCTTGAAAATTCCAAGGATGGAAATAATACCCAACCAGGGGGAAAAAAAAAAAAATTTCTAACAACTCTCCTTCTTCCACAATAATTTTTTACATTAAAATTTCTAACCTAAAGTGACAGACATTAGTTAAAATTATGGCTTAGTAGCTCAAATTTTCTGGCTTCTTCAATATTATGTCACTATTACTACCAAGAATGGTACATATACTTATTAATCAACCACACTTCAAAAACCTTGACAAAGAAACTTGTAGATGTAGTACACACACACACAAATTTATTTTTACAGCATAAATGATCACAATTCTTACTAAAAACGAGAAACTGATATTCCCTTGTTTTAAATTTAATTTTCCTACTGGAATTCTGACTAATTTAAGAAAAAGATCTATTACTAATATCGAGTTTATATGAATGGTAACTATATTTAATGACTAGTGTTTAACAAATTGAATGCCTCATTGCTGTGAGCCAATTCCTCCACAAACTGGCAACTTTTCATTTAAGCATGAAATGTAACAAAACTACAAAAGAGAATTATTTTCATAAAAAAGATTCCAGTTTTACATAAACATATTTTTAAAGAGAAATGAACAAAAACGTGTGAATCACCAAATACATAAGTATAAAATAATGTAACAAATATTTTTAAATGCTTATTATAAACCACATAATGTACTACTGTAAAAAGTAACTGCCATACATCACATGGTGTGTGACATTTTCAAGTGGCACAAAACGGCCACCACACAAATATCAACTAGCTAAGAGCACACTAATTTCAATTCAAACATCCAAAAAAAGCAGTAATAGTGCACATCTGGCAAACTGGATTTGACTAAGATCTTGAAAGTTCCTACTTTTCTCTAAATAAAGCTAATAAAAATGGTTATTCAAAACTATTTCTCCCTCCCAAAATGCTAAAGCTTATGTGAATTGAAATTTCCTGAGTTGGACTTGGTTTATCTTTAACAAAAAGTTGAAGTTTAAGAAATGTGTTTTATATGGCTATTAAAAGTGAAGTTTACTAGAGAAAGTTACAATCTCAGGAAACAAACTGAGGGTTGCTGGAGTGGTGGGGGGTGGGAGGGATGGGGTGGCTGGGTGATGGACATTGGGGAGGGTATGTGCTATGGTGAGTGCTGTGAATTGTGTAAGACTGTTGAATCACAGACCTGGACCTCTGAAACAAATAATACATTATATGTTAAAAAAAAGAAGAAGATAGTAGGAAGGGAAAAATGAAGGGGGGGGAATTGAAGGGGGAGACGAACCATGAGAGACGATGGCTCTGAGAAACAAACTGAGGGTTCTAGAGGGGAGGGGGGTGGGAGGATGGGTTAGCCTGGTGATGGGTATTAAAGAGGGCACGTACTGCATGGAGCACTGGGTGTTATACACAAACAATGAATCATGGAACACTACATCAAAAACTAATGATGTAATGTATGGGGATTAACATAACATAATAAAATTAAAAAAAAAAAAAAAGACCTAGTATCAGAAGAATCTCTTAAGTTTTGAAATTTCTTGAGCAAAGTCTGCTTATTTTTTTTGTTCTCACATGGCACTGGAAAGAATTTTACTTAATTCTAATACACACCTAAAATTAGTATTAAGAATTAGAACATACCCCATACATATCACAAAGAAAACTTTTGATGCCTTAGGATAATATTCTCTACTCCATTTTATGATACTAAAATAAGTAAGTAGGTTTCAAGAACTATCACTTTCATATTTTATTGCAGTATTTTAAATGTCACCATTAAAATTAAATAGTTACATACTTTAATTCATGGAAACCTACCATGGCCAATAGAAATAAAATCACCCAAACTGGGGGTATGCTTCTCGGTAGACCATGAAAAGTCCAGGAAATAACTTCCATACCTTAAGAAAGAATGTTCATAATAGTTATGTACTATGTCTCTGTTGTGAATGTATTTCCTTTAACAGCAGTGACAGTTTTTTCCTACAGGAGTGGAAGGATTTTACTTTCTTAATTCTAAAGCTGATGGGGATAGGAAGAGATAGCTGGACATTCCCCTAATTCATCTTAGAAAATATATGGGTTTGTCTAGCTCTGTGATTTTAGGATTTTAAGTATAGCAGTATATAACTAGAATTTTAAATATACAACAATGAGATGTTCTTCTTTCAAAATATTATTTTTCCATTCAATAAAAAACTGTATTTGCTTCTCCAACTGGTATGCCATGCTGTGAGACACAGGTCATTAAAGGTAAGTATCATGCTTATAGTTTCCATGTCTTTATAAACATTTTATTATTATTTATTATCATATTATATAATGAACCTACAGAAGTAATAGATTAGGGTAGTTAGTGAATAAAAAAAACATAATCAACATGGGCAACAAAAGTGCTTTCAAACTTATTATGACTGTAAATCTAACTTAGCAAAAATATTTTCTAGAGAGAATTAATCATCTTTATGAGTTGTAATAGCTGACTTTTTATTAATATGTTTTAAATACATTGCTTTTGTGAGATTACATGAATGCAGGAAGCAGGGGACAGAAAAATCAGACCAGCATTTCAAATTCCCACAGAACATCAAACAAAACCAGGATATAAATCAAGCACGAGAAGCAAACAGTTCCTATCCCAACTTGAAAATTTGTTTTAGTCATTTAATTGGGTTCACCCATTTGCCCTTTTACTCTAAAAGATAAATTTCCCATATAACATCTACATATATCTAATATGGTACATGTAGGTACTGTTTCTCTAGTTTTTAAAGTTCCGTAAAGTTTCTTTTAGCACTTTGACTATAACTTAGTACAACTTTGTGAAGGGAACTTTGGCAGTACTTACATTTTTAAATGAGTACGCCTGGTGACCGAAAAATTCCACTTCTGACTATCCTTCATTCCTAAGTTCTCAAGGGTATTTATAGAAAGACATTCCTTGAAATAATTCTTTGTCCAACTACTGTCTCACAGAAGAATGAAATAAATTTAATTTTAGAAATACGGGCTATGTGATACTATGCAGGTTTTAAAAAGAATGGTGTAAAGCCATATATATTGATGTGGAAGGATGCTCATGATATACTGGTGAGTGAAAAATGCAAGTCACAGGACAGTATGAACAAATACAAATACTTATATGTGCATAGCGATAGTCTAAAAGGAAATGTACAATAATTATTAGTAATGAATACCCACACCAGAAGTAAAGTATTTACTACCTGAAATTTTTTTGCTCCAATAGGCAATCAAAAAAAAAAAAAAAAAAAACTCCAGGTTTCCTAGAAAGTTTGATCCATCTATAAATTGCACACCATTTAGTTCAAAATTGTGATTTAGAAAAATATTTTATAAGTAGTTATCTTACATATAATCATTTTTAATTTATTCAGTTATCTCTTGGTACGGCATTCCAGAAATTTAAACTCTTATAGGCCACTGGATATTTTAACATGAGTGATTCAGGAGACTAGAGGTTTTCCTAAATTGCTTAACCAGAGCTATTTCAGTAAAAGAGATGTTTCCTGTATCAAAGTAAAATCAGTAACTTTTACTAAATAATAGTTTAAGAGATAAAAGGTGTTATCATCAGGGACAATGTTAATTTACAAACAAGCCTAAAATGTTACTCATTGGTGTTTATAGATACTTAAGAAGAAACAGAACAGTTATCCTGAAGGACATAATGAAATAAGATGATAATTTAAGTACACTTCTAAAAACTTTTAAGATAGTCTACTTTAGCCAGTGATAGTCCCTTAAACCAGGCTGAATTATTATTGAAACTATTGTGTCCTACAAATCTAGGCAACTAGTAATAGGAATACAGGTAAATGAATTTGCTCTTATTAAGAATGCTTACAAACTGCTGAATTCAGAGGAGACAAACCACTGTATCTGTTAGGCTGGATGTAAAAACCTAGGCAGAAAATATATATGGGCATTCAGAGTATGAAGCCAAAGATGGAGGGCAAACTAGATTTTTTTAAATAAATAATGAAATTCAGATTCAATATAAAAGCTGGGAATACATAAGAAAGATTATTTACCAATAAACCAATGTATATTTCACTTACAAGCTACTTTGACAGTGTAAGGAAAATGTCATCCCTCCTTTTCCTGCCCAAACCCATCCTTTTGTTTAATAGAAAAGAGATCACACTTTAGGCAGGGTGTCTGCTTTCCTGTTCCATTATGGGATGCTGACAGAGTCCCAATCTTCAGAGACCAATCAGTAAAATAAATAAGCTTAATTTAAATATTCTTAATTGGAGGTCTATCTGGGAATCACTGGTGGAGCTCTTGGGCCCCAGTACCACATTCCTACCCTATATTCAGATTTGACAGCTTTGAAGTAGGGCCTAGGCATCTGCTGAGAATCACTTATGTAGATGATCTATGATGTAGAGAGAAAAACTATCTCAAATGTTTTCTCTCTCTTTCCCTCCCTCTCCCCCTCTTAAAAAAAAAAAGCCAGAAAATAGTAAATGTAATTTATTTTTTTTATTTGGGTGTATAAGGGAAGAGAAGGAAATGAGGATGAAGTTACAACAGGAAAGAGTTAATTATATCTTTTTTAAAAAGCACATATTCAGATAAAAGCAATTTATTTTCAAAGACACAAGAACTCAGTCCCTGTTTAGAACAACACAGAGATATCATCACCTAACATTTATTAAGCACCCATTTGGGGATAAACTCCTCAGAAACTTTTTTGATAACACTGAGACATTTCATTCATTCAGTCAATAAATGTGTATTATGTAATTCTATTTGCAGTCACCATATTATCCACTAGAGATATAATAGAGAATGACAAAGATGAAGATCCCTACCCTCATGCATGGAACTTACAAGTAGACAACTATCAGCAACTGCTTAATGAGAACTGATTTTGGAGCAAATGGTCTGTCCTTTGCCTTCCATCATAGTAACACATAAGGATGAATATATGTGTGGGTGGGTGGATATACAGATGAAACTAACAACATGAATAAAGAGAGAGAGATGGGTGGCAAGACAGAGACCAGTGGAAACAAACAGGTTTATATTTTTTAAGTTTTATCTTTCTTGAGAAAGCAAGTTATTCCATCTGCCCTTCATGCAATTATACAGCAATTTTACAAAAAAAAAAAAAAAAAAGGAATCTAGACAGATTCCAACACTATTTGATATAAGTAACATATGTCTATATAAAATTTCACCCTAATTTCAGTGTTTTTCTTTTTTACTTCCAGGACTAGCATGTTACAGCGACTGGTACCTTCCCTAAAAAGTCTAAACAGCCTCAACAGTATCCTAAAAGAGGATTTTAACAGAAATTTTTAAGCTAAATTGTTAAGTGAGAATTTAACATAGATTACAGACATGTTTGTGCCAGTTTCCCAAATGTCTAAACTACCATAATTAAATCCAAACACATAATCTGAGTATTCTCTCAGTTATTAGGCAGCTATATAATTAGGGCCCTAGATTGTGCTTTACCGCACTGTTAAGAAAGACCTAGGGAGAGAGGAATAATGAAGATGCTAAACTCACCTCTTGGCCCGATTTTCCTGAATTCTCTGAATGTAAGGACTCAATTTCTCCTTCAATCATAGCAGCTTCTAGGCACTCATGTAGATCTTTGAATCCATTGACCTGAAGCGGGTACTGACCAAACATTTCAGTATTTTCAAATTTTTTACCTATAGGAGAAGGGAAAGTTAACTGTTACTCAATATGGCCTTTTAGCCACTAAAAGTAAATGTGGATATGAATTACCTCCTGAACCTGAAAACCATCACTCTATGTTCCACAGGGTAGTCACTGTCATTTCCTTGTTGGTTTATACATGCACATATGCACATTCACATCCAGCCATAGATATCAATTACACACCTTATGTATGTAAGTGATCACACATGTGTGTATGTGTGTATGTATGTGTGTGTATGTGTGTATGCGTATGTGTGTATGTGTGTGTGTATGTGTGTATGTGTGTGTGTGTGTATGTGTATGTGTGTGTGTGTGTGTGTGTGTGTGTATATTCTTTCAAAAAATACCTCCTAAGGACAAGATACTATGCTAAACACTGAGAATATGTATAACAGTGAACAAAAGAGATACATGTGGTCTCTGAGCTGAGGAAACTCTTAGCCTCTTTTGGAAGAAAGGCATTACATTATATGTACATTAATTGTACATATAATTATGAACAAAAAATTATCTATCCTTGTGTTATAAAATGTGTGGTGAGACAGTGCTGTGAGAGGGTATAAAAAGGAGAGCTAACCTAGTCTTTAGGGCTGGAGGGTAGAGCAGGGAAGACTTCCACAGCAAAATGACATTTACACTGAGACCTGAATGCTGAGTAGGAGTTAGCCAGGCCAGACCGTCAGGGTGCTGTAGAGGATTCTTGGCCAAGGAATAACACACACAGAGACTTTAAGGATGCAAAGAACATGGCCTGCTTGAAGAATTAAGGGGAGGACATTATAACTTAGGGGAGCAATGGGAAGATGACAATAAAGAATTAGGTAGGGGGTCAAAATCTACAAAAAGTCTTATAAGCCCTTGTTAAGAATTTTTTTTTCTCAGTATATTCTGATTAACAGAAAGTCACTGTGAATAGTTAAACCTGGGAATAAGAGGATCAGATTCATGTCTCTGATGAAACATCCTATGGCTTCTGTGTTAAGTGGGTGATAGGAGACTATTATAGAATCCATCCAAAAATAAAGGCAATGTGGAATACGGTGTTAATAGTAAAAGTGTACAAAAGCAGATGAAATTACACAGACATTTATACACATATTCAGGAAGGAGTAAATATGATTGACTGGTGGCTGGCTCACTGGCAAGACGGGGGGCAGAAGAGTAAGGAAGGTATCAAGAATGATATTCGATTTCCATCATAAACAACTGACTTGAAAGGCTCTCCACTAAAGAGCGAGCGGAGAATTTTTTTTCCACTTGTTCTAAGGTAGTTGTGGCAATCGTTGTTTTAGAATGGCCCATGGGATTTCAAGTTGAGAAGAGAGTTGGATATGAGTCTGTAACTAAAATTAATCTTCTGGTCTGAAGCTGTAACTGAGAGAATCGCTGGCTACTGACAGCAGTTAATCAAGGGAGTGAATGAGACTGCCAAGGGAACTGGCAGACAGGAAAAGGCAGGGGGTGTGAGCTGAGGCCCAAGGATCTCCTACCTTTAGGTAAAAGAAGAGGCTTTAAGTACCCACAGAAGCAGGAAAAAAAAAACAAGAGAATATGGTGCCACAGAAGCCAGGGAAGTGTTTTTAAGGACAGAATATAGGAAGAGAGAGTAAATAACATGAATAGTTGATAAGAGTTCAGTATGAGAACTGAGTGGGATCTGGCAGCCTTGAATACATGTTGGAAATTGATAACCTTAGAAAGATCCCTTTTACAAGGGGTCTGGGGCCAGAAGCAATAGTGGGATGGGTTGAATAATGGGGATTTAGCAGGTAAAAACAAACTCCTCTCTTGAAAGGGGCTTAACTGAATAAGATTAACTGAAAAAGACTGTGGGGAAGGAGTTCTTTTTTGTTTAAGATGTGAATTACCAGACCATGTCTAAATACTGTTGAGGAAAACAGTAGAGGGCGAAGCTGAAGATACAAGAAAAAAGCAAGATAATGGAGAGAGTCGGGTCTGATTGAAAGCATGCAAGGATGAGATTCTGAGCACATATAAACAACAGCCTTCTGATAGAAGACTGAATAATTCTTTATTATCTGGAGGGACAAATAAAAAGAATGTGGTAGAGGTAGGAATGGATGGAGGTTGTGGAGCCTGAAGCTCACGTATTTGAGAAAGTTGTGTTTAAGTACTATGATACAACAAAATTACAAACACAAAATTAGATTCAGGACCTCAGACAGGACCTACAGCTAGATTTCAATAGCTTCATGGCAAATCCATAAAATCTGTGGGAAGGTCTTTCTCAGAGAATGAAGAGTCAGAGAAGTTAGATTAGAAGTAGAAAAGATAAAAATCATTATTGCAGAAAATGGGATAGAAGACAGTGATTTAACAAAACAAGTATGACTGCCAGTACTGTTACAGGATTCGGACCAGTGAAGCTTAGTTATCTACTACAAATTCATGATCCATTTAGTTAGCCCACTTGAGTGATTCTTCCCCAGTAATAGTCAGGTACTCAGTGCACACAGAGAGGAGATGAATAGCTCAGTGATGGTCAGAGAATAGCCACAGAGGGAATGGGGGGAAGGGGAGTGTTAGATGTTTATAAGAATGATCATAATGGGCAAAGAAGGAAGAAAAGAAAAGGGCCAAGAGGAACAAAATGAAGGGGTCAACGGACTAGATATTCTGGAAAAGTTGAGGAACTTTTGCACTGAGAGCACTTTAGTAAACAAACAAAAAGCACCTCCAATTGAGAGTTGCTGGTCTAAAAAAAGCATTAGGAAGACATATGTAAAAGTGATTAAGAAAGAGCTTGAAAGCAAATTATTTTTACTGAAGTAAATACATAGTTCACCTGGAAATGTATTAAAACCACATTGGAATATTATGCAGCCATCAAAAGGAATGAAATCTTGCCATTTGCAATGACGTGGACAGAGCTGGAGGGCATCATGCTGAGCGAAGTAAGTCAATCAGAGAAAGACATGTATCATATGATCTCACTGATATGAGGAATTCTTAATCTCAGGAAACAAACTGAGGGTTCTGGAGTGGCGGGGATGGGAGGGATGGGGTGGCTGGGTGATAGACATTGGGGAGGGTATGTGCTATGGTGAGCACTGTGAATTGTGTAAGACTGTTGAATCACAGACCTGTACCTCTAAAACAAATAATATATTATATGTTAAAAAAAAAAAGAAGAAGATAGCAGGAAGGGAAAAATGAAGGGGGGAAAATCAGAGGGGGAGACGAACCATGAGAGACTATGGACTGAGAAACAAACTGAGGGTTCTGGGGGGTGGGGGGATGGGTTAGCCTGGTGATGGGTATTAAAGAGGGCACATACTGCATGGAGCACTGGGTGTTATACGTAAACAATGAATCATGGAACACTACATCAAAAACTAATGATGTAATGTATGGTGATTAACATAACATAATAAAATTTAAAAAAAAAGAATGAAAAAAAGTTATAAAAAAATAAAAAAATAAATAAAACCACATCTATGTCGCATGATAGTTTGAAACAACTAATATCCAGTACAAGGACTTCAACACTGATTGACTGACAAATTATTTCAATAAATCACTTTTTAGAATCAAGGTAACACAAGCAGAAAGGATATAAATAGTGCACAGTCATCACCTGATTAGAGCTACTCTATTGTTTCAAATACATTGTTCTACTTCAAGTAAAAATCAGTATAGACAGTACGGACATCCCAAATTGGGAAGTAATGTCCTATGTAAAATATTCCACTATTTATATAAAGAATATTTAGCATTTGAGGCAAAAAAAAAAAAAAAAAAAAAAAAAGTACAGACACCTCAGTGTAACATTTTAAATGCCTGACTAAATCCTGAGTTATTATCTGCCTTTTTCTGAATCCCAAACTATAAAATTATATTCAAACAAAACTTCATAGGAATCCATTACTTCAGATACTGAAGGAAAACCAATTTTCCAAATTTTATACTTCAGGTGATTTGGGCTAACTTTCCAAAAGTTGATGCACTGGGCCATTCGGAAGATTTGGAAAGTTTTTCAAATATTTCAAATTTTTTCAAAAGTTCATGCTTTGGGATTTAGTAATTATTATTATTTGAAGTACATTTAATGAGTCAGTTCCCTTCCCTTTATTAGGAAAAAAAATCTGGTCAGACCCAGATTTTAAGTAATAGGCATTTAAGATAGATGGAGTAGTATCACTCTTAAATGATTTTTCAAAAGATAAGAGTATGATTCTTTCTTGAAAACTAGAGCCTAAAGAATTTTATAATCACCTGAGAAATGTAATACCTTAACTATACTAAATTGCTAAATTATTAAATGCAGCTTTCAACATTCATAGAGTTGAAACCCTCAAAAACAGTAACCATCCTACCAAAACCAGTATTCAACTCCAATATTATTTTCAAAATCAACTGCCCCCTTAATTCCCTGTACCCCAACAATTTACAGAATCACAGAAGTTTTCTCAGCGAAAGAACATCAGGATAACTATCAATTAGCATGTGATAATACACCCTGTACCTTCTTTTTCATTCACTCAAGTCAATGTTTTCTTATAAATGATTAGGAGTAGCAGTGCAACAGGAACTACTAGACAGAGTAAATCAAATTAAAATTAAAAACCATTCAACAAGCTAGGAGTCACTATCAAGACAAAAGCTAATATCTCTTCAAATGTCATAAAGAGTAAACATGTGTCACCGTACCTTCAAGTACTCCCACAGCAAGGAATCTTCCATAGAACAACTCTACCATGGGGTTCTTTGGCTTCTCTTCATCCCTAAAGCATGGTAAAAAATAGAAATGTGGTTATAATTTTTGGACCTGTAAGTAACAAAACATTCAAAGAACAATAATACATGCCAAGATGGTAACATTTATGTTGTTGTCACTCATTCAGCGCTATTGACGTTACCTTGGACAAGGCACTTAAATTTATTCTTCCATTTTTTCACCTGTCAACTGAGGATAATAATAGTAACTGAACTCAAACGGCTGTTGTAAGGGCTAAGATGAGTTGCTGCCTGGGATGACATTACAAGAGGACCTGACACAGTCTGTGTTCATGGAGCGCCTGATCTTTCTATTACCATTGTGCATTTCAATCTCACACTTTTAGTCTGTACAATACATGCTTATTTGGACTTGCTGGGAAGAAAGAAAAGCCACTCTTGGGAGTATTTTTCTATAAAACTTTAACATGTCATTTCCCACATTTAAATAGAAGAGTGCACACCACTCAAAAATAGCAGCTATCACCAATGAAGGAGCGCAACACTAGCTTTGACCCACAGCAGCTCAGGAGCTACTCCATTTTTCATGCTACAGGCACGATTAGGCATTTGTGAATTTTCCAAATTCTTTAACATACACGTTATGTCTTTTTTTTTCTTTTTTTGCTTGAAGTAAACAGAAGTTAACAATTTTTTAACCTTCTCTTTTTATGTTTTGTTCTCTGTGGTCTGAAAACAGTTTACCTTGGCATTACTATATAAAGTGTGTGGTATCCACAATTGTGTACAGAATTTATCTTCATGAATTTTGTGTTTAAACCAGTAAAACCGATTTGCTAAAAAAAGGGGGGAAGGACATGGTCTTTTTATAAATGTAGTGCATTGCATCATCATTTACTCCTTTAAACAACTGGTGGGAAGCACTTCACTTACTCCTCACAACAATGCTCTGAGGTAGGATGGTAGTTGTTAGTGATACTCAAAAAGATTTCTGGCCCTCTACTTCCAGATATGTGGTTAAGATGTACTTTCCCACTCACATTTTATTTAAATTTTAAAAATTTGAATTGTGGTAAGATACACATAACACAAAATTTACATCCACCCATTTTTAAGTGTTTGGTGGGTAGTGTTAAGTATATTCATATTGTTGTGCAACCCATCTCCAGGAGTCTTCTCATCTTGTAAAACTGAAACTCTACACTCACTGAACAACTCCACATTTCTCCCTCCCTGGCAACCACTGTTCTTACTCACTGTTTGAGTTTTACAACTCCTGACACATCATGTAAGTGGCATGCAGTGTTTGTCTTTTTGTGACTGGCTTATTTCACTTAGCATCCATGTTGTAGCATGTGTTAGAATTTCCTTCTTTTTTAAGGATGTTGCACTGTATGTATGCCCCATTTTGTTTATCTATTCATCCATGGACAGTGGGTGCTTTCCACCCTTTGGCTATTGTGAATAATGCTGCTATGAACATGGGTGTACAAACATCTCTTCAAGACCCTCCTATCAATTCTTAGTATATCCCCCAGCAGTGGATTTGTTGGATCATATGGTTAATCTTTTTCTCAGCTTTATGAGGCATAAGTGACAAAGTCTAAAGCATACAATGTGATGATCTGATATACATATACATTGTGAAAGGACTCCCTCCCTCGAATAGCAATTCTATTTTTAATCTTTTGAAAAGCCACCGTGATGTTTCACATTCCCATCAGTAGTGCACAAGGGTTCCAATTTCTTCACATCCTTGCCAACACCTGCAATTTTCTGGGGTTTTTTGATAGTAGCCATCCTAATGGGTGTAAGGTGTTCCCACTCACTTTCAAGTTAGGCAGACCACATGACTTGCTTTGCCCAACAACATGTGAGCACAAGTGATGTGTGGTACAAACTTTGAGAGCCACTGTACTTTCGTTGGCATGGTAACCCCAAAAAGGGTGATGAGGGGAAGCGTTTGTCACGGAGGGCCCTGAATGAAAGAACGAGCAGAGCCCCTTGCTCACACACACAGGACACATCATCTAACAATATGATATAAGCCTGCAAGGTTTGGGGGTTGTTGTCACTGGACTATCTAGCTTACTCTGACTGATAACAGGTAGTACAATTACTTCTGTTTTACTGATAATAAAGGTGTAGGGCAGGTTAAGTCACTTGCCCAAATTCACACCATTGGTAAGAAATCAAGCTACAAAGTGAACACAAATCTGACTCCAAAATCAATGTATCCTCTCCGACTACATATACTTATTCTTTGGGCATTTTAACTCTATGGGAAAAATTCATTTCATACCTTATATATCTTATACTGTGCGAATAAAAAGGACTTGAGACTGACATGGGTGCGAGGAACGATCCAAAGATTGTCTCTCTTGATGTAAAAATCTATGAATCTTTAGATGTAAATATTAGTGGAAATCTCCTTTCCATGGCCTCTTATTTTAATGTAGAAAATCAACATCCCTTACTGCCACACACATGTAAAGAGCAATGACTTAACAGGTTGGTGACTTTGCCAGAAGGAACTGGATGTTGAGTGGCTCTACAAATTCTGAACTTTCTTTCCAAATCTCTTCTCAAATCTTCCTGCCTGAATTTTAGCTTCCTCTCCACTGGTCTGTGGTAAACAGACATTCCTTAAAGAGTCAGGTAGGAATCTTCCAGAAATTGTTTACCTTGTCCTTCTTTCCAACCTCTAAGAGGTCCTATTCTTCATCTGGCATTTAAACTGTGAATCTCAGGGGCCCAGACTGGTTATGCCAACAGAAACATAAGGAATAAAAGTGAAGAGCAATTAAAAAGACACGAGACTCCTACAATAGAAATGATCTACAGGGGTGCCTGGATGGCTCAGTCAGTTGAGCATCCACTCTTGGTTTGGCTCAGGTCATGATCTCAGGGTCCTGAGATCGAGCCCTGCGTTAGGCTCCATGCTCAGCGGGGAGTCTGCTTGAGATTCTCTCCCTCTCCCTCTGCTCCTCTCCTCACTTGCACATGCACCCGCTCTCTCTCTAAAATAAATAAACCTTAAAAAAAAAAAAAAAAGAGAGAGACCCACCATTTACATGAAAGCAGTAGTAAAGACAGACTGACAAAAATATCAAAGGCCAAAAGAAATCACTACAGAAAACTTGTATCAGGGACATCTTACCCTTGGGAATTACATTGGCAAGGAAGTTCAAAGGTCTAGGGTAGCTGATAGAGCAAACTAGAATGCTTTGGGTCAGAGCTTCCCAATCTTTTTAATACCATTGGTATATCATATGCAGAGAACTTTAAGGTAAAAAAAATATATTTTCTCATGATCACAGAAATAGGATCAATATCTCCACAATCCATAATCTGGCTAGCCATGGTACACCAACTGGAAAGCTCTGTTCTATACAGGGAGAGCACAGAGATTCAAAAACAGTTTTAGCGGGATGCCTGGGTGGTTCAGTGGGTTAAGCATCTGCCTTCGGCTCAGGTCATGATCCCAGGGTCCCGGGATCGAGTCCCACATCGGGCTCCTTGCTCAGCAGGGAGCCTGCTTCTCCCTCTGCCTGCTGCTCCCCCCCTTGTGCTCGCTTACTCTGTGACAAAATCTTTAAAAACAACAACAACAACAAAAAAAAAAAGTTTTAGCTCCACAAACAGTAAACAACAGAAAATGATGGGGAAATGAACAAGGAGAACATATTTCAAATAAACTTAAGATTTCATATGAACTGGAATGGAAAAGTTCTAGCTTCTTTTAAAACAGTTTTAAAAAAAAGGGAGATAATTTGTTAGTTACTAGATCAGAAGAGGTGACTAGAACCCAAAGAAAATTAACAAGTAAATAAATAATAAGCAGTATCTCCAAAATCAGCATAAAATGACCCCCTCAGAAGGAACATGGATTTAGGTACTCTTCTGAGGCTACAGATAAAAAGCAATTGGGGGGTCATGTATTGAAGACAGGATACACTAAATGAAGTGCTTATAGAAAATCTGGATAGATTTGAGAGGAGGAACTAGGGATTTCAGGATAAAACACTCAAAGAATTACTGAGAAAACCTCAAAGACTCCGTTATCACAGATGAAGATACAGATACTGTCCACACTCTGGGGAAACACATGCAATGAATTTTTGGTATGAGAACTCTAAGGAAAAATACAAGGGACATGAGCTGTACTAGAGAGGGACCAGGGTGGACAACTCTCATTAGTGAATCACTAACTCTCATTATGAGGAGCCTATCAAGACAATATCAGAGGAGCAAGTTAGAGAAAAACAAATGTAAAGGCCAGAAAACAAACCAAAAGAACAGGAAGAAAAGACAGGCATCCATCAAACAGGGCTGGCTCTGCATGAGATAGAGGCTAAGAAGCAGGTTAAACTTAAAAATTCAGCCAAACCTTCCTAAAGGAATAAAAAATACATATGCATGTGAACTTTATTGGCATATGCCACCCAGAAAGAAATGCAGCAGAAAGAAATATACTCTAGGCCCAGAAATGCAAAAGCTGAGGAAAGAGTGTCTCTTCACTGGATGTTGGGACTCAGCTTTCATATGCAGCAACAGCAGATTCATGCCAGGAATCTGATGGGGAGATTTTCCAGATGAAAGTAACATGAAGAGAGAAGCTAACCTGAAGAGAAGAAAGAAACTAACCTAAGAGGAGAGTTTCCCAGGCCTAAGCAATTCCACAGCAAAAGGCAATGAGCACAACCACTGTGGCACAAAAATAAGTCACTCAGAGCCACAAACTGAAGAAGCTCATAAGGAAAATGCAACTAAAACTTTTGGAGGACAAGAAAGAAGCTGAGGACCAGAGATGTCAGCATCATAAACTTCTAAACATGCCAAAAAGGAAGCAGCTTTCAAATGCCCCATTCCAAGACAAAATTTAACAAAAATAGAATTTTTTTCCTCAAACACTATAAACATAGCATCATAATTAATCTCTTCAGAGATTTCCCCCAACTTAGTTTAAGTTCACATATAATTGTCAGCAAGCAATTAGCCCTCAATGACAGGCATCCCGGCAGAATTAAAACCAATGATTTGCTGTTTACAGCATATCCTAAAATTTCTGCTACAGACTTTGGCAACAACTTGAGTCTGGACCGCACAAAGTTCTGGGAATATTATATAGTTGGACTGAGAGCTAAAGGGTTGAAGTTTTGCTTTAGTTCTAAAATTTCAAAGGTAAGAGACCATTCAGTGTTAATCATGTGTGTCCTAATAACCCTCCGAAATCTAGAATTCAAGTGCATAAACTGACCATCTGAAGGACTGAAGGAACTATACACACCCAAGTGAGGGAACCGGCTGCAGGTTCTATGCAGGCACAGAAATAACATGCCTATAGCTGAGACTGAACAAACTTAGAAACTCAGAAGTGACTTTTATTTTTTGTTAGACTGCAACCACAAAGGCAAAAAAAAAAATCTGATTTTCAAATATAAAATTTCTTTGGACTTACCTTAAAGATTAAGGGAAGGGGCACCTGGGAAGCTCAACTGGTTAAGCATCTGACTCTTTTTTTTTTTTTTTTAAAGATTTTATTTATTTGAGAGAGAGAGAGAGAGCACTCATGAGCACAGAGCAAGGGGAGGGGCAGAGGGTAAGAATCTCAAGCAGCCTTCCCACTGACTGCAGAGCCCGACAAGAAGCTGGATCTCACGATCCTGAGATCATGACCTGAGCTGAAATCCAGAGTCGGACACTTAACCAACTGAGCCACCCAGGGGCCCCAAAGCATCAGACTCTTGACGCTGAGCATGGAGCCTGCTTAAGATTCTCTCTCCCTCTGTCCCTCCCCCTGCTCTCACTCTCTCTCTCAGGAAAAAAAACAAAAAACAAAAAACCTCAAGGGAATATATGAACTCACTTTTCACCTGAGAATTGGAGAATGAAAGGAGGAAGTCTAGATCTATATTAACATTTGGAGGTATCTCTTATTAACACTGTATAAGTAGAATATTTTTTACTTTAATTTAGTCTCACTGCAGACCTGTTATAATGATGTTTCCCGAACAGTAAAGCTGGCTGTAATTTAAAAATAAGAAAAAAGAGAAGGGAGAGAATTTTCAGCCTTGGATTTCTACCTGTCTTCTAGGTAGAAGACCTTCTAGGCAGGTCTACTACCTGCATCTTGTTGGATCACATCGGAACCTATAGTGGTAAATGATCCACCAATGTTTTATAAAGATACACAAAGGAACCAATGGTTGGTATTAGGAGAGTGGCCTCATGGGAATGAGAGTAGAACCATCCTGAAAGTATGCAGATTTCTTAAATAACCAAAGTCTTATTGGTTCAACCTGATGGACAGAAAATAAAAAGCTAGAAAATATTGAGGAACTTCATATCCTTGTCGTTTTGATTCCATCTGAAAGGACTTCATCAGAAGTAATACTCCTGGTATCTTGCCCCACCACTAACCCATTCTTCCTCATGAAAAAGAGACCGTTGAATCCAAGGAGAAGACCTGGGCATGTGGGATTAGCCCTTTCAGGGGCTGCTTCTTAGATCTTTCTGGCAAGATTCTAATCTTACAGTAGAAATCTAAAGCTACTCAGCATTTAGGCCACAAATTTCAAACAACTTGTCAATACAGGTAACGTTTGGGTTCCCATACATCTCTCAGTTTTCTATTTCTCCATAGACACTGATACATAAAAGAGAAAAAAATGAGTTATTTATCAATCTCCTAAAACTCCATCACTAAATTTCATGGTAACTTACGTCTCTTCTTCAGCTTTCATTTGGAAGGCATCTTCTAACCAATCTAATAATTTGTGTGTAAACTCACTCACATCTTGCTGTGGAAAGAAAAAAAAGTCTTGTTGATATTTGAGCCTACTAATAAAAATACTAAATATTGCAACATAAAACTTACAGTCACGTCAAACATAAAATTACTACTCCTCACAAAAATATCATATGAAATGTTTCAGATCAAATACAAGAAATATTTATAACCTAACCAGAGAATAAAATCAGTACCTGAGAAAAATAAGCATTATACTGATAGTCACAGTGACTGGGTTTTACTATGGGAAAATAAATATAAATTTATTATGTTACATATAATATATGCAATATTATATATACACACATATATATAAATTCTAACTTACAAATGAGATTTTTAAAAATAAAGAGTTCTCTAATGAATCTTCATAAAATGAAGGACCCACATTACCAAAGAGCTCTTCATTATATAGACTGTTACTGGCTTTTTAGAAGGAAGACATGTTTTTCAGCAATTCATTTTCTGAATTCAACTTTTACACACTTTTTAAAGCACATCCATTTTTATTAAGATATGTTAACCTGGACAGGTTCAGTCTAATCAATCACTGACTCCCTGACTATCAAGTCCACCATCTCATGGCCTTCAAACGAATTCTCCATTCAGAACTAGCACCTACATCACCCTTGGCCATCCCTTCTTTCAGTGCTAGTTCCCCTAACATGGAAAAACAGGAATAAGCAGTGGCAGGTGTATTCATCAGCTACCATAATTCTTTCAATAATGTGAGGTGGAACACAGAAAATAGGTTCATCCAGAACCTAGGGAGAAAAAAATAAACCAATCCTACTAAGACTGGGTTCATCAAAGACGGATCAATCAGTGTAAAGCAATCTGCCTTTATTTATCAAAATAGCCCCAAGTATTAAACAAATTTACTATCACATATTTTTCTAGCTATAAGTTTTCTAAAGAGCAGCTGGGTCAATCCATTCACCTTTAAAATGTTGAAACTTGGATCTAAGAAGCTTAAGGAAATTGTTCCAAAGCCATATAGTTAAAGACAACTAAACTCAGCACAAAAATTCAGTTATAAACATCCATACCAACTGTAGTGGGTTAAATAGTGGCCCGCCAAAATATATGTCCACCTGGGACCTAAGGATGTACTCTTATTTAGAATATGGGTCTTTGAAGATGTAATTAAGGTAAGGATTCTCAACATGAGATCTACACAAAGATTGGAAAATAAAAGCAACAATAACACAGTTATCTAATTACTTAGAATTACTAAGTAATTAAGGAAACTACCATGCCAACAAAAATAGGCATACCAAAAGCATGTATACTATACTGGCCTTGGGTTTATCACACATTCGTGAAGATTTGTAACTAACATTTTTGAACATTCCTAATTTTACCCAGTTTTCACTTACTAATTTCTATCACAATATAAATTACAGCTTCATTTATCTTAACACTTTCCAAGATCACTGTTACTTTTTTCTTAACTTAAAAGCAAATCTTCCAAATAAGCAATGTTTTAAATGGCTACAACTTATTTTTAATAAAGAGGAATAACAGTATCTTCAATTGTCATGTGTCTGAAAAAAATGCTTAAGAAATGATCAGATTAAATAAAATACAAACATTAATAAGTAAGTAAGTAAAAAAAGCTACCTGCTGGGAGTCATTTGATTTGAAAGCGTCCTTAAGAATTTCAACTGCTCTTGATGGATCAACATACTTCCTTTTAGTACCAACAAGAAGTGCAAATAGATACCGCAGCTCACGCATAAAAGGCAAATTCCGATGCTCCTATTGGGGGAAAAAAACCCTTAAGTGAAGATTAACAAAATCTTTATTGGTAAACAGATATTCATTTTAATAAACCAAAAACTTAACTAATATTGATTAGGGAGGAGTCCAGCACTCCTACATCATAATTAAAGAGTGTTGTGACCTAGGATACTCAACGGAGTCCAGGATGAAAACAGCAGAGGACCTAGGCTTAGCTCACAATTTCAGCACAAATGCCACATTTTCATAGCTAATCATGTTATTACCCAGCCAAGAATATCCATCCTCTCCTCATTCAAGTCTATTTATTATAATCCTTTCCATTCAGCAAGGCCCAGCTGCTGTGGACAGCAGTAACAACAGCCAACATTGAGTGCATGCTAACTTGGTGCCAGGCACTGTTTAAGTACTTTTCCTCAATAAGCCCATTTAAACAAAGATCCCTCCTCCTCCATGAAGGTTTCCCAGACCCCTCCAAGTCAATGATTCATTCCTTCACACTCCACATCTACTAAAATGAATGTCTTTCACTGAGCAATGAATCACCAACTGGCACTGTCATGGGATGATCCTAATTATCAGACAGTATTAGTCTAATAAGTAATTAGAATATATACTAATATTAAATGAACGTATCATACTTCTAGTGCTCCTTTGAAATCTCAACTTTTGTTTCTCAACAAGACTGTAAACTTCTCAAACACAAGAACTTCTATATTTCTTCCACAACTTTCTGCTACACAAAGCAGGCATTCAATTCTTACGAAGATCTGATTTCACCAAACCCTCTAGAAAAACCAACAACCCAATATTATCAATCATGAACAATTTATTTTAAAACAAGAAGGAAATTTTTTTAAAGAATGTAATTCACATACCTCAGTGAAATATTTATGGTAACAAATCAAACAAGCAGTTCTTACTATAGTTAGCTCTTGCAATAACAATTTTAACAGATGAAGCTTATATATTTAAATATTAGAAAAAAATGTCTGAGTATATGGTTAGTTTTCTCAACATCATAAAACTGTAGGGGTGTGTATATGTGTATAGTTGCTGTCCAGAATAATATAATCCATATAGAAATAGCTGTTCCTAGAATGCATTAAAAAAAAAAAGGAGTCCTAAAAAATAGGTATAAAGGAATAAAACATGTGACTCCAAATACTTGTCAACCGATCCAAAAACAATATACCATTACAGCAATCACAAAGTGCATTATCTGAATGAAAATATTAATTTATGGAAAACATGGATTTTATGTAAGTATAATAAATTCCATCATCAGGGCGCCGGGGTGGCTCAGTCAGTTAAGTGTCTGACTCTTGGTTTTGGCTCGAGTCATGACCTCAGGGTCCTGAGATCAAGCCCTGCGAAGGGCTCCATGCTCAGTGGGCAGTTGCTCAAGATCCTCTCTCCCTCTGCCCCTCACACCCTCCAACCCCCGCACTCGCTCTCTCTCCTAAATAAATAAATCTTTTTAAAAAAAATTCCACCATCAATGATAAAGTTTAAAAGTTCTAAATGAAAGAAAGCTAATCTATGATTTTTCTGTTGTACTTCATACTCAAACACAATTGCCTTATATAAATACTGGGTTTTAAAAGTGTAAACACAAAGAATTTTAATCCAAAAAATAATTTTCAGAAATATCCCTAATTTCCTGAAATCAATTTCTCTTTATCACCACACCTACATCAGTGCAGTTTTTTGAGACATTTCAAGGATGAAATAAATGACTTTTGAAAAATAACTCAATTTCTGCTGAGAAGCATATTGGAAAAGTAATATAATAATATATATATATAATACATTGAAACATTTTTGCTCTCAGCCAATTTCCGTGGCTAGAAAATCTTTTTGAATTTCAAAAGGCAAAATTGTAATTGATGTAATTTATTACTGCACATAATAAAATATACAATTTTATGAACTTCAGACATGTAAACATCCGTAAAAGCATCACCACGGTCAAGATAATGTAACTATCCATCACACCCGCAAGTTTCTTCAACCCTTACTCCCCTCCTCCCTAATCATCCCAAAGCAACCATGGTCACTTTATAAAAGTTATATAAATCAAACCATACCGTATGTACTTACTTTAATCTGGTTTCTTAAAACAGAAGTAATTATTTTGACATTCACCCACATGATTGTGTGCATTGACGATTCGTTCTGTTTTGCTGCTCAGTGGTGTTCCACTGTATGGCTGTCCCACACTTATTACCAAGTGACCTATTCCAGATGCTGTGGATATTACTTTAAGTGTCTTTGTGTAGACATAAGTTTTCATTTCTCTTAAGTCAAAACCTGGAGAGGGCCTAGGTTCTATGTAGATGTCTTTAAGACACAACCAAACCATTTTTACAGAAGCGTTATACTATTTTATATTCCCACCGAAAGCATAATGGGAGTTCCAGGTCCACATTCTACAATATTTGGATATGGATTATGTTTTTAACCAGTTCTTCCAGTGGGTCCAGTGCGGCACCTCTAGTTTTAATTTGCATATTCCTGTAACTAATAATGTCTAGCATCTTTTCCTGTAGTTATTTACAGTCTGCATACTTTCTTTGGTGAAGTATCTGTTCAAATATTTTTTCCAATACAGTAATAGGTTATCTTATTATTGAGTTATGCAAGTTATATATTCTAGACACAATTCCTTTATCTGATATATATTTTGCTAATATTTTCTCCTTGTTGTGGCTTAACTTTTCACTTTGTATAAATTTTTCCAAGATTACAAGTTTTTAATTTTGATGAAGTCCAATTACTCAATACTGTCTTCTATGATTTGTACCCTTGTTTAGCCCCACTTAAGAAATCTTTTAACCCAAGACACTAAAATTTTTCTTCTTCAAAAATTTTTATAATTTTCATTTTCTTTTATATCTATAATCCATTATTAATTTTTTTATATATTTGAAAAATAAATGACTATGTTCTGTAAGGGTTGAGGATTATCTTTCTATGATACCATTAGTTTAAAAGATTTTCCCTTGCCTATGAATTGTTTTGTCAATTTTAATTAAAATTAAACTCACCCTATATATATAGGTCTATTTCTGGACTCTATTCTGTTCCATTTATCTATAGAACTATCTTTTCACCAATAAGAATGCCTGAGAGTTGATTCCTCCAACACTTTCTTTCTTTTTAAAATTATATGGCTAGTCTACATTCTTTGATTTTCCACATAAATTTTATTACTTTTTTAAGATTTTATTTATTTGACAGACAGCCAGAGAGGGAACACAAGCAGAGGGAGTGGGAGACAGAGAAGCAGGCTTCCCGCAGAGCAGGGAGCCCAACGCAGGGCTCGATCCCAGGACCCTGGGATCATGACCTTAGCCGAAGGCAGATGCTTAATGACTGAGCCACCCAGGCGCCCCTCCACATAAATTTTATGTCAATTTGTCAATTCCTGTGAAAAAAGTCTGCTGGGATTATGGTTGGGATTGCACTGAATCTATAAATTAAATTGGGGATAATTGATACCATAACAATATTGAATCCTCTGATCATTGAACATATCTACTTCCTTAATTTCTCTCAGCAATATTTTGTAATTTTCCATAAAACTTTACCCCGAATAGTCCACATTTTATGCTACTGTACATAAGTATTTTTAAATTAGATTTCCCATTGTGTGTTGTATTTAGAAATACAGTCAATTTTTGCATGTTCGCCTCCTATCATGTAACCTTGCTGAATTCATTTCTTGGTTCTATCTTTATTTATTTATTTACTTACTTATTTATTTAGTACTTAGGATTTTCCACAGACAATCAAGTCATATACACAAAAAGAAAACTTTTTTCTTCCCTTTCCAATCTTCATGTTTATTTCTTTTTCTTGCTTTATAACACTGATTAAGAACTCTAGGCTACTGTTTAACAGCAGTGGTGAAGGACTACATCCTTCCTTGTTCCCAATCTTTGGGGCAAAGCATTCAGTCTTTCACCATTAAGTATTATACTAGTTGTAGGCTTTTCATAAACAATCTTTATCAGGATCAGAAAACTTTCAATTTCTAGTTTGTGAGATTTTAGATACACTTGCTTTTGTCAAATTCTTTTTTTTTTTTTTTTAAGATTTTATTTATTTATTTGACAGAGAGACACAGCGAGAGAGGGAACACAAGCAGGGGCAGACAGAGAGGGAGAAGCAGGCTTCCCGCAGAGCAGGGAGCCTGATGCGGGGCTCGATCCCAGGACCCTGGGATCATGACCTGAGCTGAAGGCAGATGCTTAACGAGCCACCCAGGTGCCTCAAATTCTCTTCTTTATCTACTTAGATGATCATATGGTTTTTCTTCTTTACTCTGTTAACATGGTGAATGACACTGGTTTTTGAACACTAAACCAATCCTGCAGTTCTAAATAAACCCCAGTTGGCAATGAAGTAGCATCCTTCATTGATATTTCAGGATTCAATATGCCAAAAATCTGCTACAACTTTTTGCTTCTATATTCATGAGGAATACTGGTTTTTAGTTTTCTTTTCTTGAAACATCTTTTTTCTATTTTGGTTTCAGGGTAATAATGCTGGGCTCATAGAAAGAATCGGGAAGTTTTATCTTTTCTTCAATTTTCTTGAAAAACATGTAAAGAATTAGTATTATTTCTTCCTTAATGTTTAGTATAATTTACCAGTGAACTATTTCACTGTTGAATTTTTTTTTTTTTTTTTTTGCTGAGTAGGTTCTTAACAAAAAATTCATTTTTTAATGTAATGTAAGGATATTGTCTGTTTATAATATTCCATTATTCTTTTATTGTCTAGAGAATATGTAGTGATATCCCTCTCTTTCATTCGTTATATTGCTAATTTGTTTCTTCCCTCTTTTTTCTTGCTCAGTCTACCTAGAAATTCATTAATTTACTGATCTTTAGAAGCAGCTTTTGGTTCCATTAATTT
This sequence comes from Phoca vitulina, assembly GCF_004348235.1. Lineage (NCBI taxonomy): Eukaryota > Metazoa > Chordata > Mammalia > Carnivora > Phocidae > Phoca > Phoca vitulina. The sequence continues at coordinate 5,598,884 of NW_022589711.1, forward strand.
TTTCTACTGTCTTTCTCATTTCTATTTCAATGACTTAGCTCTTTATTATTTTCTTTCCTTTACTTTCAAATATTAATGTGCTTTTTTTCCTAATTTCTTGATGTGCAAAATGATGTCATAAATTTGAAACTATTTTCTAATGTGTTTAGTTCGTGTATTTTCCACTAACCACTGCCTTAGCTGCATCCCTCTAATTCTGGTATGTCATATTTTAATTTTTATTGTTTAAAATATTCTAAAATTTCCCTTCTGATTTGTTCTTTGTCCCCTGGGTTACTTAAAGGTGTATTACTTAATTTCCCTACTATCAGGGGGGTTTTCTAATTATCTTTCTGTTGTCAAATTCCACCTAATTCCACCGTGGTCAGAAAACATACTTCGTATGCTTTGAATCCTTTAAGATTTACTGAAACTTATATATCCAAACTTGTTACTTTATTCATAGCTAAAGACAGAAATTCCAGAATGCCTCTGTTATTTGTAAAATTCAAAACTCCTTCAGGTATTTGCTCATTGGTATTTAACTAAACAATTTCCCTGTTCAAATGCTTCTCATCTCTGAGTAGTGGAAAGTATGGAAATATTGTTTATTTGGAAATATTTGCTCTGAAATCAAGACTTTAATTAATATAACCTTATGAGTAATAAGGTTTTAGCTATTTATATGGAGATTAGCTCTATTATGAACTTATGCATCTTTGTTTTCTCAACATTTAACATGTTTTGTTATCAGTTTGTGACTGTTTAAGCCAAAAGACACTATGTGTGGGAGTGGGGAGGGATGAGGTGTTTACAGTGAGAATCCATCTTTAAATTTCTAGTAACCTCACAATTCTCCTAGACATTAAAATTACAAACAGTACAATAAGTATTTATGTATAAAATTAGTTTCAACTTCTAGAATAACCAAGTCTACCTAAAATACAAACTGATTTCAAAAACTACATCTCTTTCTCTCACTCAATATGTATGTAATATTTATGACTGATTTACCTGCTGATAAAAAATAACCTAAAAAAAATCCTGATTAGCAATGCATGCAAATGACATCTCTGTGATCTGACCAAAGTGATCCCCAAGGGTATTCTGTATCTTAGCACATTACTTTTCAAACTCAGTGTTGCAGCAAACATTACATAAGTTGGATATAAATTCACTATTAAATAATAAGTGGCAAGAAGACACACTGACATCTTTTTAAAAACCTGTCTTTTATCACCTCAGTTGAATGTAGCACCAATCAGTTTTGCTGATAACTATCTCTAAGTCACACATGTTTGCTTCAGAAATGTCAAGTTATAGTATGTATTGATATCCCCATGCCAGATTAAATAACCTCATTTGTGGAACCATCTTTTATAAAATTGCACAGAATTCTTCTAAATAAGTGTCCTTTTCAGAACGGAAGTAGAGATCCTGTTAACTCCTTAACCTGAAGAGACCCCTGGACATGCTGCCCCTTCCATTGCAAGAAAACAAATGAAGATTGGATTTATGTATTTCCCTAGTACTCAGCTGAACAATTTTAAAACCAGCTCTGATACATAAGCATGGATATCACAACTGTTTTTTAAATAGGATTATAAAACTGACTTGGTCTTACTCAATGTTTTGAAGAATAAAATAAATTAACTCTGTAAAGCACTAAAATCCAGAAACAAAAAAGAAAAGGTCAAGATACATATGAATACCTAATTGGAAGCAATATTTCCAAATAATGTCATGTAAATTAAAAATCTACTTCAACTGAGATACCAGAAGAGAGAACAGTGATTACTAAACAAGTTGCGATAAAGAGAATCAACAGTCCAAAAAGTTTCACGGCAAAACTCTAATGAGTGAAGGGGTTTTGCTTAATTTCTCTGGAGGTCTGTGGGGTTGTCAAGTGATCTGGACTCCCTTCTGAAAATGGCTTGTTTACCAGCCTGATACTTTATAGCTCAAAGATTATAGCCTGAAAAGCAAGCTATAAATTGTTATATTCCCACTAGCTTGCATTATAAATGTTTCATGTTTGCAGAACAAGTGGTTTTCAAACTACACATTAAGAGAAAAACATGATTTAATTATGTATCATTAATACAGTAAGTCACACAAAGTTCAACACTTTACTGAAACCTAAAACTTGAACTTCTTTGTGCAACCAGTCCCCTTTAGGGCTACAATTTCTTTATGACAAGATCCCTAGAGCCCCAAACATTCACGTACATCACCTCCATAATTAACTTTTTCCATTAAGTATAAATTTCTGCATCAGTCCTATCTTTGAAAAGCTAATATGAATACAGTAACTAACATCATCTGAGGCACTTACTATGTACCAGGCACTTCTAAGCCCTTTGTATGTTTTATCTCATTTAATTCTCACAACCCTATAAAATAATCACTATTATTATTTACACCTTTCAGATAAGGAAACAAAACAGGCAGGTCAAGCCCTAGGTCCACAGCCAGAATACCCAGGCAATCTAGCGCTGATTATCTGTGTGCTCTCTCACATTATATTGCCTAACAGTATTAACTTACAAAATAGAAGTTACAGATTTGCACTGCAAAGACAGCCAGTGCAACACTAATCTTTTAAAAGGCTCATCTACACAAACAGTTGAAAGAAATTTTTATTCCCACACAATTTTTCAGGAGGCAACTGAAGAAAGACCTTGAATTATAAATTGAAACCTATAAAGTTTACTGAAATTTGACAGTACAAAAAAAGAAAGAAAACAATTACTAAAGTGACACAAAAAATTGGCATATTACTGATACACGTGTGAAGAAAAATTCATATTTATAATATACTGATGAAGAATAGAAAGTTACTATAGTAACCGAAATTAATGGGTTGATATTCAAATTTAACAGTTCCAGATTTGATGAGACAACCTGCCCCAAAACCAAGCACAGATAAAAGAATAGGATGACCTATATATATATATATATATATATATATATATACTCTGCTTAAAAATCTTTCATAATTTTACCTTTTGGTTTCGGGGTAAATCTTGAGCATTTGACGGAGGCTTGTAATTCAGAACTAATCTTCTAAATTCCAAAAGATTGAATAATGACTGAAAAAGAACAACAATTTAAGATAACCTAAGGGAAAATTCTATTAACAGAACTATAAAAATATGACTGGTCTCAGAGATTTATTTTTGACTATACTACTTACACACAGGATTGTTGCCACTAGCACAAGGCCTATTTTCTCCTAGAGAAAATGTCAAATTTCTTATATACTGACACACTGTTCTTGATCATTAACAATATTTATTGTAGTGGAAAGCAGAAAATTATATGTGAACAATTCAAAAAACCTACTATATATCATATTATTAAAAGCTGTCTTTCTTTAGGTGCTTAATAAGCAGTTTCCTCAAAATAAAAGGTCCACAAATGCAAAGTCTAGAACTTTTTAGACGTATTATGTTCACTGAGTTATCTTGAGGTATCAATTCTACAAAAATATAGTACAAATAAATTTATGGGCCAGTTGCTAGGTGACAGAGACATAAAGAAATTACCTATTATCTCTATGCTCAAGGAGACACACAGCCTAGAAAGCACACAGATATTATAACAATAGAAATTTGACTCCAACATACAATAATACTGATCTCACAGAGTGTGAGAGCATATGAAAGCCACCCACGGAAAGGCTTCCTAGAACTGTTTTTTAAACTATTGCTTGTAACACATTATCATCACGGTGAATATTTGTCTAAAAAAATGAAATAAAATACAACTGAAAATATTAAAACATGTCATACATAGTAAACGCACCACAGAATATTGTTTGCAAAGTTTTCATTCTACATATTTTACATACACATATATGTGTCAAGTGCTTTACAATATAAAAAGTATTCCCTTCTGGGAGTCACAGTTTATTACCCTTGAAAATCACTGTACAGGAGGCAATAATGTATGAGGTCTTAGCAAAGCTGTGTGAGCCAACATGATAGAAGATAAAGGTAGCACCACAAATCAATGATAAAATAAGGTTTTGTTTAGGAGCTGGGTATTGGGAAAACTGGCCCACTACATATAAAGAAATAGAATCAGATATAGATATATATAGATATGGATGTGGTTTAAAGACCTAAATATGAGAGGAAAAATCAAAGCTGTAACAGAAACTATAGGAAAATATTTTGGTTATCTTGGAATCCAAAAGTATTTCTTTATTAAACAATATGAACACATGAGATAATTCATTTATTCAGTCATTTAATAAATATTTATGGAACACCCACTACATGCAGACTCAAGGGAGACAGGCAGCAGAAAATAAAACGTATTGAGTCTCTGACAAAATAAGAATAGCATAGAAAGTGAAGAGTATGTAATCAAAAAGAAAAAGGATTCGAGAAGCATGTGCTTTCAAACATAGCTGTGTATCAGAGTAATTGTGGAACTTTAAAAAATACCTATGCAGCCTCTCAACAAAGATATAAAGTACCACAGAAAACTCTGAAGTATATCAACAAATCAATGGCTAATTTCAAGAAGGACAAGATTAGCAATTCAGATCTTCCTGATTTACGATGGTGTTACATCTAGATCAACCCACCCTAAGATTAAAATATCATTAAGTTGAGGGCGCCTGGGTGGTTCAGTCGTTAAGCATCTGCCTTTGGCTCAGGTCATGATCCTAGGGTCCTGGGATGGAGCCCTGCATGGGGCTCCCTGCTCTGTGGGAAGCCTGCTTCTCCCTCTCCCACTCCCCCTTCTTGTGTTCCCTCTCTTGCTGTCTCTCTGTGTCAAATAAATAAAATCCTTAAAAAAATAAATAAAATAAAATATCACTAAGTTGAAAATGCATTTTATACACCTAGCCAACCAAACATCATAGCTTAGCCTAGCCCAGCCCAAAAGTGCTCTGAACACTTACATTAGCGTAAAGGTGGGCAAAATCATCTAATACAAAGCCTACTTTATAACAAAAATATTGAATATCTCCTGTAATTTATTAACTACTATACTGAAAGTGAAAAACAGAATGGTTGTATGGGTACAAAATGGTTGTAAGTCTATCAGTTGTTTACCCTCATGACCACGTGGCTGAGTAGGAGCCAGCATCACAAGAGTATTGTACCGCATATTGTTAGCCCAGGTAATGATCAAAATTCAAGGTAAAGTTTCTACTGAATACATATTACTTTTGCACCACTATAAGTCAAAAAATCTAAGTTGAACCATGATAAATTTGGGGCCATCTATACTCTCAAATGTTGCCAAATCCAATAAAGGGCAAAAACCTAACCTTTGGATTTGGCAATTGGGAAGTCACCTTTCCAGTAGAATGGTAGAGGAAGAACAGCAAGCAGTGAGTAGTGAAGAAATGGGATATAAAGGGAACAAGTATGGACTGTTTTTAGGAGAAATTTAAATAGGAAAGAGAATAATGACAAAATAGGATAATCCCAATCCCACTTCTTTGCTCTAAGCTCCCATTGGGGAACATTTTCCTTCTTCCTGAATACCTTCCTGAACAATTAGAATTTCTGCTGGTGTGGGCCTACTGGTGATGAATTATTTTCACTTCTGTTTGAGTGAAAATTGTTTTTCTTCATTTTTTGTAAGATTTTTGCTGGTTATAGAATTCTAGATAGCCAGTTATTTTTTCTAGCACTTTAATGACAACTTCTATTGACAAGTTAGCTGTCAGTCTAGTTCTGCTTCTTTATAGAGGTGATACAGGCATACCTTGTTTTACTGTGCTTCCCTTTAATGTGTCTTGCAGATACGGTATTTTCTATAAATTGAAGTTTTATGGCAACCCTATGTCAAGCACGTCTACCAGCACCATTTTTCCAATAGCACTTATTCATTTTGTGTCTCTGTGTCACATTTTGGTAATTCTTACAATATTTTAAACTTTTTCACTATTATTTTATTTGTCATGGTGACTGATGATCAGTGATCTTTGATGTTACTAATGTAATTGTTTTGGGGCATGTGCAAACTTAATCGATAATGTTGTAGGTGTTCTGATTGCCCCACTAACTGTCCATTCCTCTATCTCTCTCCCTCTCCTCAGGCCTCGCTATTTCTTGGGACACAACAATACTGAAATTAGGCCAATTAGTAACCCTACAAGGGCCCCTAAGGGTTCAAGTGAAAGGAAGATTCAACTGATGTGGCAAACTTCACTGCCATCTTATCTTAAGAAATTGCCACAGCCACCCTAACCTTCAGCACCCACCACCCTTGTCAATTAGTAGCCATCAATATTGAAATAAGACCCTCCACCACCAAAAAGATTATGACCCACTGAAAACTGCATTTTTAGCAATAAATTATTTTTTATTTTAGGTATGCACATTGTTTTTTTAAATGTAATGCTACTATATACCGAATAGCATAACATAACTTTTATATGCACTGAGAAACCAAAAAATTCATTTGCCTCGTTTTGTTAAGATACTCACTTTATTGTAATGGTATGGAACGAAACCCATGTATCTCACGTCTTTTCCACCTCGCTACTTTTTTAGGATTTTCTCTTTGTCTATACTTTCTTCCATTTTATTAAGATGTGCCTTGGCACAGTATTCTTTATATTTATGCTACTCGATTCCTACTGCTTCCAGAATCTGTGGCTTGATCTCATTTAATAAATTTGGAATATTCTCAGTCATATCTTCAATTATTTTTTTTGCCCTGTTCCCTTTTTACTCTCCCTCTGGAACCATAAATACACTATGTTAGAACTATTCATCATGCCCAAAATATCTCTTATATGCTCTTATCTGTATTTCATGGCTTTAGTGTGAAAATGTTCTTCAGACCAATTGTCCAGCTGACTAATTCTCTCTTCAATTGCATCAAATACACTGCTAAAGTCATCCATTAATTTCTTAACTTTATTTTTCAGTTCTAAAATTTCTATTTTGCTTTTTTTTAATAGTTTACTTTTCTACTGAAATTCTCAATCTTGCTTTTAATTCCTTGGTCATATTAATAGATATTATAAACAATCCAATTTTCAGGTTTCATACTGCTGGTTATTTTATCTTAATTTTTGGATATACCTTATTTCCTAGTATGATTATGACTGATTTGAGTGCTAAACATTTATTTTTATGTGAAAAGTAGAGAAAATTCTAAGTTCTAGATAATAATACCTTCTAAAAGAATTTACATTTCCTTCTGGCAGGCAGCAAAACTGGGCCATTTGCAATCCCAGATCAACTTAAACCAAACAATTCTGAGATGCACTGGGATTCAAAAACTATGAAGCCTGGCCTATTTTCAGTTCTCATTAATCCAAGGTTCTAGCCCTCTTGAATTTAACGAAAGTGTTTACTAACACTCCAAGTCTGTACAAAACTTTGCTTACCTTCCCAGCCACTCAGCAGCCACTTCTGGAATTACTCAAGGATAAAAATCAACCCAACAAATGAAGCTTATTCTAAAAATCCGGTTTTCTCAGAGCTTAGCCTGAAAATCCCACATTGCTTTAGTGTTATGTGATATAGTCTTAAAAAGTTGATTTGTTGTTGTTTTGGTTTGGTTGGGTTAGGTTCCAGCAAAATACCACTAGGTAGACAGTCTAAAACAACCTAATAAGCTATTACCCAAAGTAGAACTTGTGACCATTACAATGAATCATGGAAATTAATGTTTTTAAGTCACTAACACTCTGTATCCTCAATCACAGTCATAATAGTATTGGTCAACATATTTCTTCAAGAAAGATGGGAAAGGGTAATTGTCACTACTGCCTAAATTGTGTTTGTGATTGATGCACCCTGAAAACAAGTATCCTTTCACTCAGTCCAAAGCTAAAAGGTATATTTGAAGAGCACTTGGTAAAATGGAATTTGGTTAAACTCTTGCTAATAACAGAAAGCTATGAGATATGAGATTTCAAATAACTTGTGGAAGACAAAGAGTGATGACAAGAGAGCAAAGGGATATAAACTGTCTATAATGAAGACACTGAGGAGAAGCAAGATCAATTCTCCTTGGTGGATAAAAAAAAAAAAAAAAAGGAATAGTATCACTAAAGTTCAAGGTAAGGTAGGGACTGAAAACAGATGGCATGATTAAAAGATAAAAGTCTGTATACAGAGCAGTTAAAAATCCCCATGTCCTTCCCAGATACAGAAAGGTCAGACAAATACCACCTCCTTCTGTGGGATACAGGATATTTAGTCTTTGGATATAATTGAACTGAACTGACTTGGGTTCAGAAAAATCAGTCATAGTGTGTGTGAGAAGGAATAAGATTCAGGGCTACAAATGGGAGGATTAAGTAAAAACCCTGCAAAGTGATCCCCAATCGAACTTTCCACAATCTCCTTTCTCTTAGGCCTGCTTTGGAAAGCCAGCAATCATGCTTAAAACACAAACAATAGGAATCCAGCTTGGACTTGAGACAGAGAAACCTTCCGTGGTAAAGGGAAACAAATTTAAAAAAAAAGAAAGAAAGAAATAGAGCTAATATGTTTACAAATACAGAACATATCATTAAGACCACAACAGAGATGTTAAGAGTATTCAGAAAATTTTAAGAATAAGTATATAGAAAATAGACAGAAAAAAAAAGGTGTTTTCCTGACAACACCAAAAAAACAAAGGATTACAAAGGGCTACTCCCAGTAAATCACTGTAATGTTTACAAAGTCATAGAAAAATGTAAACACTGACTACTGACTATTTTAAACTTATGCTATAACTATGTTGGGAATGAAAGAAAAGGCAATTCTAGGTATGTGAAATGAGACAGCTAAATCCCCATTTATCTCATCAGGAAGGCATGTCATTTAGAAAAATGAAGATAAAAGGAAAAACAGCTAGAACTGGTTGTAGTTGTTATTAAGAAGCAGGACTGTGAAGTAGGGAGGTTTGGGGCAGATTACTACTGTTTTTCATCATAAGCCTTTTATTGCTATGGAATTTTTTATTTTCTCTTTGAACTAGGTACTTAAATTCTTTGATGAAAATTAAAGATTTAAGAGCAAATAATGTGAATAAACATGTTAAATGATATCCTAACATTTTTTGAAAACTTGCACCATCTTCTCAATCCCATTCATCATTAGGGTGATAAAAGCATCTTAAGTCTTCAATTCCACCATAAATAATATATCCTACTTTTTCGAATGTGTCAAAGACTGTATTCTATACTGATATAAAACAATAACCTAGAAGATGTGTCCTCTGCCTTCAGGATGCTCATATTTTAGTCAAACCGGAGTTACATGACTTATGAGTAAGGTGACCGACCATATCCTTTATCTTCCAACTCACAATTCTTTTAATTCTGAAAGAGAGCTTTAAGACTTAATAACAGGCACCAGTAGATCTACAAAAGAAGTAAACTGGAGCTGTACAAGGCAAACTGAGAAGGATGAACACCTTACTTCTGAGCATCTCAGAGGCATCCAAATGAGAAAGGTACCAAGGGTCATCATGAGAATCCATAAATTACACCCCAAACTAGCAAGAGAGGAGTATGCTTCTAAGTAGCTACCTCATTCACTGATACCCTAGTGGAGAAACAGCAGCCCCCATTAGTCCTTTCTAGGTGTAAGTTCCAGGATAAAAATACTCCTGACGAGCTAAGGGGTTAATGCTCAATCTAGAACAGTCAGGCTAATATTGCTACCATCCACAAGATTATTTAAGCCATCCTCTGTCCCATCTTCTCCCTGTTTATAGTCCCTTTCTGATATTGTGTCCCTTTTCTCCCAAAATATTGGTCCCAGTACCTAAAAAGACAAGTATAAAGCTGTACCCTCTATAGCCTATCCCTGCTACCTATTTTGCAGTTAGAGGTTTATTATCCAAGGAAATTTCTATAATTGGCAGATATACTTACAAGGAAAAGAAGTCCCAATTGTTTCACACTAGTCCTGCCAACTAAGTAAATTCCATCCCTGAGAAAATTTTGTAATTGAAACCTTACAGTACATTTACATCATAGTTTGAACAAGTTCCAATTCACTTGGGAAAATACAGTAAGAAACATCCAACACTAACAGAGATTTCCTGCCCCACTTTTCTTTCATAGGTGAAAAATTCCATTCATGATGATAAACTTTTACATCTCAGATGGTATCTGTGGAATTAAACAATAATGTCACAAAATGAAAAAAATAAAAGATTTCAATTACTAGAGATGAAAATGAAAAGTTACTTAAATAGAATACAGTAAAATTACAGTAAGGAAAAAAAAAAAACCTGAAGTGATCTTTTGATAAATTCTTCTTCCCATCCACACTTTTCCAAAACCTGAAGTTTATAATGTATTTTCACACACCTAAAGCCAATGATCTAATACTTCATTATAACCCAAACTTTTCAAGGCTAGGTCACTTCTCCTAGGTATCCAGATTTCTCCAAAAAGAATTAAAAAATATATTATTAACAATAATCCCAAGAACCCTATACTAGCCTATTTTAGGATGCTACCAGTTAAATAGCCAGTAATTTAAGGTAAAATTTAGAAATCAGTAAAATTACTTCAAATTTTAAATAGGACAAGCAATTTTTTCCAGCCCATTCTCCTCCCCACCAAAAAAGCCAAAAATTTGAAAAGTAAAACAAAAGCTAAGATCAGCAAACACCACTTAGAGTAGAAATAGATATACCACTGTTTCAAATTTGAACTAAGATACTGAAAGAAGTTTATCCTATGAAAACAAAAAGTGGTTATCCCCATTTCTGTTAGTATGAATTTAGTTATCATTTCAAACAGGCCTTTCTTACAACATGGTGTAGAGAAATAAAAAGCACCTATTCTAACTAACAAATACTGACTATTTGTAAGTACTTTCCTCTAACAGTTTTCTGAAAGAGGCTTCTAATGAATGAGCCTCACTAATTGGCCATTATAGTGTAGAGATAGCACCTACTTGTCCAAATACAGGCAGCAAAGTGTATTCATAAAGACTCATATCACAGCCTTAAAACTGTGCTTCATACTTTTAAACAATGTCTAAATTATAAAATTTAAATTGGACAATAAATGTAAAAACTCTTACAGTGCAAATAAAGTAAAGCAAGACAAAGAGACTAATAAAATTTTAGATATTATGAATATCTAAATATTCATTAATAATCAAGGATAGGAACAAAGGTATTATTATAGATTTATAATAATTCAAGTATTCCTTAACATTTTAATAGCCTGAAAAACAAATAGTACAGCATATCACTAACTAGTATATGCCACAGAATATTAAAGAGTGAGACATAAATCTAGAAAACCAAAGTTAATCAAATTGTATGGTATGACGTGCCACACAAAAAAGTGGGGGGAAAGTTGGAAATTATAACACTGAAGTAGGAAAAAAGTTAAAACTACAGATTAATCACCTAGAGAACACAATTAACAATCTTAAAGAAAATGAACTAAATAACCAGCGTTAGCTGCTTTACTATCACAAAGAAGTTTATGCCATCATACATACAGGCTTGGAAAGCTACAGAATGAAGAGATGTTTTGAATATAAAAAGAAATGGCATACAAAATGATTTAAATAGTACTCATCAGGAATACTAAATAATAAGATACAATTCAACTGCATTAGGAAAATTAAACAAAATATTTTTAAAGGGTAATAAAAATTATTCATAGATTGTTTTAAGGAAATTATTTAATTCAATGTTTTATAATCTGATGGATAACATTATCAATGTCTAACTGAAAATGGTAAAGAACTAAAAATGGTAAAAAATAATAAGTCATATCTCATAAAAGAAGAACTAAAAAACAAGAAAGAAATCTAGTCCACATTAAGAAGATGCATAACTACGCATACAAAAATTCTTCACTTTAGAATAAGGATCTCAAGAAACATTTCATAAGGGTCTTCTAAGTTAAAAAAAAAAAAAAAAGTGTTACTTTTAACTATCAGTATTTATTCTTCACATCATTCTCACATATGCATTGAGAATTACGTCAGTCTATACCTTCCTAATAGGGAGGGAGCAGAGATTAATTCGAAATAAGTGAAAGGCATAGGCAGTGCTCTACTGTCAAAACTCTATACTGGGCGTAAGGATAAGGGAGAAGTGAGGAGTCCTCCAGTCCACAAATGAGTTCATTAGACAGAAGGGCATATTAAAACCTTGCCTGCATTTATGTTTAAAGTACACAATTTAAAAGAAACACAACCCCAATCCACTTTCCATTATTATCATACCCAGCAAGTAAGACCTGTGTAAAGATCCTTACCTGAATAACAGCACTAAACCAGCAAGTATTGCCAACATTCTTTAGTCCAACAGGAGCTTTGTCTTGCCTTTTTCTATCATAAGGGTTTCGAGAATCCCTCCAAACTTCCGTAGGTGTTCTCTTTAAACATGCTTTATTTTCTGCTATGCTGGCTTCAAGAACTCTTAAGCAATGGGGAGAAAATGATGAAAAAAAGAAAAATACTGTATTAATTTCATGCCATACCCAAAGAAATAACATACCACAAACAGGATTTTAATTACTTAAGCTCTGGATAATGTATTTGGGGAAGTACTATTAAACACTAACTTTACTCAAGTAGAAGTTAGTTTTCTTTAAGAATATAGCAGTGGCAAACATATCAAGAGACATGCAGCCTTTTTTCCTAAGAAAAAAGGAAATCTCAAATGCACAAAGACAGTGTTATAAAACAGAAAATATGTTAAATTATGTTTCAACAAATTCAAGGTTTAGTACCAGGAATATAGCACCTAGGCAAGTTTTCTAAGAAATCACTATAGTAAATATTTACAAAATAACAGGACTAGTTTTTTATAACAGTTGCTTCGAATCATCAGGAAAACATTAAAAACTGAACAAACTGCATTTTTACTCCTTTGACCATTAATTTCCCTTTTCTATTAAAAAAAAAAGCTAAGGTAAATTCTAGGGTTCCTCTCAGTTCTAGAGATCTATGACTCTATGACAGCTAACTAAAGAGAATATTTATGTGTTTACTTCTTCACCCAAAAGTTGACCTACATACATATCAGAATAATAAAAGGTTTACCTCTTCAAAATAAGCTTACCTACAGAGTATCTTAAATACACCTAAACATGGCAAGAATAATGCTACTTTGCTTAAAGTAGCATTTACATGCTGTTCTTGCTCTTAAGCATGCTGCAACATGTTGGAAAATCCTGATTCCCACATCTGAACTAACAAAGCATTTTGCCTGCTTCAAGACCTAGGTTATTAACTACTCTAAATAAGCTAAGTAATTTTCAGGTGTCTTAATTAATTTTGTGTTAATTTTAAAAACCTCAGCAAGAATGAGTTTTTCCAACATTATGGCTTAAGAAAATCTCATTCAGGGACGCCTGAGTGGCTCAGTCGGTTAAGTGGCTGACTTCGGCCCGGGTCATGATCCCAGGATGCTGGGATCGAGTCCCACATCGGGCTCCTTGCTCAGCAGGGAGCCTGCTTCTCCCTCTCTCTCCCTCTGCTGTGCTCTCTCTGTCAAATAAATAAAATCTTAAAAAAAAAAGAAAATCTCATTCATGCTATACCATCTTTATTTTAAAGATTTTGCCCTATCAGATTAATGTCAAATTAATATAGCTATATTCCTTAATTATGGAGAAAAAGTAAATTATACTTTTATCTCTAACAGCATTATTTTCAACGTGATGTTAGATACAACGCGGTAGGATTCAAACTTATCATTATTTAAAATAACTTATATGAATACAGGATAAGGCCTTTCTTTGGAAATCAATGAAACCACACCCCCAAAAATAGCCGGTAACAACAACATGATATGTTATAATGCAAAGATCAAAGTACATTCACACATTTAAAAATGAACAATTTACACTTCTGTAAACTATTAAAAGTGATCCAACATTAGCAGCAGTACTCTGCCCAAAAATCAGCTCTTACATGCAACCACAGTCCCTAGGAGGCTTTTTCTTATAAACTATTTACCACTAGAAGGTACCACAATTCCTTGGAAGGTATTTACTTAGGTGAATTGGGGCAGAAGAAAATCAGAATTTATCTAGAACACCCCACTGTTACCAAGTTTTCAAGAACGTAAGGGGAAGATAAAAAGTCAAAAAGCCAACCTGAAAGACTTCCTACTGTTCAAGTTGTACAGTTCAGCATAATAAGAATAAACTGAAACAAACTGATTTTGTGCAAGGAAACTAGTTTATGCTCAAAGGAGAAAAGTTAATACATAGTATATAAAAGCCAAATATAACACAAAAGACTGCTGTATATAAGAAGGTATATTTAATTTTTTATTGACTTTTATAGTGAGAGTTTTCACTTGACAATTTTGTTCTTTTTGTAATGCACATGTATATTTAGAAGTATAAATAAGGGAAACTTATTTCTACCTTGGTAATTAGAGATGAATGAACTAAAACAAGCCATGCGTTCTGGGAAAAGTAGCAACAATACCACAAAAACAGAAGAATTAGCACCAGTGGTCATATATAAAAGACATCTTCAATTCAGTCATATGGTAGATCTCATCATTCATCATAACAAAAATATGGACTTTAAAGAAATAGGTTTATTGTAATATTCCTTAACCATACCATATGGCACAAGTTACTAAAAGATATGGATGAAAGAATACCATGACTTTGTGATCTTCTTGATTTAGAGCTTATAACAAAGTTTTATATCACCAGGGATTTAAAACATGCTTCAGTAAGTTTCCTACCACCTCTTCCTGGCTCCTAAAAAACTATAAATACATTTACCATACTGCACCAAAATTATTTATTACTCAGCATCTGAAGGGTAGAAACACAGAGCTGTTTCATTCCTAAAGCATACATGATAAATACTAGCGGCTAAACAAAGTTTGAAGTAAATGGATGATTAAGATATTAGATGTTGCTATTCTTTGCTATTTTTTTAGCAAAAGCCCAAGCTCTAGCCCAAATATTACTCTATTCCCAAGGCCCCATCCCTTTCTGTAGTCCAGTATTGGCAAAATGAATATAAACTTTCTGTAAAGCCAAGTGCTACACAAGGGTTCCTTCCCTGGCCTCACCAGAGTAAAGCCACGGATACTACCCAGGCTTTGAAGTATAAAGCATGCAATAGCTACAGACCCAGGTATTAAGTCTGCAGTAGAGGAAAAAACAAGAAAAAAATTAACACTGCAAATCTCAGAGCTCAGAAATAGCTTATAACAAAATATAGCATGCCAGGAAAGGCAACCCCAAAAGCCACAAATCAAAAACCAATTCCCACTACCCGTCACCTGCTTTCTTATCTTCCCAACACTGGTCATGACCATGCAGCAAGATAAAAGGGTAACAAAATGTTTTGCCCTTTTCCTTCCACACTCTATATGGAATATTTAAAGCACTTAGTTATGATAAATGTTCACCTCCTCATTAAATTTTTATTGTACTGATTTTGTTTTTTGGGTTTTTATGCTAGTTTTATTATGTTTGTATTGTTTAAATTTAAATTACTTAAACTGCATTATAGCAGTAATGTTGAAAACATCCCACTTTAGATCTAAGTACATTTAGGGAAACATACTCACTGAAAGACATACACATCATTTAAGCTGAGGAAAGAAGGAAGGAAGAAAGAAACATTTTTTTGATTTCATTTTTTTTTTAATAATATTATTAGAATCACACTAAATCCATGAGTCAGTTTAAGGAGAACTGACCATTTTTACAATGTTCAGTCCTCCAGGGCACCTGGGTGGGGCAGTCAGTTAAGAGTCTTCACTCTTGATTTGGGCTCAGGTCATGATCTCAGGGTTGTGAGACTGAGCCCCACGTGGGGCTCTGCACTGGATGTGGAGCCTGCTTAAGATTCTTTCCCTCCCCGTCTCCTTCTGCCCCTCCACTCTCTGCCCCCCGCTAAAAAATTACAACGTTCAGTGCTCCAATTTGTGAAATACATTTCCAATTATTTACATATTCATTAATGTGTCTCAATGATATCCTCTAATTTTCTTCTTGGAAGTTCTTGCACATTCATTAAATTTATTCTTGGTCTTTCACAGTTTTATGTTATAAATGGTAGCTTTTTAAAATTCCTCCTTATCATTCTTTTTTATATATAGAAATAGTTTTTGCATATTGATTATCAAACAGCTCAAAACATGCTTTTTTTGTAAAGAGTACTTTGTAGAGGGATAATCTGCATATGGTAAAGAGTACTTTGTAGAGGGATAATCTGCATATGATAAGATACACAAATCTTAAATGTACAGCTCAGTGAAACTTTTTACATATGTATACACCCATGCGATCACCACCCAGATCAAGATATAGAAAATCTCCAGGATTCTAGAAAATTCTCTCATACCCTTTTTTCAGCCAACAGTGTCCTCTCCACCTGCCAGAAAATTAACATTCTGACTTCTATCGCCATAAATTCATTTTGCGTGTCCTTAAACATCACATAAATGGCATCACAGAGCAGTTACTCTTTTGTGTCAAGTTTTAATTGTTTATAGTTTTTAGTTATTATCAATAAAGCTACTATGTACTCCTTTCTCAAGGGTCTATACCTAAGGGTGGAAACACTAAGTACTAGCATAGTATATGTTGAAATTCATTAGAAATCCCCAGTTTTCCAAAGTGGCAATTCCATTATACATTCCTACCAACAATATGTGACCATTCCAGTTACTCCATATGCTCACCAACACTTGGTATTTTCTATTTTTTCATTTTAGCCATTGTGATAGATATACAGTGGTACCTGTTCTCTAATGGGATGGCTCAGCAAGTATGCACTACCCAGATGACCATCACTGCTGCAATCTACCATCATACCCAGCAGGGCAACATAGCCACAATCATATGTTGAGGACAATTTAAGAGATTCTATGTTTCTGACAGAGCTACCACTGCCTGTCAGACATGTGACTCCTGCCAAAAGTTGACCTGTCTCATGATGAGGAATAATACACTGTATGGGGTGTGACTCCTGCCCAATTCTGGAAGACTGACTACAAAGAACCTTTGACCACCCACCTCTCCCCTTACTCACCCCAACCCTTCTTGGGACTATCAGTGGTGCCTCATTATTGACACTTTTTCAAGTTACAGCATTGCTATTCCAGTCTTATCAGTCAACTCTGACCACAATCTTGCAGCCCTTGAAACTAATCTGTTTCATATTTTCAATTTTTCCAGACCACTTTTAATCTGACGGTGGTGTACCTTTTTATCATAAGAGCCACTCAAAACATGGAATAATAAGCATTCTATGGATCTTCAACAATCCACAGGCATGTGATATTGTTGAGCCCTAGAATTATTTTCACAAATCAATTTAAAAAGATTTGTAATTACCTCCCTCACCTACTCCTGTTCAACACATCTTCTTAAGGCAGTTTCCTCTCACAACAGCTTCCTAAGTAATGATCAGGATGAAAAGGGTGGGAGTTATAGAAACCTATTTTAAAAATTCAGAATCCCACCCACCCTAACCATTCCTTGACATGATGCTTTTTTCTTTGTCCTAATGACAACTCTAGGCCATTCTGGTTGGGAAAACCCCCAGGTGGCTCCCAATCTTCTACCCAATTAATGCAAAGTCATTTCATGAGGCAAGTCATTTTCACAACAAACACAACACAGACACAAATCAATTACAATGTAGTTTATTAGCAAATTTCAACTATCCATATTCCACTTATTCCCTATCTAAGCATTAGTAACCAAGAGATAATTAAATTAATACATCCAATCCTGACATTAAGGAGTAATTATATTAAGAAGCACACTTTAAAAATGTTCAATTTCTTAAGAAATTTCACCATGAAATTTATGAGTACTTAAACAGAGGATTTTAAGATAGAAAAAGATAGGCTGTAACTCAAATAATTATGATGTAGTATTCCAAATGTATGAATTCATATTAAAGTATGTCTGCTAAAATATAACCATCATCAAATGATTCTAGGAATTTGGCAAAGTTTTGTTATGTGAACTTAAGTAATGAATAAATATATACTTTTAAGCATGATATATACGCTTTTTCTTAAATATACATCATTTCCCCTTTTGAATTTAGAATCCTAAGCCTATTAATAAACCCATAGGAACAAATATCTCTTTGCCAAATGTTTAGCTAGAATTCTTACATTTCCTTTTTTCTGACACAAAGATTTACATATGTGCTTATTAACTGCACATTTTACATTTAACACTTTTTTAACTGTAAATTATAAAATCTACACATACCACAAAAAACTTGTATTTTGCAACAGTAAATTAATATGACATTTACTTCTACAGAACATAATTTTATGCAACATTTTATGGCATATTACACTACACCAAATCTCTGTAATGTTATGTACAATAAAAATATTTATAAAGTATTCACTATTTTAAGAGTTTATTAAAATTTAGAAGACCAAGAATAAAAAAGAATACCATCTTAAGAGATATTTGTTTCCATCTGGACAAAAATGAGTATCTAGAAAAATATATAAAATATACATTGAACTTTATAACAGATTAGGAATAATTTTAATCCTTTAACTTTCAAGTTATTTTTACTTATTAACTAATTAGTACATGCTGTTTTAATTTGAAAACACGATACAAAACTACTGCCACTATTTATAAGTATATAAGCTTCCAGACTTTATTCTATTTATATACTAATATACATTCATTTAAACAAAAATATACATATACTTTTAAAAACAAGATTTGGTATATATTTAGGTATGTATTATGGTATAAATTTATGTACAAATATATATAATACATATGTAATATGGTATATGTTCTATTTTATAATTTTTTACACATAATAGATCATTTCCTTTAAATGATATCCAACTCATGTATTTCACATTTAAAATATTTCTCATCAAAGTTTAGTCGAGTTTTGTAATTACTCAAGACAATTATTTCATTCCAATCCATTGTTTGAAACAAACCTAATTTTACAATTTCTCTAAATCCTTCAGAAAATAAGCTTAATTACAATGTCTAAAGATAATGTATGAATTTTTGGTTTCTCATTTAAAATTACTGGCATTAATTGGTATTACCCCCAATTGAAAAGGACAATGAATTTTAATTTAAGTCTTTCCATCTTACTATAATGTCTTATGAAGTAACATTTCCAAAGTAACATTTAAAGATATTAAAAAGTATTACAAAGAAAAATTATGTGCCTGCTAAACATAGCATTTTGAGACATCTACCACCACACAGTAATCTCAGATTACTTAGAAAGAAATATACTAATGATACCATGCTAAGGGAAATTATCTGAGAAAGCTGGTACATCCAAACAATTTGTATTAAAGGGAAAAGAACACTGGAGTCATAAGATTTACTTTAGCTGTATACTTTTGGAAAATCATTTAACCTCTTAAAAGATCAATTTCTTCTTCAATAAAATAGTTACCACTACCTCCATAGAGTTCTTTAGAAGATTATATTATATTTTAAGGATTTTTTTAATCAACACTGTTTCATGATAAAGTCAAATTTATTTGTATTTGATCCATAAATGAATCAAAATGTTTCAAACTAAAAAGTTTTCATTATTAAATCAAAAGATATTCGATCACACATCTTGGAATCTTGCCCATTTCTTAAAAAAAAAAAAGCCTACAAATATACTATTATATTATAGATCAGAAGATGGAGAGAACTAAGGCCCGTGGGCTAAATCCAGCTGGCAGCCTGTTTTTTTAAAACGAGATTTACTGAACCATAGCCACACTCATTAAATTATGTATTATCTATGGCTGCCTTAGCACTACTATCCTAGAGATAAGTAATTGTGACAGGAACCAAATGGCCAACAATATTGCCTAAAATATTTACTATTGGCCCTTTACATAAAATGTTTGTTGACCCCTGCTATAAATGACTACAAACTGAATTGGACAATGTATCCAAAAGAGATGAGGGAAGAAAAAACAAATCAAAAAAATATTAAAATATACACCTAAATTAAATGCCTCATAATGCCACTCCAAAATCCTAAAAATCTAAACTCCAAATATAGTCAGAACTAGAATATGGAAATTTTAGTTACAAAAAATATAAAAACAATACTAAAGTTTATTAATGGGTTTATTTAGAATAACAAAGTATATCTTTGTGCCTCTTGAAATTAAAGCCAATTATTATTTCTATTATAAAAAGTACTTATATCTACTTTATACAAATTATGTTTTTACCTGCTAATGGCTTGCTCCTCATCAGTTATTCCAGTCTCCCTGAATGCCCTGTTTGATTCCGCCAAACTCAAGGCAATTGCTCTCTGAAGATCATCTTTATCATCTCCAGTGAGATCAATCACATCTGAAAAGCAAAACTATCTTTCTCAAAATTAAAAGTCAAACAAAATGAAGGTAATTCTTATCATGGGGATTTTATACCCAATATATCTTTTCAAACCAAAGTCAGCACCAACTTAATTCTCCATAAGAGCCTCTCTGAAGAGAATGCAAACACATTTTAAATTGGTTATATTTTAAAATTTAATGTTCTTCCCTAAAAAATATGCCTAAAGCATTAAGAGCATAAATATTTTTCACTGCACAGGAATCTCAATATTTACTACAAAGCCTCTGATTAAAAGCTAATAAGCAGAAAGACTGCTAAAAACAGGATTTTACCAACAAAAATTGAAATCAACATAATTAAACATTTACATTTATGCTTTCTGAAGTTAATCCAAATATACATACATTACAGTTCATGCATACTACCACCTAGACATTATCTAACAAAGTATAATAATTAATAACTGAGATCTCAAAAATTATGCTTCAGAACTAACTGACCATAAATACATAAACAAGTGTATATGTATACATTTTTTAAAGACTGGAAGAATGTATTAAACTGTTAACAGTGGTTAATTTTGAGGAGGAGGGTTATGGGAAGAGGAAGTATCAGGACCTTTCACTTTCTATTTTAAACACTTCTCTACCATCCAAATTACTGAATGAACATGCAGTCCTCTCCATTTAAAAAAACTTCTCAATTCACAAAAAGAAATATACAAATAAATGATACCGTTTTCTTTTGTTAGAAAGAAAATAGTCTTGATGCTCTAAGTATTCTTTTTCCAAAGAATAGCGGCAACAGCTATTATTACCTTCAGAAAAAAACTTTTTAATCCAATTTTCCAATATATACTGGTCAATTTCCTTCACTCAAAAGATGGCAATAACACCCCCATTATCATAAGAACCATAATATATTGCTAAGTAGAGGGTTACAAAACAGTATGATAAGACAGAAAGCTATAGCTTTGTGTGGTTAGGCTTATGCTTACAGGTATTTTGGGTACATTTTATATGCATTTTGTTTATTTGTATTTGAGACATGTTAAAAATTAAATTTTTTCTTTGTAATCTTACAAAAAAAATTTGCAAGAGGGGAAACATAAAAAGGGGTAGGGGATGGGAAATAAAATGCCTGCATTTTACCATCTGACTCTAGGGTTATATGTAGTTACTCAAAAAGAATATGCCACACTTACTGAGAAAGAAATAATGTATATTGACAGTTTCAAAAGTCTACTTCTATTGTTACCCACACTTTCTCTCCGAACAGTCACTTACAAAAAAAAATATTAAAAATATTAGAAATAATAGTTGGCTATGGAAGGTGTTTTTTAAATGTCTTTAGAGAGTATAATAAAACCTCATGAAAATGTAGTAAGTAGGGTCCAAAAAAATTCAGTCAAGTAAAATGTAGAACAGAATACAGCAAGGTACTGAAATGATGGAGCACGCCTATGTACACCAGAAGGCCGAAGCTTTCCTAAGTCTTGCTTACAAGACCCAAGTCCACCTAGATCACAGCTGTAGATGGATATCGCCTGGGTAGAGCCATCCAGTCCAGCTTCAAAACTGATGAAGAAGCTAGGACTAGAGAGGCATGAATGCGCCTCAAAATATGAGAACTATCTTGGTTATTAAATAATGACTAGAACTCAAGTGAGTAAAGAGAGAATAATGGAAGTAAAAAAAAATAATTTGAAAATCACAAAGAAGCAGAAAAACCGGTTTGGGGGATATGATTAATTAGCCCTCAGACTCCATTCCCTCATCCTCCTAGTGTGCTTTCTTCAACTACAGAAGGTAGAAAGATTAAAACAAAACAAAACAAAATCTATTTTCCCAATTCACTTACAGTTACATGGTTCTGAATAGAATTTAGGCTCCACCAGCTAGATGCACTAACAGGGACACAGAGCACAGAAGTGAGCTGGCAACCACTGTTCTGCTGCTTCGGGCTATTTTCTCCAGCACGACTGAAGAGATACAGGTTGTTCCACATAGCATTCCAGGGTCCAGTTTCCAGATTCGGGGATGTCAAGAGACAGAGAGTAGAAGTGGCAACTAGCCTCTGCATTCCAATGTTCAGGCATAGCTCAGTGGCACTTACCTAATCCTGCCTGCTTGTTCTCTGGCCTGCAGCTCCAAAAGTATGTTCTTGAACTCAGCTGTCCCAGAGGCAGCCTCCAGATTCACTCACTACCTTCCTGATAGTGGCAGAGGGAGCAGCTTCCCTGGCTGGCCAGTCCTACAAGAATCTGGGAATCATTTCACAAGGCTGAGCTAAAGATCCCTCCTCCAGTCTATCCAGTGATTTTTCTTTTTTTTAAGAACATAATCACCTGTATTAAATTTCTTCTTTGAAACTATCTAGAGTGTTTACCATTTCATGTCTGATAAGTAAAGGAAACTGGCTGGAGCAGAAACTCATTTAGAAATAGCAACAACTTATAATTCGAGCTTTTCATAATTTAATTGTAACTCAAGCAACATAAAAGCAAAAAACAAGGCAAAGTGTTCTTAACCCTATTTCATAAATAACTGAAGTTGTGAGAAATGAAGTATACCATCATTAAGAATAAAGAATGGTGGACAGGCTCGAAATTTAAGTCTTCTAACTATTAAATCTTTCCTCTATACTAGCAGATCTCCAAGAGCGGTTAATGGAGCCTTGGGTATTCCCCCATGACCCTAAGAGAAGGGGGTTCCATAAGTAAAAAAATATTCTCATAAAAATACTAAAATGCTATTTGCCTTTCCTCCCGTATCATATTTGCACTGATGATACAAAACAACAGCATCTTTGCACAAATCGAGGCAGTTAACACCAAGTTCTTTGGGCAATTCACTGTATTACAACTATACATACTCACTACTAAAAAAAAAAAAAAAAAAAAAAAAAAAAAAAAAAAGCCAGTTTCTCTTTGATCCTTGATAAAAAGGGAAAATTTTATTGTATTAAATCTCAAACACTGATTTACATATTCTTTTAATTCTATATAACAAAACAGGAAGTATGCATAGTACTTCTGCTGCATCCAAAGTAAGCTTTTGCTCAAGAGAAAACACTAGTGCAATGCTTGAGTTGCAAGCCAATTAAACTGGCTGATTTTTTTTTCATGGAACACTATTTTTACTTGAAAAAACAACTAACAAACTACAAACTAGGAGGACTCACACTTCAGAATGTGGCAGATATTTTCTAGAGAATAAACAAAGTGAGCCTGTCACCTGCAGGAGAACAAATGAGGGTATGTGTTGCCAATGAATAATGTGGACTTTTCAAGCAAAAATGGTAACTTTGGAAAACTTGTTTCTATCACTATGCATACATCTTCCCAACACCTAAAAGCTTTTCTGGGGAAATCAAGTGATTAACAATTTTGATTTGTTTTAGAATGTAGACATTCTTCCAACATTTAGAATGAAATCTTTTCCATGGTATGATAAAATCATGCGTAAGTA
Organism: Phoca vitulina; assembly: GCF_004348235.1. Classification (NCBI taxonomy): domain Eukaryota; kingdom Metazoa; phylum Chordata; class Mammalia; order Carnivora; family Phocidae; genus Phoca; species Phoca vitulina. The sequence goes on from NW_022589711.1 coordinate 5,622,593, forward strand.
AATCCATTCAAAGAACAAGGTAAGTTTCTAATATTTGGTCTTTGACCCATTTCCTGACACAGAGTTCCTAAATTACTTAGAATTTCCTGGGTGATAGGAGCATCTTTTGCTCTAATGAGATGACTCCTGCTGGACTCCTGTATAGCTTCAGGATGAATGCTGGTCACCAGAAAAACCAAACTATGAGGAGAAGCTTAGAACTTTGAGAGGAACTTTTTTCTCCGCGCAGGAGAGAAGGGCTAGAGATTAAGTTAATAATCAATTATGCCTACCTGATGAACCCTCCATAAAAGTTCCTAAAGTATGGACTTCAGAGAGCTTCCGAGTTGGTGGGCATATTCACACGCTGGGAGGGTGGCACACCCCAACTCCATGAGACAGAAGCTCCAGAGCTTGGGACCCTTCCAGAGCTTGCCCTATGTACCTCTTCATCTGGCTGTTCATCTGTATCCTTTATCATATTCTTTTTATACAATAAACCAGTACATGTAAGTGTTTCCCTGAGTTCTATGAGCCATTATCGCAAATTATCAAACTCAAGGAGGAGGCTATGGGAACTCCCAATTTGTAGCGAAGTCAGACAGAAGTGTGGGTAACCTGGGGACCCACTACTTGTGACTGGCATCTAAAGTGGGGGGCAGTGTTGTGGGACTGAGAGCCCTTAACTTATAGAAGCTGAAGCTAATGTCAGGTAGACAGTGTCAGAATTGAATTGAATTGCAGGACACCCAGCTGGTGTTGGACAATCAGTCAGGTGTGGAAAAAATTCACACATCTGGTGTCAGAAGTATTTTGAGTGTAAGCAAAGGAAGAAACAAGCAATAGTATTCTTTAACGCTAGCATGATAGGTTAATCAGAGACTATTGGTCCTTAACTGAAAAGCTGGGGCTTTTTCCTTTAAGCAATGGAGGAGGTTTATTTATTATTTGTAATTTCATTATAATTACAATAATTTTTCTCCATGATGTTCCCATTACTCCATAAAGCTTCTTCTTTCCATAGGATATTTTAAAACAATATGGCAATCCTCAAAGACTATTATAACCTGCTCATATACCAAAAACATATGATGTTTAAGACCAGATATTAACGACTTAAATGTTATTTCAACAGAATGGTTAAACATGAGTTTCTTCTTTTTCTAGAGTTAGAACAGTTTCTCCTAAAACATGAAGCATGTAATGAACTTTTGTTTCACAATGAAAACTAGCCCTCTATGACTTTCTTATATGCTTATACTCAAAAAGGAACAGAGAACACACTTGGCTATAAATAATTTCTAACTGAAACCATTTCTAATTACAATTATAAAAAGTTAGCCTTTTTAAAATTCCATCCAAATACCAGAGTATTATGAATATTTTATATCTGTGTCAAGGAAGGACCTCAGTGAAACACCAAGCTTTGTTTCAATCAACCCTCCCTCTAGTACTAGTATGAACACAACTCAAGGGCACAAATGTGTTAGTGTTAGCTGAATAACACTATAGAAAATCTCATGTTACAAAAGCCTCCATCATTTTCAAGTCTGCCCAAATTCAAACTTTTTTTTCTGTAAAGTCAGAAATATATATAACAAAACATAACACTCACCCTAATGAATCTTTCACTCTCCAAAGAATTACCATTTGAGTAAAACTTAAAATACCAACTATGAAACATTTCTCTGCTCACTCCAAAACATAGGCAGTCATGAACTTAACAATGAATTCGACTTCAAATGTAGGCATTATTTATAACTCATAATTCATTTTCCCATAAAAACAGTATATTAAATGACATGAGGTTCCAAGTTAGTTTACAAAAGTCAATTTAGCCCATAATATAGTTGAAACTACAATACATGTAAAGATTTTGATTTTAGGAGAAAAAAAAGTTCTTCCATTGTTTTCCTTACCTACACAGGGTTAAACCTAAGGGAAATCCTTTTTTTTTTCTACCCCGATAAGTCCAGTTTATATTTACCACCAGCAAAGACTTCTAGGCAGGGGAATGATATGAATAGAAAGAACTGTTCGGGGAGTTAGGAGTTAAAGTGTTGAATAAGAGTTTGACAAGAGTTGTAATAATAAATACCAGGCAAGAGCAACTGAAGGGAAAAGTATACAAAAACTGACAGAACTGCAAACTAAATGATTATTTTGGGATATTAGGAAGAGCTTGTTTAAAAAAAAAGAAGAAAAATCACTGGGCCACCAGAAGAATGAGGATGCCCTTGAGAGAGAGGCAAATATGAACAAAGGGATGGTCAGCAGATCAGAAATAAGAAAACTACCATTCTCACCCTCACTCACTCTGCTTCACCGTGGCTATATCCACACCATTCATCTCTTGAGCCAAATATACTCCTGCATAGCCTGGGATGCACCTGCCTCGGACACCCACAAGGTTTACTCCCTAACTTCACTCAGGTATCTGTATAAATGTGAACTCACCCAAGAGATAATTCCCTGACCGACTCTTTGTCTTAGCTTATCTCCTGCCTGACATACAACCACATCCCTCTCACCCTCTGTCCCTTTACCCTCCTCTACTGTTTTTCATGAACTTACTACTACCTGACATTATTTATTTATTGTTTACTGTCTTTCTCCTATGTAAACTGAGACTCTGTTTTTTAATGGCCTAAAAAACTATCTGATACAGATGAGGCAATCAGTAAATATTTATTAAACAAATAAAGGCTAAATCTAGACTACAGAATAGAGATAAAAAGGAGTGAGTCATCTTCAGAGTGGCACTAATTAGAAGACTTAAGAACATATGCTTTATCCACCTAAAATTTTTTCTAGTAAGTGAAAGGACAAATAGCATAATAAAATATCATGTTAGAAGAACAGTACTTAAAAGCAAGAAGACATACACAATGTATGTGTTTCCTACCCCACTCTCCCATTCTCCTCTGCTCCCAGTCAGCTCTTAAGATGTTCCTACTTTTCCAATCTTCTCACTGCTGAACTCAGATTCTTTCAAACAGTGAGGTCCAAAAGAACCTTCTGTGATGATGGAAATACAGTATTAATCTACACTGTCAATATGGTAGCCACTAGGCACATGAGACTCCTACTGAGCATTAAAAATGTGTCTAGTGCAACAGAGGAACTAAATTTTAGCATTAGTTTTAAGTTCTATTTAAATCTAAGTTGCCACATGTGACTATAGGCATCTATATTGAACAGCTCAACTCTAAATGATCTTGTTCTGTTTTTAATAATAGCTGCTGAAATTATAATCGCAGCATTGGTAAGGAAAGTGAATAGTAAAGGATCCATTTCTGAGTTTTGTCATAGACTTGATGGTTTTCCAACTTGGATTGTGAAAAAAAATTAAAGTTAACATTCAGTATTCGTCAATAAAAGTTACAGCCCATGGCTATCATTCTGCCATAAAATTTAAGAAAATTCATAAAGTTACACAAATCATTTTGCAGTACATGTCTAACAGAATTCTAAGTACATGCTTAGAATAGAGTAGAAGTCTAACCTATTTGCATCCAACCGGTTACAAGTAACTTTCACACCACTGTAGCATCTCACTTTTAAACTTAACCTTGACTTTTGGGGAATCGTCAAAATAGTTTTATGCATTAGAAATCTCTATGGAAAAAGAGATTTAACTTTCTTTGCATCAGTTTTTTTTCTATCCATAGTTACTTGTTTAACATTTTTGAAGAATGGGAAAAATATTAGCGTTCAATTAATAAAATCCTAAACTGCTTAACATAAGCAATTTACCCTTAGCAGAGATGAACGCACTAGACTTGGATCTATTTATCACTTGAGCTTTAAATCACTGTTAGCTGGCCAAGCAATATAAGACCAGAGATCTAAGACAGAACCTCTCACTTTCTATGCAATCCTTACCTAATAATTCAATTCCTTTTGGGGGGAAAAAAAATACACTGATTCTAAATTTGTGAAGGGTCGACCATGTAACAGTCATTCTGATGTGTTATAACAATTTCTCTAAAACTTAAGCCAATAATATATGGCAACACTTTCTGTGTTAAAATTACCGACCCAAATCCCTCTCATCTTTTGATCCATACTTTGATTGCTCAATTGTAGTACATCTTGTTCTGGCGGGCATATACTGTTTTTTTCCTGTTTTAAAAAAGTTCAAAAGAATTTAATGGTCATGAAAGGAAGAGTATTACCTACTTGATTCCAAATTGGGCAAAAGCCTTGCATGGTCATGTCTATGACAAGAGTTTGCCATGACACAAAAACTTAGCAGAGTCTATTAAGTATATATCTATGATATCTCAACATCTTGCATTGTTTCCTAGTCCGTTCTGCATTAGTATTTTTTTACTGCACACCTGCAACACAATTTTATTTCCAATTTTAGCTGGAGGTGGGAAGCATTCATTTGACAATCCACAATATCCAATCTGGACAAGAGATCCAAGGAGTGAAAAAAGATGCCTAAAATTTTAGCTGATATTACTACAAATGTTTTGGGCCTTTCCTCAGAATTCAGTAGAGTATGGAAAATTACAAATGCAATAAAAAGACACCAAGTACATTACTACTTAATTCCTTATTATGCAGAGTATAAGCTTCCCTTGAAATGTTTTCTTTTTCTCTCAAAAATGAAAGATAGAAAGGACAATCATAGTCCTACTAACTACTGAAAATGTAATTACTTCTTCAATATTAAATGAAGGTTCACAAATATGTGTTAAATCTTTAAAGTGATAATTTTATCTTCTGATATACAGAGTTACAAATAACAGAAAATTTCCCCACAAGTCCCAAATGTGACTTCTATAGGATATTACTTTAAAAGCTAATCTTTTCTAGTCATTAAAAAAAGATGTACTTTATTCCTTCTAAAGGAGCTTATATCAACAAGGAATCTTATGTATTTAGCATTAGAGATTTTTATTTCAAAATACCAATGTTTTTTGTCAGCACCCTAACCAATAGATGGCTCACTTAAAGTTAGCACGGCTTTATGTTTTAGCCCTGGTTCTAAGAGACTTAATACTTAGAAAAGAAGGAATAAAAATTTTTTTAAAAATTAAAAAACATGCCATATTTGAAAAAATTAAGTTACAGTATGGTCAACTTTCAAATAACAACATATTTCATATAAAACAGAAAATGCTCAAAAAGGATTTTTATATTGTTCTAGATGTCTAGAACAATTGCTTGAGAACTTCCTCACACTCTGATAGCTCCAATACACCAGACTCCTGTAGCACTTACCCAGTTTTCTCAATAGAGGCCTGTGTTTGAATATATATTTGTAATTATTTCCTATCTTTCCTTCTCACATGTTTTACCACTCCTTCCAAGAAGTAAAAATAGACAAAAGACGTCATTTCTTCTCAGGACTAACAGCATAGTAATTTAAAAAATCTGTTGAATGCATGACATCTCCTTACTTTCTCACTTTTACACCATGTAACACTACTGTGACACTGACAAATTTAAATGCCGAATCTATTTCCTAAAGGCAACTGTACTTCTTAGAACTTTATGAAGTACGGTACAAATTTGTTAAATGGAAAAGAATGTTACCTCATCAGATTTTTTTCGCATTTTGATACTGTTATAATACAATCACCACATTTTATTTTTACAAGGGTTTTTCTCAATAATCTGCAAACAACTTTATGGACACACTATCCAACTTATTGAATTACTAATTATAAATTAGCACCTTGGTGAGAAGGATAGCACATTTTATTGATAAAGAAACCACAACAGCACACAATTTGCTCAATATGATAATCAGTTGTAATGAAACCAGAAACTCCATTTCTCTACCATTTCTTTAAAGTGAAATATAAAATTACTTAATGAGGGGCACCTGGGTGGCTCAGTTGGTTGAGTGACCGACTCTTGGGTTCAGCTCAGGTCGTGATCGTGTGATCTCGTGAGATCGAGCCCCATATTAGGCTCCATGCTCAATGTGGAGTCCGCTTGGGACTGTCTCTCCCTCTGCCTCTGCCCCTCCCCCCTGCATATGCACGGGCACGTAATCTCTCTCTCTCTCAAATAAATAAATCTTATAAAAAAATTACTTAATGAATATTTTCCAAGAGCTACATACACAAACACACACACACACAATTTTTAATTATCATTCAATGGGACACACGCCTTCTGAAATCAGGTTTGCCTTCTCCCTAAGAGCATCTATTCAATCTCTTTTGTCCACAACATTTTCATTATTCCTTGTCAAAAGTCTTGAACAGGTATTAATATCTGGCTTAAACAATACTTGCTGATTTTACAGAGCAAATAACATCTTTTATTTAGGAAAGTCTTATAAATCCTAATTCCCTACCTACCTATATATACTACCTCATGTCACAAAGTCTACCATCTATATTAAGAATTCACATCTATCAGTCTAAAATCTTGTCATCCTTTCCACTAGAACAATGTTTCTACTAAACCATGTTTAGTCAATTTCCTGTTTCCTTCACTTTAACCAGTTGCCTTCAGTTGAAAACCTTTTTTCCTTTCTCTACCTAATTTCATTTTCCCCCAAGTCTCGGAACCTTGAAAGATAGATGTTATTCTCACACACTAGTTCCTGCACTATTTATACTACTTCTCTTTTTTCTAACTTCTTTCAACAAGCTTCTCAACCTCATTCTTTTTCATTGGTTCTGAAACAGCTTTTTTATACATATTATCAAAAATAATTCAATGAATACTTTTTGAGAAACTATGCAAACTATTCTAGCGTGATGATAGGCACATCAATGGTCTTTTGTCCTGTTAAGCTTCCTTTTTGGTGAGAAAGAAAGGCACAAGCAAATAATTTCAAAATAACACAGTATTCATGAAGACCCAAGTACACTCTGGGTGCTACAGAAGCACTTGCTCCAACCTAGAAGCCAGGAGAAATATTCTAAAGCCAGAAGCTCCTGACCTAAGTCTTACAACACCAGAGGTAATTAAGCTGGGGGTAAAGGCTAGAGGGGATTCCAGACAGAAGGCACAGCAAGTGTAAAGACCAAAGAAATTAAATAGCACTGGGTGGATAAGAACTCCAAGCCATCCTGAATTATCACGGTTTTATAAAGTAAAAAGAGAAAAACAGTAGAAAATGAAGTTAGAGATGTAGATAGGGTCCAAAACACAGTTTGCCTTGAACGTAGACATAAACAATTAGGTCTGTCTCACATATACAAAACTTCTTCCATCACCTATTACCTATATGAGGTAGGAGTATTTCAGCTTTTGGCACATAAGATCATTTGTGAACAAAAATATTAAGATTATCCTGAAAATTTGAAATTAAAATATTTTATCAACAAATATTAAAATAATCTTTACTGACAACAGTTAAAAACAACCATGTGAATGTGTTCTTGCTAGTTGTTTTTTAACTCTGAGGAAGTCTATAAACAAAATCAGAGGGGTGCCTGGCTGACTCAGTCAGTAGAGCAGGCAACTCCTGATCTGGCGGTTGTTGAGTTCAAACCCCATCCTGGGTATAGAGATTACTTAAAAATAAAATCTTTAAAAAAAAAAGTTTCAGAAATTCTCTTCAAATACAAGTTAGTAATCAAATTTCTCAAATATAAAATGCATAAAAATAAATACTTTTATAAAATAAATACATTTTATATAGTGCAGTCATTATATCATAATGAGATAGAGGTAACTAAACATATTTTGAAAAAGTCAGTGCTACACATAAGCATAACTATTCACATTATAAAGAAAAAGTAGAATCCCACATAAAACTTTCCATATATATATATATGTGTGTATATGTCTGTGTATGTTTGTGTGTTTATTTTGTTACATGGTAACAAACTTTTTTCTAAAATCTTCATTTTGGTGAGGGGCGAGGGTTGAGGGAAGGGAAATTCTATTAAGTGGTAAACCTATCAGTAGTTAGAAACAATAGCTTACCTTCAAAAATAATACTAAGGCCTCTACCAACACTTAAAATCCATAAAACAAATGTTTGTGCCCATATAAAATCCTGGAAATGTTTGTTTCTTTCATGAGTAACGCCTATAGCTGTTCTATATCTCAAAACAATGAATACTAAATGGAATACTCTATGAAAGGATACATAACTCAAATACAATCTTTTACACTTGAACTGGAGAAAATAATAATGCAGCTAAATAAAAATATATACTCTTTTCAACTACACCTTGAACCAAGGTTAAAGTAAAGTAGTTCTTTGTCCTTCACCTCTGCTTAAACAAAATATATTCCCAAGGGAAGTTCTTCATTACATTCTTACTAAAATATTAAGAAAGAGAAGTAAACTTACTTGTGTCTGCTTGGCTTCCCACACTGATGTATCTATCATTGCCAGGAAGTGATGTTTGGTAGTAAGTTGTCTCCTCCTGCTGAGGGGTCTTGGCATTCTTTGCAGTAAGGAAAGCCACCGCTAATTCCAAGTTTCCATTACTATCCTTCAAATATCAAGAATGGAACATCAAACATTTTGGAATAACTCCATACATTCTCACATGATTTATTTAAGTTTCTCCACAGCAACTAATACTTAATAGCAAAAATCACTTTTAGATTTGAAATCATTCTATGTGATCCTAATTTTACAAACTCATCATAAACAAAGTATATTCTATTAATAGTAATTCCTTTTTCTATTAAGACTACTAATATAAGAATCAATTCTATAATTTCTTAGTTTCCCATTACCTTCATTTCTCCTTAACAAAAGTCAATCACAAAACGTATGCTTCTAAACAAATAAACTAAAAAATGTTTTTTGGAACTTGCCATACAAAAGGATGAGAATGAATATTTAAAACAGTACTTCTGCAAAGAAGAAATATAAACTTTAATATGGATTCTGAATGCATACCTAGAGGCAAACTTAAGCAAATGTCAGACTTGTAGGCAGAAAACAGCAAAACATTCTGAAGCTTGATAGTACAGAGAGACACACAGAACCAGACAGAAATACTCAATCCTATCAAGATGACAATCCTACCCAAATTAAGTATATAAATTTAACATAGTTCTCATCAAAAGCATATCTGGACAAAATTATTCTGAAGTTAATTTAGAAGAAAGCAGATGCTAGAAAACCAAGAATTTTTATAACAGCAAAATAATGAGAAGAGACATGACCAGTTCTATCTCTTTATTCTCTGTAGAGTTAGTAATAAATATAACAGTAGTTCCGGGACAGCTAATTAAAACAACATTAGGAAGCCCAGATATTAATAATGAAGTGATCTTTGTAACAGAAGGCCAGAACACCTAAGACTATGCAGGCCTCATGAACTTTAGCATACACAGAGACTGTAATAGGAAGCCAGTGGAGGGTTTTGGACAGAAATGACATGGTATGACTTATATTTTAAAAAGATCACTCTGGCTATGTGTTGAGAATAGACTATAGGAGAGAAAGGGCTAAGGCAGAGAGTCCAACATCACATTAAATGTGAGAGGTGACAGAAGGAGAAAGATCAGGATGATTCCAAGATTTGAAACCTGAGCAACTGGAAGAATGAGGTCCCCAACCTACCCCAACTCCAATTATAGTTAGCCAGGGAAGAGAGAAAAAAGTAAGAGTGCAGTTGGAAAAGCACCACTGCTTTAAACTTTATATCACAACCATTAGAAGACTCTTAAATGACTCACCAGAAATATGGGTATAATATAATCTATAGCTGGATAAGTAAAACAGCTGTAAAGTAATGTGCAATAACAATGGCTACATTTATCGAACACTCACTATGGGCCAAGAAATGTGCCAAATGCTTTTTATATACTACCTCATATAATAATAATAAACTGAATGCAACAGGGATTTACACAACTTGGAGACAGATCACTTACTTTGGAGGGCTAAAAATAGATTCTTAAAATAAAACTACTGAAATCTATCAATGACATGGTGTTTCTCAAAAGTATATTCCTTGTCAGTACATTACTGAGAAAGTGAACTAATTATTAAACACCTTACAAATTTATACTGGGTAATGATTAAGGTTTAAGTACACTGACCCCCCCCCCCCCCACCAACTACTGGTAAACGAAACCAAAGTTAAAAAAAAACAAACAAAAAACTATAGCATACAACTTAACTCAAAGAAAATGTGGACAACAGTTCATTTGATTAACTCTTTATGTTCATTTAATTAAACATATTTTACATGTTTCCCAAGTTAAAAAAAAAAGAAAAGTGAATTCCCCAAACTTGCCCTAACAAGGTAATGGGTATAGCCTCACACTCAGAGATATAGAATGGTAAAGGCACTTTCTGAAAACAGACATGGAGTGACTGAGTCATACTTATCAGAATAAGAAAAGGATTAGCAATCATCTAAATGTCATAATCATAAAAATTGAGGTCTGACATTTTTGCTTCCTCTCCAAATACTTAGAGTTGCTTCATAAACCCTGCATTAATGCTCTAAACAGCACTGTTTCATCACTTTCCTGATAGGAAAAAAAAAACGAAGCAAAGATTGCAGTAAAGGTGGAAATTAAGTGTGCCACCCCAGGACCAGGCTGCTCGGTTTCTCTTCCAGCTCACCCACATACCACACCTTCCTCAGTAGAGTTACCAGGAGGGTGTTAGCCACATAAAATACTTAGAATAGCACCTAGTACTACAGGAGCTTAATAACCGCCAGTGATTATTATCATGATTACAGTCATCTAAAAGATAAGATTATTTCTAGAAACAAATGAAGAACTTTTGGCTCGGAATCAAAAATTACATAATTAAACTCGTCTCATGGAGTAAGTTCCAAAGGACTGAAGTTGTATGTATGCCTTACAACAGCAAAAATACTATATTGCTGTTAGCCTTTAGTAGCAGTATAGAAATAACTTTAAAATGCAGTTCTAGTTCTTTTTTTTTTAAGATTTATTTATATCCTATTTATAAGAGAGAGAGCAAGGTGGAGTTGGGGGAGAGGGAGAGAGAGAGAATCTCAAACAGGCTCCCCAACTTGTCTCCAAGTTGTGTAAATCCCTGTTGCATTCAGTTTATTATTATTATATGAGGAGAGAATCTCAAACAGCAATGAGCCCAAGGCAGGGCTGGATCTCAGGACCCTGAGATCATGACCTGAGCTGAAATCAAGAGTTGGAGGTGTAACTGACTGAGCCACCCAGGTGCCCCTGCAGTTCTAGTTCTTAAACATCTTTTATTCTCTTGCTCTTTTTCAGTGGGCATATCCATGTGATTTGATTCATCTGAGTTTCTCCATGTGAAAATGAGGGAACAACAGAAGATGCAACCAAAATGATGCATTTTATTTACTGCATATACTAACCAGCTTGCTACTGAATGTTCGAAAGGTGCAATTAGTTAAATGTTAGCCAAGTTTTATTTCTCCTTGAAAGGAAAAAATGTAAGCTTCTTATCCTCTAATAATTTTCTCTCTCTTCTTTTCCCTCCCCATATTTCTCTACCCCACCCTACTCTCTACCCCCATTTAAACTCTAACATCATAGCTCTTGAGTACAATCAGCCATCGCATTTGGATTCATATCCTTCCATTTTGCATGAAAGTGTTCCATATGGAGAAGATTATCTCACTCCAAGGTATCCTGGAACATTAGGCTGCTGAAAACTAACATGCTCAAAATTACACCCTAAGTAAGGCTCTTACATTATAAAAGTTCTTTCCTTTATCTCTATTACTACACCACAAAATGTAACTAAAAACCTTTCAAACATGGTAGGCAGTAGAGATGAGGGTGCAGCTTAAACTGTATGCCATGAAACAGAGGCCATACCTTCAAGGCTTGCTGTAGTATCTGGGCATCATTAATCCCAGTGATTTCTCTCAGCTGATTCAAAAACGTCTGCTGGTGCTAGAGGAGAAAAACCGAAATCATTACACTTTAAAATCTGATAATATATAAGAATAAGAAAATAAATGACCTTTGAGTTTAAAAAAAAAAAAAAAGAAAACACAAACTAGTACAGAGAAGAAAAAATATAGAACTTGACAAAGACTTAACAAATTACACTATTTTAGGAAGAAACCATGCTGTGGGGAGCCCTTACTCCATTCTCTTGTTTCCAAAAGGGAACTTCTGCATCACTTCCCAAGGAGTCTTACTGAATTAACCAGTTTCTGGCCTATTCACTGCCTAATTTATTCCTCCCCACAAGAAAAGCAGTGATATGCACAATGGTTAAGCCTAAGAAGAATTAAGGAAAACAGTTTTATCCACTGGGCTACTTTCACTAGAGGCTGAGGCCACTGAATGAAAGCCTCGCAGCTCTAGCATCTCCCCCCTGCCCCGAGGGTCAGCCAGCATCCATTCACCTAGGATGTCTGAAAAAAGACAGGCCAGAGGACAGGCCATGCACTAGATACGTATATTACATCATGGGGATCCTAAGATCTATTTGAGGAAAAAGAAGAGCATCTCATTCTCTAATCTGTCATAAAAGATCCCAAACAGAATTAATCACTTGCCCTCATTTGCTTCACATCTGTTGGTCTTTATGATCTATTATACTGTTGGAGAGAAAAAGGGATGGGATTCCACTATCAAACGATGCCCTGAACATCCCTAATTAAGAAACATGTTCCTCCTGGGATCGAGCCCCACATCGGGCTCCCTGCTGGGCGGGAAGCCTGCTTCTCCATCTCCCTTTCCCCCTGCTTGTGTTCCCTCTCTCGCTGTGTCTCTCTCTGTCAAATAAATAAATAAAATCTTAAAAAAAAAAAAAAAAAAGAAACACGTTCCTTCCTACATCTCTGTATTTCTTTAAACAAGTTCCCCAAAACTGTAAGACAGCACCATGAAATAAAGAAAGATCAATGGAAATGAAATGGAAGTCATCACTAGAATAAAAGGATCTGCCGAAATCTTTCTCGAAAATGTTTTACATTCATCTCAGTAATAAATCAGTCAAGAATCATCAACAGATGATAAAACTACGGGGTAAAAGTTTGATGAAAAACAGGATAGTTACATAGTTTCAAACTCTATTCCTGCAAATTATAAAGGGAGAAAGAATGTAACTTTATAATGAAGAAACATGACAAGTACCACCTCAATCAAGTAATCAAATTTAATATTACCAATAATGGGATAAAATGACAGTATATGCCACCTGATGTTGTAGGATACAAGACAACAGTATCACCTATGGTATTCCTGCCCAAAATGCATAACCTGAATCTAAACTTGCAGAAGCATCAGACAAATCCAAACTGAGGGACATTTTACAAAGTAATTACTGTCATCTTTAAAATGTTTATATCATAAAAGACAAAGAGTGAGTTTCCAGATTAAAGGGGACAAAAAAGGCCTGATAATCAAATGTAATGTGGCATCCAACATTAAATGCTATACAGGACATTACTGGGACAACTGGAGAAATATGAATATGAACTGTTTGGTAATAATATTTTGTTAATATTAAATTCCTGAATTTGATAATGGCACTATAGTTATGTAAGAAAATATCTTTTTTCTTAGGAAATACACCCTGAAGTATTTAAGTTTTAAAGGGGCATGATGTCTGCAATTTACTCTGAAATAGTTCAAAAAAAAAAAAAAAGTTGTAGTTCTTTGTACTATCTTGCAACTTTAAATTTAAAATTATTTCAAACTTCAAAATAAGGTTTTAAAATATTCTGTATACAGATTTGTTAATGTTATAATTGTAAAATGTGCATTTCAAATTGTACTTGACAATTTAAATATGCATAATATATATATACCTTCAGAGTTGAAGGGTCCTAAACAAATTACAAAATGAAATGAAAAAATAAAAAGCATTTGAAAATCAGGTTTGAGATAACGTACGTCTAAATATCTTTTATAGAAACCACATGTATAAGTTAGAAATTATATTCAACTACATGTAACAGAGTCCCATCTAAATAGTAGCTTCAACATAACTGCAGTCTGTTTTTTCTAATATAATTAGAGTGGAGGTAGGCAATCCAGATCTGATAAGGCCTCCCACATGTTAAAAAAGATCTAAAGCTCCTTCTGTCTTCCCACTGAACACTCTTATATGTGACATTCATCAAACATCTGTCACTCCATGTCTCGTCCTCAAGCATCCCGTCCAAGTTCTAGGTAGAATAAAAGGAAGCGCACAAGACAAAGGGCATAAGCCAAAACATTCTGACTTCTTTAAGAAGACCCATCTAGTGACTTCCACTTAAAGCTTCATTGAGCAGAACAAAATTGCATGGCCACTCATAGTAGCAAAGAAGGCTGGAAAACATATTTTTCAGCTAGGCAAAAAGCCACTTTGAAAATGAAATCAAGGTTCTGTTTGTGAGGAAAAGCAAAGAATGTGTATTAGATAACCATGGGCAGTATCCACCACGCCATCAATGATTTTTCATTTCCAATAACCTTATTAAAGAGCTGAAATAACCAAGACTATCTAACAAAATAAAAATAATAGTGTATATAAACAAGGTCATATAAAATGCCAGGAAGAATAAAATAGCTGAGTAAAAAAAATCAAACTGTCAAACTTACAGAGGTGAAAAAAGAGTTCTTTAAACCTGTCAACTTTCCTTTGTTCATTTAAAATAGTACTGATAACTAGCAATGGAACCATGACTAAGTTACTCAATACCAAACATCATAATATTAAAGATGTAGAAAAATTTTACAGAAATTCTTCTTATCTAAGGTCTCATTTTACTTAACATAAAAAACAGATTTTATACACCTCTCTGTAATCTCACCACCACCAGCACTCCAAACTCCATTCTTTACACACAGCATTATTTCCCTCAACTGCAAATTACCTGGTCATGGATCAGGGAAAGACTACTGAATACCTCCCCCAAATCAGTCATTTATACAAATGTTACCAGCTATTATTTATAATGTTGGAAAAATGGAAACAATACAAATGTCCTCCCACTAAGGAAGTGGTTCTAAACTTTAATGTGCAGAAGAATGACCTGATGAGTTTGATAATAATCAAGATTCTCAGGCCCCAGCCCCAGAAACTGTGATTCCAGCAGGGTCAGGGTTGAAGGCTAAGGGATCTGCATTTTTAATAAGTATCTTAGATGATTTTTATACAGATGGACTTAGAGGCACAGTCTGAGTCAAGCAAACAACTGCATTTTTTTTTTTTTTTAAGATTTTATTTATTTGACAGAGAGAGACACAGTGAGAGGGGAACACAGGCAGGGGGAGTGGGAGAGGGAGAAGCAGGCTTCCCGCGGAGCAGGGAGCCCGATGCGGGGCTCGATCCCAGGACCCTGGGACCATGACCTGAGCCGAAGGCAGACGCTTAACGACTGAGCCACCCAGGCACCCCACAACTGCATATTTTTAAATAGCAAATATATAACCTATATAGAAATTATCTTCACAAAATCATATTAAGCTAAAGTGATGGAACACAAAATAGTATACACATTAATGACTACAAGG
Organism: Phoca vitulina; assembly: GCF_004348235.1. Taxonomy (NCBI): domain Eukaryota; kingdom Metazoa; phylum Chordata; class Mammalia; order Carnivora; family Phocidae; genus Phoca; species Phoca vitulina. The sequence continues at coordinate 5,637,953 of NW_022589711.1, forward strand.
TAAAATGTAAACACGAATATAAAGCTCAGAAAAGATTACAAGAGCCTGTGTTAGACTCGCAATTCTCTCATCTCTGTATCCATACCTTTTGCCACTTTTAACTCCCTCCCACTAGAGAGTTTCCTTTCTGCATTTCCTTTCTGCACTGATGATGAACTTGGCCATGTGACATGTTTTCACAAATGACATATTAAAGACAGTCATGCAGATATGAAATGTATTTGCATGACTGGGCTTCCCTCCTGAACTTCTGTAACTTCCTTAAGAAGAACATGGCCCTGGGTAGCCCACTTGCCCCAGAAGGAGGAGGCACCCATGGAGAAGAGCCACCCCAACCAACCTGAAAAATCTGTGAACGTGATGACAGTATTTTGGTACACCACTAATTTTTGGAATAGCCTGTTATTGTCAGAGTTGACTGATAGAGAGTGCATTTTTTAAATTTAAAATTATTTAGATTTTACTAAAATACTTAGTATTTTATTAAAGAGAAACGTCTTTGAAATTTTATAGTTCGTAGCTATAACTTGACATTTTATCTTTCACAATAAAGTCAACTAAATATCTTAGAAAAAAAATAATCCAGGCGTATCTCTAGCATAGTTCATGATCTCATGAATTTTGACAGAAAATGAAATAAGGAGGAGAAAATGACTGGGGTGGAGAAGAAGGCTGAGTGGGAAGGAGAAAAGGTGAAAAAAATTTCTTGGTTTAGTTACCAAGAAATGGGAGACAGATCAGAAGAGGTGAGCTATGAGAAAAATTCTAAGTTTATGGCACAGAAGCCACCTCATTTGTAGTTTTCTCCTTTGTTACTGGCATCTTCCAGCTGTGCTTTTCCCGTCTTTGAAAACCTGCACCTTCATTTCCTACAATTATATGTTTTTGTTGTTGCTATTTCTGTTGTAATTAAGACCCTCGTCTTTCTTTCAAGGTTTGCACCTTTCTATTTATCACACTTCTGATCTGCATATACCCTGCTCAACTAAAAATGTCCTGCATATGGGTTCTCTCCTCCTGGACTAGCAACTTTGGATCCAAGATGGATCCAACCCACTTCCCTCTCTAGAGCTCCTTTTCTGAGCTCTGAGGTCTTTTTTGTATGAATTTATATACTAAAGTATAAGGAGGAGGATGCAATCTGTTCACACTGCTGGACCAAGAAAGGCAAGACACAATGTTCAAAGAAATTCAGCAGCTGCAAACACCACAGGAATCAATAAGCTAACAAGCCAAGACTTCATGCAGGCCTTCAGATTCCTTCCTCAATGTTATTTTTATCACATGATTACATCTTTAAGTGCCCACTATGTGCAAAATACAGTACTATACACACTTTGGGAAAAGGAAGCATCAGTAATTCCAATATAAATTAAGAATCAGAGAGTTCTACAGAAATTCTTTCCCTCCCCAGTTGACCCTACCTAATGTTGGGTTTGTTTTAAATGTTTTAGTAAATATACAGCATATTTAACACTGGTATAACTTCTTGAGAATGCAAAAAGAGGAATCACTGGCTTAGACCAAAGAAAGAAGGTAAGCATTTATTATGTTCTTGCTGTATGCCAAGTGTTTTAAGTGCTTCCAGTTTATAATCTCACTCAATATGAGTATACACGCACACATGCGTGCACACACACGCACCCTCCAAAAAGTTACTCTCATTTCATGGCTAACAAGGCTTCAAGAGATTATTAAGTACAGAGACAGGAATGAAAACAGGTTTTTCAAATTCCATGGCCCATACCCTTTCCATATTTTCTCTATATTTGATTTTGGAGATTAAAGATTCAGTGAAAAATGAAAACTCAGTGCAAAAATCCAATACTATCTTCATGTAAAATACTTAAATAATGGCACACAAAAAAGTGGAGCACCACTGACTAAAAGGCAGGAAAGCTTTCTACATTAAGGGGCGAATGACTTGTAAGTCAGTCAATGGCTCCTGAATTTCCAAATACATATAAAACTTGGTGAAGTGCAAAAGAAAGAAAGTCAAAGGTTTCCATCTTCAGGAAAAAAAAAAAGGCAACTCCTAAAATGAACTCTAAAAACACTTTCAAGTTTTTTAGGAAAAAGAGGAAATAAATCCTAATTTGATAGAAAATTCCAAGGCATTCTTAAACTTCAGGATCAAATTCACTAAAGCATTGCTAGGCACCGTGTGGTATTTCAGTCACCTATCAATGAAAGGATTAATCATACTCCTGCCTTTAAGGCACACAACCATACATACATCTACTTTTGCAAATACCTTCTGGATCTACCTGATAACACTAAGCTGCCCTAGTTCATGTTACCTCTTCCAATAACAAGATATCCCCAAACTTCCTAGACAGATAATTCCAAATACATAAATCTGTCCTTCATGGGGCTTCTTTGGGAGTCCCAAACCTGCCTCTGCCTCTATCCAGCTATATAAGCCAAAACAAAATGTACTTCAATAGATTGAGGACACTGGAAAAAACCTTCCAACGCGCACTAGGCTCTTTCAATAATCTATGGGAGAAGTTCTGTGCTAGAACCACACTGATTTCAAAAGATACCATCTATTCCACATTCTCTTTATCCTTATCTACCAACCCAAATTTACGTACCACTTGCCTTCTATTAAGGTTGGAAGGTCTCGTGGTACTTAACCACAGATTATAATAATATACCATGGTTAATCATCAGACTCTAAACCTCAAGAGAGCACAGAATATTCTGCTAATCAATGTGTTCCTGGTAACTAGTACAGTGTCAGGCATGTGGTAGGCATTCAATAAATACTGACTGAATAAATGACTATAGCAAGGTTTGCAGAAATAAATTGGGAGTAAGTCAGATCATGGGCCTTGAACTCATCCACAGGAAAGAACATACCGATTATTGGAGAGAGAACAAGAAGCACACATAAATCAGGTCCACTTACTAAACAAACTTTTCACACCCTTTTACAGTCTATCTAGAGTGTACAGTAAAATATTGTTGAAATTTTCAACTGCAAATAATCTAGACAGTAACTCCATAATGGTTGGGGTAATCCTGTTATTTTCTAGCATCACAGAGTCAAGGCTTATCTCAATCTTTTTGGGTTAACAGCACTTTGGCATTACAAAAAATTAATCATATACCTCTATGGGTGTATAAATCTGAAGGCATGCATTTTCATTCTTCACTATTTACATTTAGGCTTAAATATTCCAGAAATTCTGAATTGAGAAAGATTTTCCCTATCATTTTATAGAATCCCAGGGCCACAAACACTCTTAAGCACTCGTATAATAAAATTAAAAAAAAAAAAGAGGAAGAAGTAAAGTAAAGAAATGAGATAGGTAGCTAAGAGCAATCGATACAGTTGGTTTTTTCCATTAGTCTTCACCTCAGTCCATATTCTTACCTGCCACCCCAACTCTTCAACCAAACAGCTGCTCATGCCCTTAACAGACGCCCCCATCCTTACTAACTGGCAGATAACAGAAATGCATCATAAACAGAAATTCTAAATGCATTCATCCCCAAAAATATTGTTATACAGCACTATAATCTAAGTTCATACAGAGTTAAATACATTTCCAGGCCAAATAAGAACCCAACACCATGAAACATGGTTTCTATGGGAACATGCATTCCAAAACCCCAACTATCCCAATGTTTTTAAATTAGGGTACCTATATTCTAGAAAACATTTGGGTAAACAAAAGTTTTGTGACTCAAATCCTATCTTTGAACTATAAGATCTGAAGTTTAAATAAAATACATATTCATGTTATCACTAGTTTCTACACTTAAATTTTCACAATAAACTTGCAGTCCAAAAAAAAAAATCCCTTATACTAATAAAACAAAATAAATACGCTCTACATAGAACTCTCAAACTAGAACACTATATAATTCCTCACAGCTATATGTGTCACAATTAATTCCTTTGTTAAATCAAATATAGTTTTTGGTCATACTAATTACATACATAATACACCCTACTGACTAGTAGGAACTCCAATCATTTAGACATAGTGCTATGTTTAATAAAGCATATGCTCTAAAAGACTTTCTTTCTCAGATCCACAAAGCTATTTGCAGAAATGTCCCGGTCTTCAGCACCTCAGCAAACATGTCCCCCATCCAGTGGGCTTCAGTCACAAAATCTACAGCAAGAATTGAAACTCAGTCTGAGGGCAGACCTCTCCCAAATTTACTCCTTCCATTATTCTTCAGAGTTCTCTTTACATTTTTGTAGTCAATCATATGTTACCGGTCAGTACTTCCTTGTATTAAACTTTCCCTATTCAAATTACTGTGTGGTTTCTGTGTCCTAATTGGACCCTTATTAATACAACTTCCTTAAAAGCAATTTTTATATTCTAACTATATATTAATGATGTAATTCTGTATTTTTAAGGGAATAAGTCTCAAAATCAATAAGGGAAAAATTAACCATAGTTAAGTTCTAGCCTAGAACTACCATTAAATGAGCACTTCTTTTTTTAACTGAGCACTTATTAAAAGTATGGAAGGCACTAGAGATTTCAATACATAGGTATGATTGACTAAGTCACTGGCCATTGGTGACTGAAAATATCCAGCCCCTCTCCTGGCCACTGGATTGGGGAGTGGGCTGAAAATTCTAATCCTCTAATCACAAGTGGCTGGTTTTCTGAGGTTGGTTTTACAACCAACACCTGAAGCTGCCTAGTCTCCCAAATGGGAGTTAACTCATTAGTATACAAAAGACAGTAAATTGCAAGGATTCTAGAGGCTCTGTGGCAGGAACCAGGGGAAAAGACTAAATATTTATTTTTTATTATACCATATCTAGCCACATGAAGCTACTGGTAGATAACAGAAAGCACCAAATTTTTCTGTTTTCCCTTGCTAATGGACTTCCCTGCCTAGAATGATACTGTCAATCTACCTAGTAGTCTTCCTTTCATTTCAACCACTCCCTCCTTGACAAAAGCCTTTCCCATTCTTCTTAGATTCTCTTCTTCCTCCTACCAATACATCTTATAAATACTTCATTTAACTTCAAATATCATATATGCATTTCTGGCTCCACCATCACCAAACTATAAGCTTTCTGCGTATTACTTCCTTCTCAATCTGCTTAAAACAAAGAAATAATAATTGAATGCATGGACATGATAATGAGATGATGGAGTATCTAAGCAGAAATGTACAAAGGCAACTGAAAACCTGAAACTAGAGTTTATGTAAGGGTGTAACATTTAATTAATTTTGAATATACAAACTTAGTAGTAATGAACATATAGGAGTGAGAAAATACATGATCTCTCAAAGACAGCTTACAAAGAAAGCAGAAAATCAAAGACTAAACCTTAGAAAATCCCCCCAGTTAACAAGTACACACACACTGTATTGTATTAGCAGCCAAATTTTACTGTACAACATAGCCCAAATGTGAACAGTTTAAATACATGTACTGACGGTTCACATAGCAAAAACTCACATACTCAAAGAAATCTTGCCCAATAGCTAGCTATCTCAACATGTTTGTGTCCGTAATAGGCATTCAAATACTAAATATTTTTGGCAGCACACCCGAATAGGTTTAAAACCTTCACCACAAGAAAGTACAACAACCCCGAAGGCAGCTAGCAATAATTACAACACATTATTACTCCGGTAGATAATACTATCTCAAGATGTCTGCAAAAGCAGTTCTCACACTGCACAGCAGTATCTCACCCTCTTGACTGTCCAGGCCCTAAGATATGTTCACAAGGCAAAGTACTCATGGGTTCTAACAAATAATATTTATTGGGCACTAACTTAAGAGTAAGCTGTAATTGTTACCTCTTATTCACAGGAAGTATACTCCACTCTATACTAAATCACAAAACCTTTTTAGTTCAACATTCTGCTTCAAAGATACTGCAATAATTACATTTACAGAGCTTTAGCAAAAAATAAAAAGACAAAAATACTTTAAAGTGTGATCAAACATGGAGGTACATCTGTGAAGATTTTACAACACAAAAGGCTGAGAACACCACTCTAAGACAATGGCTATCAACTAACAGGATCACAAAAGTAATGTGGATGACAACAGCAGTAAAATCTACTTCCAAAGTTTAATAATAATATCTTACAAGAATATCCTGATACACGTATATTAAACTCCTTGGTTGAAGTTGCAAGTGCTTAAGTTAGCTTCTGTAAAACACTACCATCTGTCAAGTTAACCTTGTTAATCTAAATTTTACTGATTTTCTAGCTTTGCTTACATCTAGATTATTAGTTGGTTTTTGCTTTTAGTGCATTAAAAGCCATACAATAGAACATAATAAATTTATGCCTAGTTATATTTATGCAAACTTCAGTAAAGCTATAATAAAAAAATACTTTGAGAGTCCCAAAGATCTGTTTTCCTTTAAAAAGGTCCTAAGTCAAGAATAAAAACCTTGTCATCAGGTGGAATATTAATGGGGAGAAAGATGAACTTTTCAATAAAGTTGCTGGTTTTCCAGAGGGGAAAAGCGAATTTGGCCACCTACTCAAACAATGTGTAAAATTCAAATTCAAGTGGAGTAAGACTTAAATACTAGGGCAAAACGAGAAAAACAGCAGAGGCCAATAAAAGAGAATTTCTTTATAAAATAAGGTATGGGGGGCGCCTGGGTGGCTTAGTTGGTTAAGTGTCTACCTTTGGCTCAGGTCATGCATGATCTCAGGGTCCTGGGATCAAGCCCTGCATCAGGTTCCCTGCTCAGGAGCAAATCTGCTTCTCCCTCTACCTCTCCCTCTGTGATCTCTCTCACTCTCTCTCAATAAATAAAATCTTTAAAAAAAAAAAACAAACGGGTATGGAAGTTCAAGAAAACTAATTACAAATGAGACTAAATTAAACTTCTATTCATGAAAGGGCACCATAAAGAGAGTAAAAAGACCTCCTGAAAATGGGAAAAGAAACTTGGAAAACACATAAGTGGAAGAAAAAAAAGTATTTAGACTGTAACAGACTCCTTCAAATCAAAAAAAAAAAAAAAAAAGGTAAAACCAACCCAAAAGAAGAAACACATATGAATTTCACAGAAAAAAAAAAAAATCTCAATGGTCCATAAACATAAGAAGGTAAATGAATAACTTATCAGCAATAGAACACTTCTGGTGTATCCAGAAGTATAAATGAACTACAACACAAAGGTTCATTTATTTCATATGAACCTTGACTCTTACACCTCAGAGCACACACAAAAGTAAAGTCTACATAGATCACAGACCTAAGTGTAAATGCTAATAAAACATTTTAGAAGAAAACAGGAAAAAAAATTTACAAACTAAGGGTCAAGAAAATTAGGTCAAAGCACTAACTACGAAAGAAAAAGAAAAACGGGACAATGAACATCAATGTTAAAATACTTAGACTTGAAAATAAAAAGACAAGCTACATACACATTTAGAAAAAAATATATACATATAATGAAAGACACTTTCAGAATATATAAATTCCTACAACTCAATAGCAACATACAAATTATTTGTACATGACCAAGAAGGAAAACATGGAGGCAGCTGGTTCCTAGTATCTCCCCACCACACCCCCTGCTTGACTCCACACTCTCCCACAGCCCCACTCCCTCTTCTCTACAGAGAGCCCCCTGAAATCCTAACGCAGGAGTAAGAGGAAGAACAAAGGTTCTGTTGGTCAGCCCCCTCCCTTTGTACATTAAACCCAGAGAGCTCTATGAGCTCGCCAGCGATTCTAGCAGGACATGGGGTAGAAGGTCCCTGACCACCACAGGCACGGCCCAGAATGCACAGAAGGCATTCTCTCCCATCAGAGAACTGCAAACCTTGAGGCTAGAGTTTGCCTGAGCCAACCTCCAACCTCAAGCTGGCCAAGAGCACGCCAATGGCAACACCACATAAAATCAATATTCACAGAGAGCTGGGAGCATACCTCCTCACACAGAACCCCATGCCCTGAGGAGGCTACTCTGGTTCCCACATGCCCAGAAATCGAGGCTTCCTACCAAGAGTTGAACCCAGCCATCTCATATGCTGCCTTCATCTATCCAGCCAGAGCTGCAACATGCTCGGTGTAAGGGTGCCCTTCCTCTGATGCCACCAGCAAGAATGGAAACACGGACTGTCAGTTTTCTCTTAGTTCTGCAGTCTTATCACTGATCCGAAGTCCTGGTCCTACTGGGGAAGAAGCCCAGAAGTCAGTTCTGAGAATCCATATGGTGTGACCAGAATAGGCACAAAGAGTAGCCACTGACCCCAGGAGGCCTGTGCAGAGAGCTGCTGCTTCTCTCTAAAAACTGAGAATTTTAACGACTGAGCCACCCAGGCGCCCCAAAACTGAGAATTTTAAACCTGAGACATTGGACTGCTGCTAGTTTCCTTTAAATCCTCTTCCTCAGCCCTGCTCTGCTCCACAGTCTGTCTAAGGCCTCATGGGAAGACTTCAAGGGTGTTCTTGATGAGAAACCCAGACCAGCTCAGAGGCCTCAGTGGAGGTACACAGCAAGCCCCACACCCCAGCTCAAAACTGTTTCTGTAGCTCCACCCCAAAGAAACCAGATATTTGATTGTGCATGTATTCTGGCATGAATTTTAACATATCAACTTGTGTATACGGGAGTGTACCACTGGTTCTCTACTAGTGTTACCACAGTAATGGACCTTCGCTGCTAATGCTTCTTCATTCCTGGTCCTTCTCTCCACACTGCTCCCCCACATCCAGCTTCACTGAGGACCTAGCTCTCAGCTCTGCAGCCAAGCCTACCCTCAGGCCTAGTACTGCTAATCTCCACCTCACCCACTTCCAGGCTGAACAACACCAATAAAAACCCAGCAAGTATGAGCTGTTTCCTTCTCCAGTTCAAAACAGGCTCTTCTTTCTTGTTCTCCCACGGACCAAAAACAGTAAGAAAAGTCCTTCTGACCCAAATGCTTACCTCTCCACAGTTCAGCCCACCTACCATTGGTCCTCCAAGTTCTTTCCAAATTTCCAAACCAACTACAATGTTAAAATATTTTGTACCCTGTAGAACAAAAAATACACCACAAAGATTTCTCTTGTGTGTACAATTATCAAAGACATTAATTTAATGTTAGTCTGAGGCATAAAGAAAAGGATTTTCTATTTTTTTTTTTAAAGATTTATTTGAAAGAGAGAGACAGCAAGCACAAAGGGGGGAGAGCAAAGGGAGAGAAAGAGGGGAAACAGACTCCCCACTGAGCAGGTAGCCTGACAGGGGGCTTGATCTCAGGATCCTGAGATCATGACCTGAGCCAAAACCAAGTGTCAGACACTTAGCCAACTGAGCCACCCAGGTGCCCCTGAAAAGGGCTGTCATTCTTCAGCACTGAGCCTTTTTAACAGGTGTTTTAAAAAATAGTAAAATGAAGGACAAATTGTGGAGTCTCATTTTGTTTTATGAGCATATCAGTACTTGCTCCTAGAACGTTGTACCTCTAGCAACATCTTTAACTTTTTAGCTATTTTCAGGGCACCTGGGTGGCTCAGTCATTAAGTGTCTGTCTTCGGCTCAGGCCATTATCCCAGGGTTCTGGGATCGAGCCCCACGTCGGGCTCCCTGTTCAGCGGGAGGCCTGCTTCTCCCTCTCCCACTTCCCCTGCTTGTGTTCCCTCTCTCGCTGTCTCTGTCTGCCTGAAATAAATAAAATCTTTAAAAAAAAAAAAAAAAAACTTTTTAGCTATTTTCAGGTGTGGGATAATTAAGTAGCTACTATTATTGCTAGTCCTGTAAGAATGTAAGACTGGATAAAACAGTTGACCTTTGAACAATATAGGTTTGAACTGTGCAAATCCACTTATACACTTCTTTTTATTAAATACACTACAGCACTGCCAATGTATTTTCTCTTCCTTTTGATTTGAATAACATTTTCTTTTTTTAAAAAAAGGATTTTATTTATTTATTTGAGAGAGACAGACATAGCCACAGAGAGCAGGAGTGGGGAGGAAAGGGAGAAGCAGGCTCCCCACTAAGCAGGGAGCCCAATGCAAGGCTCGATCCCAGGACCCTGGGATCATGACCTGAGGTAAAGGCAGACAACCAACTGAGCCACCCAGGCACCCTGACATTTTCTTTTCTCTAGCTTACTTTATTGTAAGAATGCAATATAGAATACATATAACATACAAAATATGTATTAATTGACTATGTTATCAGTAAGGCTTCCAGTCATAGTAGGCCATTAGTGTTAAATTCTGGGAGAGTCAAAAGGTATATACAGATTCTTGACTGCATGGGGAGGGGAGGGTCAGTGTCCCAGCCCCCACATTGTTCAAGGATCAATTGTATATGAGAAGCAATATTTAAAAATCCTCCAAAAATGGGGGCACCTGGGTGGCTCAGTCGTTAAGCGTCTGCCTTCAGCTCAGGTCGTGATCCCAGGGTCCTGGGATCGAGCCCCACATCGGGCTCCTTGCTAGGCAGGAAGCCTGCTTCTCCCTCTCCCCCTGCTTGTATTCCCTCTCTCACTGTGTCTCTCTCTGTCAAATAAATAAATAAAAAAATCTTAAAAAAAAAAAAAAAAAAAATCCTCCAAAAATGGCCAATAAGCACATGAAAAAATGTTTAAAACCACTAGTCATTACAGAAATATAAATCAATACCACAATGAAGTACCACTTACATGCTCACTAAAATGGCTAAAACATAAAAGTTAACAATATCAAGTGTTGACAAAAAAGTAGACCAACTTTAACTCTCATACATTGCTGACGGTAATGTAGGATAGTAAAATAACCATGTAGCAATCTTTTATAACAATTTTACTCCTCTGTGTTTGACCAAGAGAAATGCAAATATGTCTCTTCAAAGACCTACTTACAAATGTACATGTAACAATATCACTTATAAGGGCCAAGAACTGGGAAAAACCCAACAACCCACCAACAGAAATAAGTTTACACAGTTTGTAATATTCATATAATGAAATATTACTCAGCACTAAAAAGGAACTACTAACACATGAAATAATGTGGCTCAATCTCAAAAGCATTTTGCTGAGAAAAAAAAAGTCAAATGCAAAAAAAAAAAAAGGAATTTTAAGATTCCATTTATGTGAAGACCTAAGACAACCAAAACTGGCCTGTAGTGATAGAAATCAGATCCATGCTTACCTGGAATAGGAGTGTGGTGATACTAAATAGAAAGGGTGACACAGGGTATCTTTTGGAATTTATCTAATTATAAAATTTAAATTATAAAATTTATCTAATTATATACTTTAAAATGGGTGTTTTTATTTTATTTTTTATAAATTATACCACAGTAACATTAACTTGGAAAAGTAAAGATAGCAGCTAGTGGGATGTGGAAGGAAGGGACAGGTTGAGTGAGGCACAAAGGAAATTTCTAGAATAAAAGGATGCTCTATTTTATATCTAGGGTGGTACAAAAGGTAGTAATGTTATATTTCTTTAAGGTATACATAAGCTTTCATATGCTTTGGTTCACACACAAACACACACACACACACACACTTTCAGAAATGATCCATACACACTACACACCCCAAAAAGAAGAGAAACAGAAACACTGCAACCTTAGCATGTACAATTGTTTCCCAACTCCTTGATGTATGAGTCAATTAACAGAAAGACTAAATCTGCCCTACTGAGGTTGGGGGTGGGGGGCAAATGTCCCACCTATGCATCTGAAGCTTTGGGTTTCCATACAGATGTTGGCCATGAAAGCCTGAGGCAGGAGGCATTTCCCTTACAACAGGAAAGCATAATCAGTGTACTGATGGGGAGAAACACCTGAAACAGAAGAAAGCCTGTATGTTCGAAGACTGCTCCACTGTTAAATTGGGTGTATTGTAATAATTCAACCCCTGAAGGAGCCCTGCAGTCAATTTACACAAGCTGAAGCATTCTCATCTCTAAGTATACTAATTAATTTCAACTAGTGGTCCTCAAACTTTAAGTACAGAAGAATCATTTGGGATTCCTGCTAAGAATGCACTAGTCCAACCTTTGGGCTTGAAACAGTAAGTCTGAGCTCATGTGAGGTACAGAATTCTACAGTTTTAGCAAGCTCTACAGGAAATGAATAGTCCACAAACCAAAGAAACTCTGGTCTAAACCTATATCAACAAGGTTAAAAAGACAAGGAAAATACTGCTGGACATTTTTAAATATTAAGACCAAGTAATCTTTAAAAAGCAGATAGATTGTACTAAGACAGTTAACTGAAGGAAGAAAAGGAAGAAACTTTCAAAAATTACCAATCATATGTACAAAACAAGATATCCTGACAAGGAGAATATTCTTGAAAATTAGTACAAGTTTTGCCAAAATAAAACACAAGTGGTGTTTTTATAAGTTCAACTTTCACTTCATGTACTTAGCCACATTGCATAGTAACATTCCAAAATGGCTTTCACAAGCCATATCTGGTCTTTCATATATTATATACACTAATGATTATTGTAAACTATGATACCATACTCACCATGTCTGATTTTATAGGAGGTAGGATGACAGAGAAGTAACTGACAAACCAACTATCTCCCCACCTATTCCCAGGGGGGCCTGGAGTGAAACTTTCATGAGTCACCAGGACTCAAAGGAAAAAGGTACATGCACACATCAAAACTTAAAATACTACAATATTCTTTAGTTCTTTAGAAATAGAACCCTTTTTATAACATGTAAGTTCATACAACTAACGCATGTAAATAGTTTAAAAACTCAGTAGGTACCAAAGTAGGGAACTGTCCTTTAAAATCAGTAATAAGATAATATCCATTATCATCACTTCTAATCAACATTTATTAGAGGTCTTACCTAGTACAGTAAAAAAAAAAATGAAATTACAGGCATAAAAATTAGAAATAAATAAAACTGTCATAATTTATTCATGATATAATCTTTTACACAGAAAATCCAAAATCATCACTGGAAAAGTATTAAAATAGAAAAGTTTAGCAAGATAGCTAGATATAAGATCAATACACAAAAGCCAGTTGCATGTGTACACACCAATAACAACAAATATTTTAAAGCACCATATAATTATTATCAGAAATTACCATCTAAAATAAATGATGCATAGAAATTCTACAGTTAAAAATATAAACTGAAGAGATATTAAAGAACACCTAAATAAAAGAAGTATACTCTGTTCGTGGACAGAAAGACTCAATACCATAAATATTTTAATGATCCCAAAGTGGTCTATACGGTTGCTTGAATTAATAAAAAACTCAAACAAGGGTTTTTTAGAGGACTTGGTAAGATTATTCTAACATTTCTAAGGAAAACCGTGTCATGACATGTTGGAAGAAGAAAAGCAAACTTACTTTTCCAATGCTAGAGATTATTACGAAGCTACAACAATGAAGACAGGATGGTATTCACAAATGAATGATGAAACAAAAGACAGCACAAGGGGAAAAAGAGCATCATGTAAAACTTTTGTATAAGATAAAAATGGCATGTCAGTTCAGTGGGGGAGAGCATTAACTTTTCGATGAGGTAAAGTTAACAACAACAAAACAAAAAATCATATATAATAAAAATTAAATTGGATCCCCACTTCACACCTGTTACAAAAAGCAACTGAAGATGGAATAAGGTCTAAGTGTTGCAAACATAACTTTAAAACTCTCAGCAGAAAAGATAGATGAGTATCTTTTAGCTATCAAGGTAGAAAAAAGTTTTTAAAGTTAAAACAATGAAAATTAAAAATATACACCTTCAAGAATTCATAGAGCTGCAATAAAAAGAAAATCAAAGGGAGGATAAACATAGGATTCAAGATGATTACAATCTCAAATGAAAACAGAGGGATGGAAATGAAAATGAGACTATTTGGTTAGATATAGGTTACCTTCAAAGTTATAGCTTTTAAGTACGATTCATGTGTTTGTTATTAAAAAGTAAAAATTCATGAGTATTATTAAAAGTTAATAAACAATTTCATAAATAAATGAAAACATATTTTCATGGACAGCTGATCATAAATCAGTAGTTATGATTAATTCAATTCTGCTTATTTCACAACTAAAATGCAGATTATTAAAACAAACCCTCAAAAAAGTATATGACCACCTATGGAAATAGTACATCTAGAACTAGCATTAAAAAAATAATAATTTGTACAATCAAACTAAAAATTTATCTAACATACAGGACAAAAAGGGAGAGAAAGAAATTATAAAATAAAATTCGTAGCAAATAAGAGAGATGAATGGTATCTAATATTCAAATAATATCATTACAGGAGGGCAGGGGAGAAGGAATAGAGTAGAAACAATAATTTTAAAATATACATCTTTTTCCTGAGAAGAACATGAAAGTTTTCAGACCAAAAATCCTAGGCAGAACTGTTAAGAAGATACACACACACACACACACACACACACACACTTCTGGATTCTAAAACCAAAGGGGAAATCTTACAAGCTTACACAGAGAGTTAAAAATTATCTACAAAAAAGAAGTAGAGTAACATCAAACAGTATTAAATATGCCAGAAAAATATATAGTTAAAATTAAATACCTAATTTTTAAAAACTAATGGGCTACTAATGTGTCTATAACACAAGTAATATTTTTGATGTAAGGTGTATCTTAAGAAATCTAAAATGCCATCATTTAGAATACAATTCCATATTAACCCAACAAAATCAGGAATGTTGTAAATAAAAATATGCTAAAAAGTCTTTCTTATTGGGGACAGAAGGAAAGAGAGAAAACTATTCATTCTGACACTATCAGAAAAATATGCTTAGATATATATTTGTTTAAAATTAAGAGTAGAAAGGAGAAAGAGATTTACTAATCACAGATACAGATATAAAGAGGCAAGGGTGGGGGAGGTGATACATGAAAATTTCATCAATCCATCAAAACTGAGTGGGCAAAACAAAACTAATAAATAGAAACTCAGATGACAAAATAATTATTTTTATCAGTGACCACCATATACATGAATGACAAAATCCTACTAAAAGACTAGCAAAAGCAAAAAAATCCATTAGAAATAAAAAGAATTTGATGAAACTAAATTAAGATTACATCAACATCTCAGAATTTAAAAGACAAGGAAAAAAACATGAAATATTCAAATCACACTATAAGTGTTCATTTAATATATAAATATATAACTCCAACTTTCAAATACACATCCTTTCCATATGCTCATTAAAACCTCACAGTCATAAGAAAATCTTAATTTCTAAAACTATTACAAATCATGTTTTCTAAACAGTACACTGAGACTAAAAATCAAGAATTTAATAAATGCAACATCTTAGGAAGTATGCCAGGAAAAAAAAATCTTTTAAACAATGAAATAAAAATGAAATCAAATCCCAAACAAAATCAGATGAAAACCCACTGCCCAAAATGCTTATTAACACGATTGGAAACTCACTAAATGTTGAATTCACATACAAAAAGAGCAACAATAACGACCCAAAAAGAAAGTAGAAAAGTGGAAATACTAAATACAAAAGCAAAAATTAATAAATTAGAAGATAAACAGAACTTACAAAGGAAACAAAGAACTGGATTTTGAAAAGACCAGTAAAATAGATAAACATCTGGCAAACATTACTGAAAACAAAACAATCAGGAATAAGAACGGAATCTATCTACATAGATTTAAGAGAAAACATCAGACCTATACATACAGACATACATATACATATACAACTAAATGAAATCAAATCTAAATCTATAAACATTTTTAAAATTGACTCCGGAAGAGGTAGAAAACCTAAAACGTTAATTGTCAAAATGTGGAAAGCTTATCTAAAACTTGCTCTAGATAAATGGTCGGCCTACTATAGTCATATTCACCAAATCTTCAAAGTAATAAGTACTGAGGTTAAACAATAAAACATGGCTAAATACCACCAATTTTGAATGATTTAACCTAATTCTATACTAAACAATTCCAAAAGCAAAGGAAAACCTAAAAAGCTTTCTAATGATTTTATGAGCTAACCTTACCTTGATAGCCCATATGCACAAAAGCAACCTCTGTAACCAATCTCATTTAAGAATACAGAAAATAAATTCCAGATTAAAATTTAGTATATTGAATTTGGCGGCATCATGACTACATGAGATTTTACCAGAAAGCAATACAGCATAATGGTTAAGAGCCCATGAGTCTCGTGACCCTGAGTTTAAATTCTACCCCCAACACATATCAGCAATGAAATGTTCCTTTAGTTCTTCTCTAACACTGTTTCCTCAACCACACCATGCAGGAAAAAAAAAAAGTGCTCACCTAATAATAATTTGTTTGGGAAGATTAAATGAATAAAAAGTTTTAAAAAATCTAAGCACAATTCTTTAACATAGGTATATATAACATATTCCATATATGTTATCTATTACAATTTTTGTGTTTATTTTTGACACACAAATTAGCACATTGGTCATTGAAAAAGGAAAAAGAAAAAGGCATTTTATAAAGAATTAACATCTAAATTTGATTTCAAAACATTTCAAAACATTAAGACTGTAAGGAAATCCCCATATCATAATGAAACAATACATAACAGAAACTAACACTAATCCTAGCAGTATTCTGTAATCTTAGCTAAGGCAATAAAAAAATGAAAAAAGAAGTATTAACAAGGAATAAGAGTAAGAATTACTTGCAAATGACATGAACTATATACATAGAATATTAAAGAAAATCAACAGAATATTTATTAAAACTGATGAGGCTTCTTTAAGGCAGCTGGATACAACGTTAGTATACAAATCGAAATTAGGTGAGAAGGAGGATTAAGGAAATAAGCAGCTGGATCCCAGTCTCTTTGCCCAAACCAAGTCTTATGCTAACAACAACATAATCAACTATTTAGTACCAAAGAACATCCCTTTTATGTAATGTTTACAGTGATTTACATAACATTCACTGTCCTTTGAAATGCTATACTGTGTTTTTACAACTTTAAATGATATCTAAATTAGAAAATACTACATAATTTAACTAAAAAATTTACCCTGGATCCAGCTTGTATTGTTTTCCAAGTTTTGCTTTAACTCTTAAATTGGTTGGTCTGTGACATCTGTGCCACATGACCCCCACTGTAATTAAGTGAAAGTTGACCGCTGATCCATAAAATTCCTTCTGCCTCATCATCTAGTATTTTTTTGTCCTCCCTGTCCAGAAATAAATGCATGCTTAGCTCCACTAAACACTCAGATCTAAAAGAGTTGCTCATGTCTAATCATACTAACTTTAAGGCTTTAAGGGAAGATTCAGAGGCAATTAAAGACTTGCCCAAGGTCAGAGAAAGGTGATTTAGACCCAACCCACACCCTTCAGTCTTTTCACTACACAGCCTTTATTCCAACAGTAGTCCACTGTTTCTCAATAATTAAATCTTGAGATTCAGTTAGGAAACTAAAATAACTACTACACTTACATTCCTTTTAGAAAATATTCGCTCATTATTTCACTCATCAAATATTTACTGAAACCTACTATGTGCAAGAAACCATTCTAAGCTCTAGGGTGAAACAAAATAGGCAAAATACCTGCCTTTATGAATCTTATATTTTATTCAACTCAGAAGGATGCATTTAATGTAACAGTACCCAACTCACTTCCCTCTATAAATCAATTTGGTCCCTGGGAGGAAGCCTTCTATCACTGCCCTAAAGAATCCTCATTTGGGACCTGAAGCTATGTATGTATTAAATTTTTGAGATCTAAGGATGCTACACTTCGGTAAAATATCAAGCACAAATGTTGAAGATACTTGTTCAAGACCAAAATTATGAACAGGATTTAACCAACTCTACCTAATCTGTATCGCCTAAACCTCAGAAAAGCAGCTTTCTGCAGTTTTACTACATCTCATAACTCCCGCCATGGCCAAACTTCAGCAATCAAACAAAGAACACATCAGAGGAAAAGACAGCCAGCCCCTTGCCTTATACCATGACAAGCTACTTTGCAGGTGAACAAAAGACCTATGAAAGCTTTGTGTTGTGCTGCTTTAAAAAAAAAATTACTAATCATCCTTCTGGAAGAAAAAAAAAGAATCTTGAAAATATAGAAAACTGTTCCAACCACCAGAATAGAGCTACATACATAAAACTAATATGCATGTGTATTCACATACATAATTTTTTTAAGGGGAGCAGAAAATAGGCTAAAATTTTGGTCATGCAATATGCACTAGACACTTGTTTTCCTTATAATTCATAAAGTTTCTAAGTGAAAACAAAGAGTTTCACTTTTGTTTCTTCTAAAGTATGAAAGTCACTTCCTAGTTACTAGCGTATAGTCCCCTTCCTAGTTACTAATTTGGTGAATTTAAATCTATCAATTTATTTGTAGTGGATGGTTTAAAGTACTTATACCTATATAAATATTTTTAAATAGTTATATATGAGTAACAAAATAAAAGTATATTAATGTGAAAAGCAAACAAACACATTGTTTCTTTTCAAAAAAACCATAAATACCATTATGGAAGTATAAAAATAAATGCATAATATTGCTCTAAGAAAAATTTACCAATATCTCTAAAATGATTTGATACACACACTAACAACAGCATCATAATGGTAATATTTTGGATTAAAAACTACTCCCTTTGTGTAAGGAGGGGGCTCATTAAACTAGGAAACTGGATTTGATGGCCAAGACCATTTTCAGTAATTTGATTCTAGACCCTACAATTTTATGCATAAACCTCTGAACCAGGCAGATCTGCATTATCTGATTCTATGCTAAAGAAGTACTTTAGTCAAAATCAACTAAAAAAAAAAGCACAAACTTCTTGCCATTATTCAAATTTAAAAGATGTGAAAAATAGGAGCCACATTTCCCACTTTCAAACAAATCAGGCTTTAATATTCAATACTGAAGAGAACTATAAACAAAAATGATACCAAACTTATTAAATACTGCTTAGCATACATATGAACACAAGATCCTGCTCTAAGTATTAACACTTTATCACATACTTAACATCAAAAACTAAAGTTTAAGGTATTCAGAACAGAAGAGGAGGATTAGGAGATAAACTGTTCTAAACTCCCATTATTAAATCTAGAATTATTTCACTGTCAATAAACTGCAGTCTGCAACAATCTTCTGAATTTACCAGTTAACAGTTAACTTACACAAGAATTCCAAAGACAACTTTCCCAAAGTGCCTAAAATAACAATGTACTATCCTTGCTTTCCAAAATTCTCGAGCATCTTCAATTACCTCAAGTACTATCATAGAATTCTAAAAATAATCTCAAAGCAAAAACTTAGCAGTGAGTGTATAGATAGCCCACTTTAGGACTGCAGGCCTTATTCTGAGATCAAGCACAGGTAGGATACAAACTACGTCAAAACTACAACAGGGTGGGGCATTAATTACTCACCCAGATAAACCAAACACAGCTTTGATAGCTGCTCACAGTAAACTCTAGTTACCCTCCAAATTCCAACACGACTAAAGCAATGTTTTCCTTTCGCCCAAAATGCCTTTCACAAAATGACCAAAAAAAAAAAAAAGTCATAGCCAACAACTCTTCAGGATACGGTGCAAGCCATGATAGTGCATTTGAGATTCTGAAAACAAAATCTCGAATAAAAGAAACATCTCTCACCACTCACTATAAAAGATCTGAAGCTTCACATAGATTTTATTTTTTTACCTAAGTGAGTGACCATTTGAATATGTGACCGAGGCAAGAGTAAAGGGTGAAGGATGGAATAAGGTCAAACTTAGGGGACAAAAGATTCCTGGAATAAACATGGCCAGAAAGGTTTCCTTTCTTAGGGACAATTTCCATATTCAGAGAGAAAGAAAAGGAAACAGAAAAAGGAAAAAGAACCAATTCTCTACTTCTACAGAAAGTTCACCTGGTAAATGTACCTGCTCCGCCAGGCAGGCAATTCAATTCTAGTGGAGACCCCTTTTACAAAATAATAGGCTTGGAATGATCCCACCTTCGAAATACAAATTGTGTGCGGGAAGGATGACAACTGGTTATTCTTTAAAAAAAAAAAAAAGTGGGGGGGAGGAAGTGACTAAAGTTTAATTCAGAAGCCCTAGAGAGGAGTGCAGGAATGTGAGGGTCGCTCTCAATACATAGCCGGCACTGTCTGCTACAGGAAAACAATCGGCAAGAAGGAAATGGACTGAAACCCACTAACTACACACCACTTCCCACACGCAGCGTCGCACTGGGCGCGACGCCCCCAAAGGCGACGGGCAGGGGCGACGGGCAGAGGCGGCGGGCGGCGGGGAAGCAAGCCCCGGGCAGCCGAGGCCCGAGTGGCGGAGGGGGAAGGCCGGGGAGCTCCTGGCCGAGGCGGGTGAGGACAGCACGTCGGAAGGAGGAGCGGAGCCCGGCCGCGCCGGCTCCCGGGCTCGCCTCACCTTCTGCGCCGCGCTCTGCTGCAGCACATTCTGCTCCACGGTCATGGCCCCCGCGGCGCTGGCGGCGACACAGGCGGCGGTGTGCGGCTCCTCGCGCCTCCGCCGGCCCTGGCAGCCGCGCTCCGCCGAGCTCCAGGGAGCCGCGCGGACCGCCGGGGAGTACAGCGCCCCCGCCAGCCAGGCGCGAAGGCGATGGCGGCCGGCGTGTGCGGGCACCGCGGGCTGGCGGCGAGGCGCGGACAGCGAGGGCCACGGCGGCGGCCCCACGACTTCGCGCGGCCAGCCTCAGCGCGGCTTGTCCGCCGCGGCCGGGGCCATGAGCGGGCGGCGGACGCTGGGGCGCGGGAGGGCGCGAGCAAGCCGGGCCGCGTCACGCGCGCGTGCTCCTTCGCGGGCGGCTCGCGGGCCACAGCGGGGAAGGGAGAAGGAACGGAGGGAGCGGCGGGCCGGAATGGCGCTGTTCTCCTCCCTCCCCGACTCCTCCTCCCCTCCCCTCCCCCAACCGCCGTCACCTCCCCCGCCCCGCGGCTCCTCCCCCGCCGAGCCCCGCCCGCCGGCCGACCTAACCCTATATTGTGACCCGCGGGGCGGCGGGGTGGGGCGGGGCCGGACCGCCTTGGAGCCCCACCCCCCAAATCCCGGCCCCGCCCCTCCTTGCGCGGCCCAGCGTTCCCGGGGTGGGGCGAAGGCGCGCCCCGCGGGCCTTGTCTCGGAGCCGCCCCTGCGGCAGGTTGCGCGATGCCTGCCCTTGGCTCTGCGAACCTCCAAGCCGAGGCCGAAGGACAGCGTTCTCTCAGTGCCCAGGACTTGTCGGATCGCCAGCTTTCCGAACTGCTCCAAGACATAACCTTTCCCCTTGAGCCTGATAACGTTCCAAAACCGTGCTGGGTGCCGAACGCCGGCTCCTTTCTATGTCTCCGGTCCTCTCCGCTCGCCTTTCTAGGAATTTCACAAGCAGTAAACTTGCCCGAAGGGAAAAGTTAAGTGTGATTTAAGCAAAGGGCTGTCAGAAGTCCTTATGCTGGAATGTACTTTTCTCCTTAACTAATCATTACATAAATGAATATTGACATTCTCCGTCTACTTCGTTCATGCAAACGTTGCGAGGCTCTGGAGAAATAAGGTTTATTTCCCGAAGATTGGATAAAAATGAAATATGGTCTATACAACACACAACACAACAAAAATATCACTGCCCAGATGGTACATAATTCTAATATACCAGTTGCCAAATAAGTAGCAATTAACCTTCCGGCATGGAATACTTGACCGTATGTGGAACTGTAAGAAAAACTTAACATCGAGAAAGCGATCTCTACACTCAAAAAAATCTTGAGCTTCACGAACTAATCTGGGCATAGGAGGTGAGGGTGCGGCAGTGAGGGGGTAGAATAATCAATGCAAATTGTCACAAATGCAATACACACATATGCAAATCCGGGTATAATTTTTAAACTGACGGCAAGAAAAGCAAGCTTAGTAAATGATCACTGAAATATTATCTGGTTTTATGTAATATTCACGGATCATAGTGATTCTTAAGATTTTGTAACAAATCTCTGCACTTTACAGCCATCTTTGCTCGGAACCTCAGATATATTCAACTGCCTTTTGAGATCTTTCCCTTGAGTCTTCATATGTATTTGCTCATTTGATTTTGACATATCACAAATTTTATTTTATTGATATCCTATGTTTTTACCAGAGGAATTTGAAAAGTTGTGAAGTGGCTGGAAATACAGAATTTTAGGAATAATCCAACAGTCCTGATAGAATGCACAATTTTGTTAGAACACTGAGACCCAAAGAAAGCTACTTGCCAAAGAAAGCAAACTACAGCCCATTTTACCTCACTTACAGACCAAAGTTCTTTCCAACGTATCGTCTTCATGTTTCTCTGTATTATGGATTAAAAAAAAAAAAAAGAACTCTATCCAGTTCATGACATCTGAATATAAGAAAGTTAAATTTAACATAAATATCCAGTACTGTGATTTAAAAAAGGATATTGCCATATACTAAAGTTTAGTTTCAAGAATTTGGCAATCAATGTTCCTCTGAGTTAAATTGTTAGTTCTACAAAAATATTATTTTACCAGTGGTTACTAGATAATCATTAGATATATCTTTGTATAGGGTAATCATACTTGCCCACTTTGATCATTTATTTCCCTCTTAACTTCTAATGGTTTCCTACTGAAAATTTTAAAATCTTAATTGTTTTGTATGAGAAGAAAATTTCAAGTGTCCTTATATGCATTCTTTTTTTAGAAAGCATACAATTAGAATGAATAGAGGATGGAAATTTGAAAATTTGAGATAAATGTGCACATATGACACATTGCCAGATATCCTAATTCATTTTAACAATATGTCCCAATGTCAGTTTTTTGTTCATGAGTCAGCCTTAATATGTATGGTCATTAGAAGCATATAACCTTAGGATATTATTTAATAATTCCTAAATTGTATTACTCTGGATTTTTGACATGCAGGTAAACACTTAAAGTGACAGATTTCATTAAAATTAAAAATTTAGGGGCACCTGGGTGGCTCAGTTGATTAAGCGTCTGCCTTTGGCTCAGGTCATGATCCCAGGGTCCTGGAATCGAGCCCTGAGTCAGGCTCCCTGCTCATCGGAGAGTCTGCTTCTCCCTCTGCCCTTCCTCCTGCTCGTGCTCTCTCTTTCTGAAATAAATAAATAAAATCTTTACAAAAAACTAAAATTAAACTTAAAATTTAGTTTTTAACACCAAGTCTGTTTTTCTATGTGGGATCAAAATGATGTTTCTAACAATATTCCGTATTGTGCCTTGCGTGAACCAAGGAAACTGGTATTCTATCTTGACTATTTATTTCTCTTTATTTAGAATGAGTTTGAATATCCATTTCTGAACACCAAAAGTCTAATATGTTGCCAAAGCACATTTGTAAGCCATGAGTAAGAGAGAAACATTCAACCACAGTGTAGATTTGAACAATTTCCCTGACAAAAGAATGGTTCCTAACTCTCCTCTTGAGGAGGAACAGAATTATTTTCCTTCTGTAGGTCTATTGACATTCTAGGATGATTTTATTTCCACCAATAAGGGAACCATAAACAATCATTGAAAGAGGAGGTTTCCATGATGTCACAATGGTACCATTCACTGATAAGGTGCTCATAAATTAGAACCTGTAAGAGTACTATCTGCCTAATACATGTACAATAAAATGCTATTGAATTAAATGGGCAGTCATGAAGGAGAGAAACAAGTTTATTTATGTTTTTGTAGGGCATGGCTAACTCTTAACTTCTCATTGCAACTGGACAGTTCTGTGGTCCTGACAGCCATATTGTTTATCTGACAAAGCATATCAATATTGGTATCTCCAGCTGTCAGTGGTACCTCATACACTGAGAGTCTCCAGATGGTCAGCGTATTCATTTTCTGGGGCAGCCATAACAAAATACCACAGAGCGGGTGGGCTTAAGCAAGAGAAATGTATTCTCTCACAATTGAGAACACTGTTAAGTCAAAGATGGAGGTGCCAGCAGGATTGGTTTTTCCTGCAGCCTCTCTCCTGGGCTTGCAGATGTCACCTTCTTGCTGCCTCTTCATATATTGTTGATCCTCCGTGCACACACTTCCCTGGTGTGTGTTCTTCTTTTTATAAGGTCATGTTGGATTAGTGTCCCATTCTAACAGCCTCTTCTTAACCACCTCTTAAAGAACTTATCTCCAGATACAGTTATATTCTAAGGTACTAGGGATTGGGACTTCAACATATAAATTTTGAGGGAACACAATTTGGCCCATATCAGTCATATTCAATCTACTTCACTTAATCCTACACTTCATACCTATGTACTATCAAATACCATTTTTCCTGCCCCATCCCCTAACCGCTTAGATTAGTAAGAGATGCATTAAAACATTAAAGAATAGTACCTCCACATTTTCTGTCAATATTCACATTTCTAGTCGGAATAGTTTTAGGAGAAAAAGTTCTGTGAATTGAAAAAGGAATCCAATCTAATGTGAACTATTTCTTTGCAAGATCTACTTTGAAAGTAAGGTCTATATGGAGAAAAAGCAATACTTTATCAACTGAGAGTCAGCACAAAAGTACAGATTTCTTGCATGAATCACTTGTTCCCCTTACTTTGAACAAGCCCAAAAGTGTACTCTGACACTGAAAATGACTTAGAGTTCCCAGACCCTTCCTCATTTCTTACCTTTCTTCTGTTTCTACAATGGTAGGCACACATTTCCCTGAAGGTATCCTATCATGTATATGGAAAGAGAAAGGTATGTAGTCAAAAGTGATTAATGTCACTTCCTGAGACCTCTGTCCCTCGGGGGATAGAGTACCTGATTCAGAGCACATGATTGCTACATATATACAAATCCCGAAGAACAACCCAGATGCAGATAGGTCTGTAATCTTGGGCAAATTGCTCAAATCTTCTGCGTAATCCTTGCCTATTTGCTTTCAGTACATTCTTGCACTTCATTGCTTTGCTCTGAATCACGGAAAGGACTATCCTTGTATGTCCCATGCTCTCTGGCTTCAGAATGGATTTGGCATAGGTGGGGTATTAGAGGGTGAGAGAAAAAGAGAATCCAGGCTATTTCTGCTTCTCCTTCCTCTCCCCTTGGGCAGCTTCTCCTTGGGCTGTAGCTCTTTGGTGGGTCCAGCTCTCACCAAACTGGCCTACCCTGGTTCAAGGTCCTCCTGGTGAGGTGGGTCCCTGAGCTTTGGAGATCTTGCCTCCTTCCAACACCCCTCCCCCCCAAATTAAGAGTCATAGTGATTTCTTGCTGTTGCCAAACTGGTTTAACTCCCTGTCCCTGTTTGCCTTTTAGTTCTTTCATTACCGATATAACCAATTCTTTGGATTAAGTATCCCTTGATTTAAATATTGAGGGAGTATTATGTTTTTCTGACATGACCTTTACTGACATATATTCTCTGGGTCAGTTCTGTCATCTATAAAATGAGAATAAAAAATATAGGGCTATTTTGATGATTAAATGATTAAGTACATATAAAGTATTTAAAACACCGTAAGGTGCAAAGTGAGTGCATAGTAAAAGTAAGCAAGTTCTTGCTTTTATCATAATTATAATTATTATGATTATCATTAGGTTTTCCTGTGACCTGTACATTGAGAAGTTAAAGCCCTTAGGTGAGCACCAAAAAGAGTTAGTCAACTGGGGTTGAATATCCTTAGTCTAGAAAAACAAGACATGAAGCAGAGGTTAAGTGAGGTCAGTTTACAGTATCTTACAGTCTAAGAAGAGACTATTTCATTGACATTTCTGTAATAATTTCATATCAAATCATGTACAAAAGAACTTGCTTAGTTATTCCTAGGCAGCTACTTTACCACTAGTTTCGGACCCTTGGTGAATATTTGTATTCTTTCTTGGATAGTAGAAAAGACACAAAGGTCAGATGTAAATGCCTTTAATTTTTAAAAATACATACTAGAGATATGGCAAATCAAAAATTTATTTTTGGATGAGAAATGTTATTAGCAATTTGAAACAGAACAAAGGGAAAAACTTAAATATTCGGCAGAACCACTACTCATTTTTGGGTTCTGCACAATGGCATAGTGAATGTGTGCTCAGTAAGTGTAATTGAAAAGAATTTATAAACAAAAATGCCAACAAATTTTTAAAATCTCCTTTCATACTTTTCAGGCTTTCAGGAAATGTTTTTAGTATATTTAGTATATCTGATATCATTTTATAAAATGAGATATGTAAACAATAATCTATTGTCTCAACATATTAGTTTGGTCTGTCTTTCATTAAGAACAACATATGGTATTCTTTTATGTGAAGGTTAGTTAAATGGTACTGTTCAAATATACCATGGCTTTCAGTTTGGGTTATAAACATCCATAATTGTATGGAAATACTGACTGGGAATAAATGCTGTATAAATAAAAACAAGGTAGCATTTTTTTTAAAAAAGATTTTATTTGTTTGACAGAGAGAGACACAGCGAGAGAGGGAACACAAGCAGGGGGAGTGGGAGAGGGAGAAGCAGGCTTCCTGCTGAGCAGGGAGCCTGATGCGGGGCTTGATCCGAGGACCCTGGGATCATGACCTGAGCGGAAGGCAGATGCTTAATGACTGAGCCACCCAGGCGCCCCAAAACCCTGATTTTTTATTTTTAAAGACCTCCATGAGTTTGAAATAACCAACAAAAGCCTTTTGCTCTGATAAGATACAAATAAAAACAAATCTACTCGTGATATAATTTTATTTTATTTATTTATTTTTTTAAGATTTTATTTATTTATTTATTTGGCAGAGAGAGACACAGTGAGAGAGGGAACACAAGCAGCTGGAGTGGGAGAGGGAGAAGCAGGCTTCCCGTGGAGCAGGGAGCCTGATGCAGGGCTCGATCCCAGGACCCTGGGATCATGACCTGAGCCGAAGGCAGACTCTTAAAGACTGAGCCACCCAGGCACCCCTAGGGTAGCATATTTTAAAATTAGATTCTATTGGTCTCAACTTCAGAACATTTGCTCCAAGACTGGCCATACTGTCAGTGAGTTGAAATGGCTATTCTAGGCCTTCTCTTTTGAGGGGAATACAGGAAACAGTCTATGATACATTAGAGTCAACTACTACTCTTTGTACACTTACTATGTGCCAAGACCCATGCTAAACACTTCACACTTCAAACAACCTAATCTTTATAACAGCCCCATGAAATTGGAATTATTACACTCTTTTCATAGAGGAAGAAGCTGTGGCTTATTAAGTTAATTGCCCAAAGACACACAACCAAAACATAATAAACCAGTGTGAACCCAGGTAGGAGGTCTGTCTGACTTCAAAGCTTCTGCATTTAAACCCCCTACACTGTGGACCAGCCATTTTCTAAGTATGGTTGATAGATTCCTGGAGGTATTCAGAACCCTTCCAGGAGGCTGGCAAGATTCTCCCTTTTCCAACTATATATCTGTGTATATATACACAGATTTTCCTCATACTTCAACCCAAACAATATATGGTAACAGACAGAATAAAGCAGATTAGAGAATTATGTTGTCCTCTGTTAAACCAGACATTAGAGATTTGCAAAAATGTAAGCAGTCTCATTCTTCTCACCTATCTTTTTTGTTTTGAAAAATATAGTTATTGTCATAAAAGTAATATTTACATTAAAATGTAATGGGCTTCTTGGTTTTACATGAAATAATAATATGTTTGAAAATTCTCAGTTTTAACTTCTAATACCATAAAGATTGATAGATATAACTTACAGACATAAAATCTCATTGAGATCCTCAGTAATTTTTAAAAGTGTAAAGCAGTCCTAGGATCAAAAATGTTGAGACTCACTGCTTTAGATTTCCATCGTCATCAGTCATTTTGCAAGAACTAGCAATAAAATTGATCTGACAGCTCTTTATGTCTCTTAGGTATCATGTATCACTATTGTGATCCTTCAAGAAATTGAGGTAGAACTAAATTGAATCAAAATCTCTTCCTTATCCAAGTACCATTCAAAAACTAGTTTATTTCTAGGTGTATAAATTACCATGTAGAAAACTAGAGCCCTAGAAATGTGTGGATGAAGAAATGAAGGATTTGTTGTTGAAAGGAGCAAAGATGAATTATTTGAAAGTGGCCTGAAAATGGTAAAAGACCATTCAAATGCATATTGTTATAAGTTATCATAATATTTTGGCAGTAATGAAATGATGGTACTTAGGAATTGGCTTTAGGAGATAACCATAATGTTATTTAATAAATATAATTTTATTGCACTAATATAATATATTACTATATTATATATGTGTTATAACAAATACAATAAATATAATAACTTTGCATTTAAGTGTTCTACCATATATAAGTCGCTTGAATATACAGTATGTCTCTCACTAACTATGCTATGAGACAGTACAGGACCTACTCTATATTCATTTTACAAATGTGGAAACCTAGTCTCAGAGTGGTTGAGTGACTTACCAAGAGTACACAGCAAGTATATGGCTGTGTTAAAATTTTTACCTAGCATAATACGTCAGCAAATATTTATTGAATTAAAAAATAAAGACATCAGGCCTTTTAATTCCTAGTCCAGGGTCTTAACTCAGGGTAATGTATTTTGCAACACTGCCTCATTTGTCAACACTATTCAAAATGAATTCAAAAGGCCACATTGTGGGTATTCATTTAGCACTCACATATGCAGATCCTTGTCAGGAGAGCAATAACAGATGAAGATGATATGCATTCTTTTATTAAGGGCTTGTGTTCAATCCTTAAATTTATTTTTTTCCATCTTCAAAGAATAAATGATGTAATGCTGTCTTTCACATGGCATATTAGGATTAACTTCTAAAAAACAGAAACACACACACACACATACACGAGTTTCAAAAGTATGGTAATTCTGCCAAATAAATGGGAGTTTAGTATACATCTTGTTTATGACAAGTCCACTTAAGACAAACCAATGATCCCACCTTATTGGCTCTTTAGAATTTCAGTACCATGGACAAAGAAAAAAACCACTCTCTACCCCAAAAAAACCTTATAGCCTGATGGGGAGTCAGCTACAAACACAGTGTCATAGTGTACAGGTAATGAAGAAACTAGGAATAAGATTAACCTAACTATTGCTAAATAAGATGGTCTTTACTTTGACACAGTTCACAATCTGATGAGAAAATGGGGAATATAGATAACAATACTAGATGTTAATAAGCAAATTTATTTACAAATGACTGGAAGTCAGAGGAAGGAGAAATGGGCTCAGTCTGAGAAAGTAAAGCAAGGTTTCACAAAGGTGACATTTGATATAAGCGTTGTGGAAAAAAAATGAAGTAGAAGTAATTGACAGCAGGATCCTCAGGTCCCAGCCTACTAAAAACTTAACATTTCCCTCACAGAAACTTGAAGTAAAAGATCATGAACCTGTTGTATTTTTTTTTTTTTGATCCAATTACCTGCATGTGATGAGCAGAAAATCCTATTGATAGAGTCTCTACAACAGTTAGGCTGGTGAGTAGGGGACATGGACAGGGGGCGGGGATACCCTCAAGAATGACATTGCAGAACCATCATTTCAATTGGAATCATCCACAACTGTGTATATGAATAGCAACTTCTGGGAAGACAGGAAGTCTCCAGAACCATTTTGTTATCTTCTTCTTTATCTAACTACTGCCCAAAGTGGCCATACATTTGGCCATTAAATAATCTTACTGTTATGTTTTAAAATTCTGAGTTTAGGGGCACGTGGGTAGCTCAGTCAGTTAAGCATCTGACACTTGATCTCAGCTCAGGTCTTGATCTCAGAGTCCTGAGTTTAAGTCCCACTCTGGACTCCATGCTGGGTGTGGAGCCTACTTAAGCAAAGTAAAATAAAATAAAATAATAAAATACAATTCTCTGACTTTATTTCAAGTCTTTCTTGCAACTCATATCTGCTTCACATTTTTATCAACAATACAATCAAACTAAGCTTATTTCTTGAAAATGCCAACACTTTGTATTGGATGTATCAGAGGTTATGTTTTGGGGTAAAGGCAGCCCACTATCTGAACCCCACGTTTGGGCAATTGACCATTGTGTCTCGATGAGAGGTAGGGCCCCACATACTGCCACAGAAATAAAAAATGCCAGATACTTGCTCTCTCAGAGCCACAGAATGAACTCTGCCAATCAGATGTTCCCCCAGGCTCCCTGACTCTCTAGGTAGTGAGACAAAGAAAGAGACAATTTAGAATTCTTTCTAATGGTGGAAGTGGTGGGGGTAAGGGGAAGGTGGTAGCAGTGAGGGCTTCATGAGCGGTGTCTAGTATCAAGCCAAGGACATAGCAACACACTGCACTGGCTTGAAGGTCATCTCTTTAACTGGAGTTCTAACTTCCCCCACACCGTAGTTCCTATTCATTTTCCAAGCTGAATTCTCTCTGCTACCTTTTATTCTGTCAGCTGCCAAGTAGGTTTCCAACACACTTTTTTCTTAAAGGCAGAATTGATTTCTGTCACTTATAACAAGGAGCCCTGACTGGGCCAGTTTTTCCTAAGTAACAGAATATATAATGTAATTGCATCTTGTAGTACTTCTAATTGGAAATTTTCTATGAGAAATGCATTTTAAAGAATTTCCTAACAATCATTAAGTGACAGGTGATGGCATCCCAAAGGAAGGATGTCTTTATGGTTGAATATGAAGAAAGATACATTAATTTGAGTAGCTCACATGGACTCCCAAGCCTGAGGAGATAAACTTTCACTAGACTTTGCAATTCTGATGCTTGCCAATTATAACCAAAACATAGCTGGTTAATGAATATAACTCATTCCGCAGTTGGGAACAATCAGAGGAAGCAATAGAAGTAGGAGATGGAAAGAGCAGTTTCTTAGCAGGGTTGAACAGAAAAAGAACCAGGGTATACAAGAAGGAATTCATCCACTAATTAATTCATTCAAAGAATATTCAAGGAATTCTTGTGTCTAAGTGAAGGAAAACATAAAGAGAACCAGAGAGGAATCCAGCTCTCAAGAAGTGTATGAAAATACAGACTTGTATAAATATAATGATACAAAGCTGTCATAGTTACCAATGATATTCCAGAGACTTGGGCATTAGTTTTTTACACTGCATCATAAATTACCACAAACTCAGGGGCTTAGAATAACTCATTGTATTATCTCACATTTCCTGTGAGTGAGGAGCGGGCTTCCCTGGGTCCTCTGCTCGGGGTTTCACACAGCTGTAAGCAAGGAGTCACTAGGACTGGGGTCTCCACTGGGCTCGAGGTCCTCGACCAAGTTTCCATGGCTGTTAGCAGAATCCATTTCCGTGTGGCTGCAGCAAGGCTGGCTGTTTTCTTCTTCAAGAGGGGAAGGAAAGAGAGAGTCTCTAACCCTCTGGAAGAGGGCCCATGAGATTAGGTCTGGTGGTTGCCAGAGGGGAGGTGGGCGGGGGATGGGTGAAATAGATAAAGAGGAAAAGAAACCCACACATACTTTCAAAGCATTTCAGTAGACAGAAGACACTGGTCAAAATCTGCAGTGTGCACTAGGCTCTTCCAACATTCAATGGGGGCAATTCTGTACTAGAACAACACTGATTTCATCAAATCCCATCTAATCCACATTCTCTACCAATCTAAGTTTACAATTTGTTTTATTGGTCATTTACAATATAAAATTCCTACAGGACTGGCTGGTACACTGGGACTTTGGTCCTAAAGACCGAGGAAATAACCATCCCTCATAAAATTCTAGCCTTCTTATTATTCCCACTTTTGATATTTGTCTGAACAGTTAACAGAATTGCAAAGCATTTTGTTTGCAAATATTTATTCTCTAAAGACTCTAAATTATATGCTTGATGGTGAGATATTAATTTATTATCAAAAATAAGCAAAAGAAAAATAAAAGCAGACTTTTATTTGGATATGAAAAGGATGTTACTTTCCTCTTGAGATTTGTGTTTTGTTCAAAAGCATATAGCTAAACAAAAGTTTTAAGAAGAGTCATCTTAATTTTCCAACTAGTTGTATTGTTTGTTCAACTTGAACCAAAATTAATGTGGAAAATATTTTACATTGAATAGACTGCAAGGATCACACACACACACACACACACACACACACACACACACACACACACATCAAAAAGCCCCAATTTATGGTTAGTAACATTAGAACACTAAAATAGTTTCCATTTTACTTCAGTTAGAATTTACCCAGCACAAGTACTTTGCTGTTTAAATATTTATTAATGTGTTTAAATATTAAAAAGAAAACCTCTCTGATACTAGACGTGCACTAAAACAAATTAAAATTGGTTTCTGAGTTTCAATATTGATATTCTCTTTGGGAACAAATGAGAAAAAGAAAACAATGACAAGAAGTTGCACTCAGGGACGTCTCAAAGCCAAAAATAAGATATAGAAACTATATTTAGATTGATAACTAAAAATCCAGGGAATTTTACATATTTTTATTCCTGAACTCAGCTAAATAAAAACTTAGTACACTTTCTCATTCTTAAACTGGGTGGTTGTGGAATGCAAGTAAAATGTACATGGTTGGGAATTATTGTCTTCTCTCTGGAGGTATAAACATTTTTCAGATGTCTTGTTTTTATTTTTTGATATTTTGGTCCTTCCTGAACATAAAGTTGATGTTTGAGTGAGTATATTCTGCCTATATTTTGTGACACAAGCAGCATTTATTGGATTTACAAAGCTAAATAGTTTCCTTTCATATTCTGGAAAAAAATAGTATATTAGTAGTTGCTCATTTTCCAAATCTTAATCTGTTTTTTTTTTTTTTTTTACTAATTCTATTCTTAAGGTGATCAACAGATTTTTTTTCCTTCTCTTTGTATCTTGATGAATAACCAGCCAGTGCCTCAAATTTAATCATAAATGTGAGTCATACAACGAATATGAATAAATCATAGGGCTAGAAATAGATTTTTCCCATTTCACCACAATTGAAAAAGAATTCTAACAATCTCAAAGTTTTAATTCAGGTCAATGCTAATTCCAGGGTATAAGTGGTTTATTCTGCATTAATTTATTGCCTTAACTTAGGTTGTTCTCATTTTTAAAAGATAGTGGTAATTTTTCACAATATTTTTGTGCTGTGAGGCATTCCATTTTAGTGACATACATTCAAACACAAATGTATGTCTTATTTTTTAGAATGGGAATTAATTTAGAAGTCTTTCTTATTGCTTATCAATTTCTCCTGGCATCTTAACCATATTTTTAAAGTTTAAATTGATTTTTGCACAGGGGAAATATTGCCCTTATGTTTGATACTACATTAGATCATTAATGACACTTCTACAAGACAGCTACCAGCTAATTATCATGTTATGCATATATATGCCAATTTTACAAACACTCTGATGGTGGGGAGGTTAAGTTTTTCTTTTTAATAAGTCAACAGTATAGCTGGAGATGTTTGGAATTATTCTCAATTAAGAACAATTCTATTTGTCAACAGAATGGAGACTTTCAAGAAATATTTTTTAAATTGGGATTCATTCAGTTTTTTTTTTTTTCGAGACCTTAGAGAGCCATCTCAGACTTTATAAAGTAGTTGAAAATCACACATCTATCCTGTAATACACATCTGATGCTAGTTCTGACTAAACTATTAAGGTTGTATACTCACCCAAGACAGTTTAAAAATAGAATACAAAAGTGGGGAAAAAAAGAGCCTGTGACAGACTAACTCCTCTCAAGCAGAATTATGCCTTAACGCAGACTATACACCTACACTACTTTTCTTTCATCAAAGTCTGTTGTCATTTAAGGTTGGAAGTAAACATTCAAATGAATATTCATCCAAAGATTCAAAGGATATTTACATTAGCCAGGCAGTGGCCTGAGGTTCAAGAGCAAATAAGGACAATAGTCCTTGCTCTCAGAAAGCTTATTTTCTACTAGAGAAAAATCACAGGTAAATACAAAGCGAGGATAGGTGCAATGAAATGAGTATGTTCAGGGTAACAAAGGCAGACGTGATCACTTCTACTGGGGAAGGTCAATGTAGTGGATGGAAATGTTTGTGTCCCCCAACAAAATTCGTATGTTGGTATCCTAATCCTCCTTGTTTTGGTATTAGGAAGTGGAGGCCTTTGGGATGTGATTAGGTCGTGAGGGCAGAGCCCTCATGAATGAACTAATCCTCATGAATGGATTAGTGCTCTTATAAAAGGGACCTCAGAGAACTTTCTCACCCTCTTTCTTTCTTTCTTTCTTTTAAGATTTTATTTATTTACTTGAGAGAGAGAGAATGCGAGAGAGCACATGAGAGGGGTTAGGGTCAGAGGGAGAAGCAGACTCCCTGCTCAGCAGGGAGCCCGATGCGGGACTCAATCCAGGGACTCCAGGATCATGACCTGAGCCAAAGGCAGTCGCTTAACCAACTGAGCCACCCAGGCGCCCCCACCCTCTTTCAACCATAGGATACAATGAGAAGTCAGGAGTCTGAACCCAGAATAAGGCTCTCCTCA
This sequence comes from Phoca vitulina, assembly GCF_004348235.1. Taxonomy (NCBI): domain Eukaryota; kingdom Metazoa; phylum Chordata; class Mammalia; order Carnivora; family Phocidae; genus Phoca; species Phoca vitulina. Next base: position 5,672,320 of record NW_022589711.1, read on the forward strand.
GAACCTGATCATGCTGTCATCCTGATCTTGGACTTCCAGCCTTGAGAACAGTGATTAAATAAATATCTATTGTTTAAGCCACCCAGTCTATGACTCTTCGTCACAGCAGCCAAAACAGAGTAAGATAATAAAGTCTTCATAACAGCACTGACACAAATTGTACCCCAAATGGAGGTAAGTGCTCCCAGGTGAATGGACAGAATAGCACAAGCAAAGGCATAGAAACTTGATGCATCAGGTGCTTCTGGGAACCTCAAGAGTGCTGGTTGGCAGCATGAAGGATGGGGGGATAAGGCTGGTAGAGGCCCCATAATGTAGAGCCTTTTACCAGGTGAAGAAGGTTGAGCTTACAAGACATTATGTTGTCTATTACTTGTTTTCAATATTTTTAGAACTACTTCTAGAATGGGAGCTCCTCTTCCTAGGAAATATCATGTGGAAAGCCAATGTATAAAATTATACGTAAGTGAGGCCTCTCTGATTGAGGGTGAGGTGCCCAGAGTCACTGTAGTGATACAAAGACCTATTTCAAATGCTTGTCACATAAATACACACATTCAAACAGCAGGCACCTTGTCTTTGGAACATTGAAGATGGCATGTCCATTCAGCCCTTTGCCAACAGGATAAAGGCTCTTATTCCTAGTTCTATAAAAAACATGAAGAAGTGCTGCAAGAGAGGAGAATGTAGCCATATGGAGAAGGTGTCTATTGTTATTTTAAACACCCCCCACCCGCCCACCCCCCGCCCCCAAGAGACCTGCTTTTGTTTGAAAGGGTCCTGAGAATGAGGTTGGATGTAGTGGCTCCTAAAGCTAGCTAGGAAATGCATTACTTTTTTGAACTCTCCTGTTTATGTTTTGCTTCAGTTCTTTAAACTTGGGATTGCAGTTGATGTTAGTAACAAAACAGCAGTTTGCTAGATACTGTGTGAAAGAAGAAACGAGGAAAGAAAGAAAAGGGGAAGAAAACTAATTAGATTGGGAAGGAAACATTTGAGAAAGAAAAACATAAAGAGCCCTTTTGTCTAATGAAGCTTTTGCTGAAGTTTCTGCAGGGTGGTATGTAACATGACACATTCTCCCTCTCTCTGCACAACCTTAGCAAACCATCCATTTCTCATTACTGCTTGACAGGGTTTTGAGCATTTTGTGAGAGATCCAACAATGTGCTGAAAACAGCTTCCAGGTAGATAAGGAGCCAAGGGTGAGGCTGGCCAGGAAGCCTCCATAAGTGAGTTTTGGAAGACTGAGTGATTTACAGTTTATTCTGAAACCTACTCTTCCTGCCACATTAACTTAGAAGATACATGTCACTTTGACTAGCTGTTAAGGTTGTGTTGTCAATTAGGATTATAAGGCCATCTGATCCTGAGCTTTCCCTGCTACTTGGATTCCAAGTTGTAGCTGCTTTTACCTCTTCCTCCTGCTTGGTTAGCAACTGGTACTGAATTCATATCAAGTGTGGACAACCATGAAGTGACCAGGGGTTATTTTGGACATCGTTCCCTCAGATCCCCTTTAGGAACTATAAAATTCACCTACACCAAGAACTGATTAGAATAATAACTAATAGGGGTACAAGCTCATATTTCCCCTGGCCAGAAAAGTTCCAGCTTCTTAATTTCCCATCTTAACTCTGTTGAGAGTATCAGATGCCACACTGAGGACAAATGAAGAAGCAGCCACAAAAGGAGGAAGCTTAGCTCAGCTCCAGGGGGCTCATCTTCAGAGCATACATACATAACATTCTTCTTGCTATCAACCCTTCAGTGAAAAGTAAAAGGGGCAAGGTTTTGGGATTGTTAGTTTTGTTTTTTTCAGGCCCATGAGAAGAAGAACCAACTGATGTGGCTGAAGAAGCAGGAATGAGTCAATGTTTGATATATAGGGGCAATATAATGGTTAAAAACACAGACTCAAAAACAGTGCTTTTCACACATGAATGAACCTACATATCACCTGGGAATCTTATAAAAAGTCAAATTCTGATTAGTAAGACTAGAATGGGGGCATAGGATCTACATTTCTAAGAACATTACCAGTGATACAATTCCGCTGGTCCAAGAATCCCACTTTGAGTGGCAAAATTCTAGAGTCAAATTGCCTGTGTTCAAGTCCTCATTCTGGGTTGCACCAAGCTATGACCTTGGGTAATTTGATACCATTTTCTCATCTGCAAAATGGGAATAATACTATTACCTACATCCATCAGTTGTTGTAAAAGTTAAAAGAGTTAATACAAATAGCACAAAGAAGAGTATCTGGCACATGGTAGGTGTCAATAAATATTTGGTGAATGGTAACCAAACTATGGAAACAACTCAGATGGATGGATAGAAAATGAACGGATGAATGGATAAAAAAAGATGTGATATACATACACAATGGAAGTGTAAAATGTTGGTTACTGGGAAGGGAGGTGGGGGGTAATATTGATGATATTTAAGGGTACAAAGTTGTAATGAGTAGTATATAAGCCATAGAGATCTAATAGACAGTATAATGAATATAGTCAATAATTCTGTACTATAATGATGTAATGTGATAAATATTGCTTCAGTGGCAATCAAATTACAATGTATAAATATGTTAAAGTAATACACTGTACACCTTACATTTACAAATTATTATATGTGAAATTTATCAAATAAAAAATATTTGGTGAATGAATTACTTAGCAGCAGGATAGGAGGATAAGAAGACTAAAAAGGGTCTATGTTTTTGAACCCAACTCTTTTACATCTCCCCAAAAGATTCATCTGCCCTAATTTGGTACCACTGGTTGTCTTTGCATCAACTCTGTAGAATCCTAATTAGGGCTCAAAAGAACAAAATGGGAAGCCTCTGTAGAAGCTGGAGGATGAGAGCAGATAGGAGACAGGTAGTATGACTTGGACAAGATGAGGGTTGGGGAGATAAGTTTACAGACTCAGAGTAGAAAAGTGACAAAAAGACCCTGAGATTAAGGCAGTGAAGAGAATTGGGGAGGGGGACAATACAAGTATGATTAAGGAGGTTGACCTGGTAAGATGTGGCATTAATTAGTGGGCACAACTGATGTTTAGGGAGAAGTGTGGATAAGTCTCTCATTTTTCTAGCTAGGGTAAGAAGACAAATCTTGGGGATCATTTGCAGAGATAGAAAGTAAAGGGAGAGGAAATACATCATAAAGGGGATGAATAAAGCAGGAGGAGAATAAGATGGCACTAAGACCGATTTTGGACATGGTGGAAATGGTTTTGGAGCTAGATAATGACAGACAATTAGCAATCCCAGGCCTGGAACTGAGGAGGCACACATGTTGACCAAACAGACTTGGAAGTCATCAGTATTTGTGTATTAAGGACCTAGAAGTCTACCCAGCAAAGTAAGAGCTGTAAGAAGTGGACAAAAAAATGGAGGCCATGAAAAAGACTGAGAAAGAAGGGAGAGGTAGAAATAAAGTCAAAAAGGATGTACAGGAGAAGGCCAGGGAGGAGAGTGCTTTAGCAATGAGGGAATGGTCCACAGGGCCCAATTCCACAAAACAACAGCTACTCTCCCAGAAACCAGTCCTTCCTTCATGATTCCTCTATATTGCTGCTGGGCCCAATATCCTGAAACACCTTTTCCATTGTGCCATATTTATTCTCTTCCATACTTTACAATGTATTTTTTTTTTATTTTTTTTTTTTATTTTTTTTAAAGATTTTATTTATTTATTTGAGAGAGAGAGAATGAGAGACAGAGAGCATGAGAGGGAAGAGGGTCAGAGGGAGAAGCAGACCCCCCGCTGAGCGGGGAGCCCGACATGGGACTCGATCCCAGGACTCCAGGATCATGACCTGAGCTGAAGGCAGTTGCTTAACCAACTGAGCCACCCAGGCACCCATACAATGTATTTTTTAACTTGGAAAATATATTTTGTTTAGGAACATAAGCATCTGTGTATCTGAAGTGTTAAGAAACGCATGATAATAATAAATACCAAATTTAGGATGATAATTACCTCTGCAGAGGGTGGGACAATTATTATTAGGGAAGGAAGCATTCAGATTTCAACTGCATTGATAATGTTTAATGCTTAAGCTAGGTAACAGGATCATGGATTTAAGTTTCTGCATACTTAAATAATATTAAAAAAAAAAAAACTATTTAAGAAATACCTTATAACGATAGCAACCTGAAATTCATCCTAAAATTTTTAAGGTCTTCTCAGTTTGGTATCTCTGTCTCAACTATTTTCCACAATTCCATAGAGTATTCTCTTCTGAATCCATCTTTTTTCTACATCATCCAAAAAGGTTGTTGTCAAATATATTTCTTTGCCTTCTTTCAGTCATAGTGTCCTATGCATCTCCATCTAGTCAGGAAGTACTCTCCAAAATCTTTACAGACCTTTAAGCTCGGAGATCCTTGTTGCCAATTTCTCCATTGGAAATGAACCCCTTGTCCTCTGAAATACAATGAGTGTGTGTGTGTGTGTGTGTGTGTGTGTGTTTGTGTGTGTGACAATCTTATCTATCACTTTCAAATTTATCTGCATTATATTTCTCTTACTATATTGTCCAATAATTTTAATCTTGGTTACATATTAAAATTATCTGGGATCTCTTAAAAATATTCGTGCTTGGAACCCAGTTCAAACAAGCCCCACTTCAAATAGGCCTGAATGACAGAATTTTTTAAAAGCTTCCAAGGTAGTTCTAATATATAGTTATAGCCTAATCATGCCTTGAAGACAGGGCAACCAGCAACCTCAACACCAGCACAGAATTTTACATATATGAGAAATGAAATACAAGCATGTGAAATATGTAAATATGAGCTCAAACACCAATTTCAGTCAATGAAAGTAGGTAAAGCTAATAATCTTAAACTGTTATACTATTCTTCTTCTGACATTACAATATATATAAAAAATCCACTTAGCAGTAACTTGACCTTCGATGTTTCAACATAATGAATCTTTGGAAACAAGTTATGAAAATGTGCAAACAGGAACAGCAGAACTGAAATTGAACACTGACCGAAGGGATGTTAAATACTAAAATCCAAAGAGACAGGGCCATTAATACGAGCTTTTAGTTTCAATGTTTGACAACTGATCCTTAATCCTAGAAAAGATCAAAGTAGCAGTAGACAAGTGTAAAGGATATAGCATAAAGAATGTAGGGCATTTAGTCAAAGAATGACAATGCAAATATGTTAAAGAAATTTGGTCAGGATGCTATACAATAGTGGAAAAAATGTAGGATCCTGTTCTAATTCTCCTAATTAAATCATAACTGCTGATAACTTGTCTTTTGCATTGCTTTTTAGAGGCAAATGGTATTTAAATGCCTAAAGTTGTTTCATCTATGCTAGTTCTGTTAAAATTATATGCTTCTATTTGCAAAAGTCTTGACAGCAAGAGTTAGATGATTGTTTATGTCATTGACATCCCATCAGAAAAGAGAATGTATTTTTAATCCAATTTTTCAGAAGTAAAATGAGTAAATATACTAGACAACTTTCAATGTCTCTTTCAACCCTTAGATTCTTTCAATTATTTCTATTGATCTATCCTCAAGTTCACTGATTTTTTTCCTCGGTCATGTCACATCTACAAATGAGCCCATAGCAGCATTCTTCATTTATGTTATAGTGCTTTTGATACCTTGCATTTCTTTTTTTATTCCTTCTTAGATTTTCCATTTCTCTGCTTATATTACCTCTACATTCTTGCATATTGTCCATTTTTTCCATTAGGCCTGCTCCAATATTAGTCAGTTATTTTATTAAAGAATATTTTTAAGAAACTTTATTTTCTGTCAACCTTATTTCCATTTTCTACCTGAGAGTCTGTGGATGAACAACTTAAGGCCACTCAGTGGTTGTTCTTACCCATTGAGTGGCCAGAGCAGTGAGACCTGCAGACCAGTCCTCAGTGGCAGGCTGAGCGCTCTAGTCTTTAGTGGATAACTGCTGGGTAGGCACAGAGGACACCTGCATGCCTTCAGACCAGCCTGTGACCTTGGGCTGAGTAGCAGTGAACTTAGGAGCTGGAGCAGTCTATTCACCCTGAAATTCCTCCTTAGTCACATAGCCTTTTCAGCAGTGACCTGCTCTTCCTTTTTTTTTTTTTTTTTTAAAGATTTATTTATTTATTTGAGAGAGAGAGCAAGAGAGAGCAAGTGAGCACATGAGTGGGGGGAAGGGCAGAGGGAGAAAATCTTCAAGTTGACTCCCTGCTGAGCGCCGAGTCCCTCGTCCTTCGCAGGGGCTCAGTATCACCACCCACGAGATCATGACCTGAGTGGAAACCAAGAGTCTGATATTTAACAGACTGAGCCACCCAGGCGCCCCCTTTTCTCTTCCTTTTCAATCTCTTTTCAGGATTTCTGTAAAAGGAGAAATCAGACATGACCTCCTACGGATGTTCATAGATGCTGCCGCGCATGTGCAGAACTTCTTTGGTGGGCATCCCCTGCAGACCCACTGAGTGAGCTCCCTTGTTCCACAGGATGTCAGTGTTCACACAGTGCAGAGGAGAGTCTGTGTTACACCGAGTGGTGGTAGGCAGGTTAACGTAAGACACTTCTGTGAGAGGCTCGTGGCAAGCCTTGGGATCAGTTATTACCAGAAGCTTTAGTGCCCAGAAGACTGCCTGGATCTGGTTCCAGGTTCCGGGAGGAAGTGGCCAGCCATAGGAGTGGCTCCAATGGAAGCAGGAAAATTCAGCACAGCCTACTGGCCAGTATTCCCAGACAATATGGTACTGCCATCAGCTGGGTTTTCAATGGCAACAATGGCACGAGCCGTCAGCAGAAACTTCTCTCAGGGTCTCTTCAGATGATATAGATGACATCACTTTTCCTTTTTTAGATGTACTGTTCCATTTCGAAGTCAAGGTCAGTGCCACCTGAGTGGGTTCCTGCTGCAAGCAATTGGAGGACATCCTCCCTCTTCATTTGCAGGACATCAAGGGCTGCAGACACTGTGAAAGTCTCCCTTTCAGTTACAGCAGGAACCCGGAACAATGCTGTACAGGCCTCTCTGGATAGTGCAGAAAGGCTAATCATAGTTATTTTAAATTCTCTGCATGATATTCCCTAAGTCTGTGCCATATCTTAAGCTGGTTCTAACATTTGCTTTGTCATTTTAAAGAGTGACTGACTGATTGATTGGTTGATTGATTTATTGGGGGAGTGGGTGTGAGTGGGGGGAGGGGCAGAGGGAGAGGGAGAAGGAGAGAAGCAGACTCCTCGCTGAGTGCGGAGCCCAACTCGGGACTCCGTGCTCAGTCTCAGCACCCTGAGTTCATGACCTGAGCTGAAATTAAGAGTCAGACGCTGAAGTGACAGAGCCACCCACGCGCCCCTTGCTGTGTCATTTTTAGACTGTGTTTTTTCTTGCCTGTGGTAGGCCTTGTAATTTTTTGTTGAAAGGTGAATATGATATGCATGAACAACTAAAACTGAGGTAAATAGGCCATTAGTACGAGGCTTTATGTTAATTTTTGCTGTCGCTATAGATGCCAGGAGCTACAAATTCCTCTAGGGTCTGTGTTTTATTTTCCCTCTTGACATGGGGCTTCCCTAAGTATGCCCCTGCAGAGAAAGCCTGTTCCTTGCAGAACTTCAGGTGTCATCCACTGTTATATTGGAACCCTGTTGGGTGGTGGTATGATGGGGGCAAGGGGAAGCATTCTATAATCTTTACATTTCAGCGTTTTAGTGGGCCTTTGTCCTTGGACTGTGACCTTCACAAGTTTTTCTCTAGTGGCAGAGCTTCTCCTACTTCCCTTCTAGCCTGGACTCCCTTCCATGGCTGCAGCTGTACGAATCTATTTCCTTGAAGTCCTGATCCCTGTTGACTATGTTTTGGGGGATTTTCTGGTTTTTTGTTTTAATTTTTTTTAAAGATTTTATTTATTTATTTGACAGAGAGAGAGAGGCAGTACAAACAAGGGGGAGCAGCAGGAAGAAGGAGAAGCAGGCTCCCCGCTGGGCAGGGAGCCCAACTCGGGACTCGATCCCAGGACCCTGGGATCATGACCTGAGCTGAAGGCAGCCGCTTAACCCACTGAGCCACCCAGGCGCCCTTGGTTTTTGTTTTATGCCTCTTCAGGTGAAACAGGAAGGCTGGAGGTGGGTGGAGGGGAAGGAATTCTCTCCTGCCAGCTGGGATAAGGCTCTGAAAAAGTCCTTTCCACAGGAAAGGAGTCCCTCATTATGGTTAAAACTGTTATTTTATTTCCTGGTGATTACTCTTCCCCCTTCCCCTGCCAAGACCACCACAATCTTTCTTGGATCTTCACAGTGAGAACCTAGTACGGGTATGAGAATCAAAGCCCATGAAAATGTGGGGCCCTCTTAAGACTGCAGCCTCCAGAAGTTTCTTACTCTTACCTTGGTCCCTGCTCAGCTTCCAGCCATCCACCAAAATTACCGTGACAGCGTTCCTACCAGTTTATTGCTCCTGCAGCTTCTGTTCCCGAATAGCAAGTGTCACCTGTGTGTCTCTGGATAAACCTGTCCGTTCAGATCTCTGGGTGGCAATTTGTCCTGAGACCTCAGTTCTCTGAGGAGCTCAAGAACAGCCATGAATGTCAGTTTGTCCACTTTTTTTTTCATGTTGTAAGGATAGCGGGAACAACTTCCAAGTTTTTTACATGTCAAAGCTGAAGCCAGAAGCATATAAGTTGTTATAAGTTATTTCTAATTGGATATTTCTAAACTTGTAGGCAAATGTAATTCAAGATTTTAAAGTATTCTATCAGAACTATATATCTTGTCATTTAAGTATATTTTAAAACCTAAAAAAAGCTTATTTTAAAAAGGCTGCCAGTGTTGGATATTAGTTGAAATGAGTGTTTTAATTTTTGGCAATTTTTATTGTTGATAGTGAGAATTGTTTTTTGTTATTTAGTTTATAAAACAATTGCTTCTCAATTAATAAATATAGCAATCCTAATCTGCCATTTCATGAAATCTTCCTCGGAGGCTACATTATGTATACTCCCATTAACTGAGTAATGTTTGTTCTTATTTTGTTAGCTTATTTTGGGTATTAATATATTTCTTTAAATAAATCATATCTGACACTTTGAGTTCAGCATTTCACCTTATATTTATGAAACTATTTGTTCTGGTTTCTTAACCTAAAATATTTTTTAAAATTATATTTAGTGTCACAATCTCAGGATTATTGTCATTATTGAAGTTTCTCTGGAGTAAAGGGAAAGCATTGTTACTGATAGGGTTCTGCTTCAGAACATGCTATCCCAAAATATGGCCCTTTGGCAGATTGAATAATTTAAGCTGAAAGAATTTGAGAAAGAGCAGGTGTTGGAGGGATTCTCACTCTTCTCCCTGAAGCAGGTCATAAGACCCTCATGTGAGAGGTGCCCCCCCACCCAAAGAAAAGGAGTATCCTTATCTCTGAATGTGAATGAAGGGTCTTGCTAAGTTTCCCCTGATTTATTATATGTAGTTCATACCATTTTTGTCATTTTCCCACAACTTGTCACTGCTCATCAAAACTAGCATAAAAACATTCAGGTTTAACTGCCTCCTCGGATCTTCACTTTCTTCTTCTTCTTCTTCTCTTTTTAAGATTTATTTATTTTTAGAGAGAGAGAGAGGAGAGAGAGAGAATGTGGAATGGGGAGGGACAGAAGGAGAGGGAGAGGGAATCTCAAGCAAGCTCCCTGCTGAGCACAGAGCCCGACAAGGGACTCAACTCCACCACCCTGAGATCATGACCTGAGTCGAAATCAAGAGTCCGACACTTAACCAACTGAGCCACCCAGGTGCCCCAGATCTTCACTTTCTTTTGAAGGCTCCTGTGTCACATAAAACTTACATTAAATAAATTTATATGCTTTTCTCTTGTTAACCTGCCTTTTGTTACGAGATCCAGCCAAGAACCTAGAAGGGTAGAAGGAAAAAGATATTTTTTTCTTTCTGACATTATAAATAAAGTTTTATTTTTGTCTTTTTTTTTTTTTTTTTTTTTTAGTGTGAGGTGGTCCCTGACAGATACTTTTAACAAATCAGCAACATTCTCCAAGTTTAAATAATCATTATTTTGGCATATTATAAGAAAGATTTCATCATTGGAATGGTTCTATGATAAGTTGTTATCTTGTGTAATATGCCAGGCCAGTTGTAGTTCAGAGATGGTTTTAATCAGCTAGTCCTGGGAAGCAGAATGCCTCTGTATGACTCACCTTCAAGGTTTCTGGTTTCTTGAATTACTGTATAAGTATAGGCTTACATAGAAATAAATTTAAATGGTGTTGGATTCTTAGTTGAAGTAAACTACGACCCTGAAATTCTGTAGGACAATGAAGAAAGCAAATTTTGGAGCTTAGAACTTTTGGATACAGTTCATGAAGAATGGAAATGAATTGGGATTTCTCACTTTTTTCCAATGAAACTAAATTCTACAGAAAGGCCCCAAATTATTTTATCTTTCTGAGAATCCTCTAGACAGGTATGTGTCTTGCTTAAGAGGGGAGTTTGTGAGATATCTGTGAGTCAGTTCAATCTCTCCCTCTCTCAAAGCTATTACGCATATTCTCCTCTCTACAAAAGCCTTCAACACCTCATCCCTCTTCCTCATTCTTAACTGATGGTCTTGTTTCTTATTTCATGGAAAAATATGAATCTGCCAGCCTGCATCTGTAATCATATATCCTATATCACCTCCTGTGGTTAAACATATGGGTAGTACTTTGTCCTAAAGTCAACTCCTCCTCTGGTGTACTGACTCTCATCACCTCTCACCTGCTCAAAGACTTCATGCCTGCAATTGTCCCCTCTCCCTTCCATCATCAACAACAACAGGACAATAAACTCATCCTGATTCTACATCTCCTTCGGCTCCATTTTCCACTTCCCTGCTTCCCTTTGCAATGTAACCTCTTAAAAACAATTGTCTGTACTCATTCTCTACACTTCCTGTTTCCCACATTCCCTTGAATCTACTCCAAATCTGCTTCTGTCTCTTTCCCTCCAAAAGAACTGTTTGTTTAGAGTCACCAGTGACCTCCATGCAACCAAATCCAAGTCAATTCTCAGTCCTGTTGCTGCTTTACCTAGAAGCACCTTTTGGCTTACACAAATGGTTTTGTAGCTTTTGACACAAATGATTATCCCTTCCTTCTTGAAATACTTCCTTTACTCCATACCAAAGACTCTTTTTGCTCTTGATTGTCATCTATCTCATTGGCCACTCCTTACCAGTCTCCTTCATAAGATCTGGTTCTGCCTTGATAATCTCTAAGTTGGTCTACCCCAGAGAATTTTTTTCTCTCTCTATATATTCACTTTCTCGGTAATGTCATTTATTTAGTTCCATGGCTTTCATGCCATCTGTGTAACAATTTTAAAATTAATGTCTACCTACTCAACAACTCCATGTGGATATCTACAAGTACCTTACACATAGATAGTCTAAAACTAAACTCTTGATTAGCTCTGTTCTTCCCTAAGCCTCCATTTGTATGCATTTGGGTATTATTATTTGCCAGGTACTAAATGCCAAAAAACAGAAAGGTAATTTTAAAACCATTTTTAATAATTAACATTTGTTTTTAAAAATATAGCGTGATATAATTTCTCCAGTGTGAATTATGCTTCTTTAATTGAAAATATCTCTTATTTTAAGGTGATGAAAACTAACATACTAATGGAGGACTTTTTTCTTCCTTTTTTCTTTTTAAACCAAGAAATACTGATTCTATTGCCACTTAAAAGATTAATTTGGGCTGTGTGCAGCAGTGGGTCTGAGAAGAGAGATTTCTAGAGGCCTGGACAATGTACTGTGACATGGGGAGTTGGGGAGTTTGGCTCTGGGAATGTGATATGGACTGTGGGCTCCAATCTCAGTCAGGACCTTGGTTCTAGAATGCAGTGTAGTGCAATCAACTAGACCTAGTGGAGTTGGTTGCAGCTTTGTAGTAACAGCCCTGAAGGTGAATGATGCATTTAGAGCAGTGGGAAAAATCAATTTCTGTAGATAAAGCCCTTAACGATGATGATACTCCTAATGATGTTAATTGCCCTCAAAGAATATAATCAAAATGAGGAAAAGTTCATGATGGTTCTGATGACAAATCCCAAAGCACTGATATAATACCAGCCCCAGCTACAACCCAGCAACCAAATCCTGTGACCACTGTTCCAGTTGGTTCATCCACAGTGGTAGATCTAGCTCAAGTCCAGCTGTTGTCTCTGCTTTCATTCCCACTTCTGATCTGTACCCATTGCTCCGGCATCATGGACAGGATCTTCTGAACCTGCACCTCCTCGTGCAACTAAACAAGAGAAACCTGCCCAGAAGCCAGTGGAGACTCTAGTGACTACCACTAGCCCAATACCAACCAAATGGCACATTAGGAAATTTTCAGTAAAAACCTTTTTGAAGATGCAACAAGAGCACTTGCAACAGGTTGGTCTTATGAATATATGGCAATGAAATCATGTCAATGAGCTGATTTCAACAATCCCGAGGGAGCAGTAAAGTACTTTTTTACTTTATGAAATGTTTTAAAAATTACTAATAAGCTTTATTTTTAGAGCAGTTTTAGGTGTACAGAGAAATTGAGCAGACACTGAGAGAGTTCCCATATATATATATATATATCTCTTCCCCTACCCCCATGGTTTACATTAACTTCTTGCATTGGTATGGTACATTTGTTACAATTTATGAACCAATATTGATACAGTCTTTATTATTAACTAAACTCCTTTGTTTACATTAGGGTTCCTTCTTCCTGTTGTACTGGTCTATGAGTTTTGACAAATATATGAGGTCATGTATTCAGTGTTACAGTGTCACACAGATAAGTTTCACTGCCTGAAAAATTCTCTGTGCTCATCTATTCATCCCTCCTCCCTCTCCTTCCCACTGGCAATCACTGATCTTTTAACTGTCTCTAGAGATTTGCCTTTTCCAGAATGTCATATAGTTGGAATCATACAGCATGAAGCCTTTTCAAACTGACATCTTTCACTTAGTAATACGTTTTCTTGGTTCTCTATGTCTTTTTGTGGCTTGAAAGCTCATTTCTTTTTAGCACTAAATAATATTCCATTTTCTGAGTTTAGCACCATTTATTTACCCACTCACCTACTAGAGGACATTTTGGTTATTTTCAGTTTTGGGCAATTATGAATAAAGCTGCCATAAACATTCATTGTGCAGGTTTTTATGGGAACATAAATTTTCAACTCCTTTGGGTAAATACCAAGGAGTGCAATTTCTGGATCATATAATAAGATCATGTTTATTTTTTTTTTTAAGATTTTATTTATTTATTTGACAGAGAGAGACAGCGAGAGAGGGAACACAAGCAGGGGGAGCAGGAGAGAGAGAAGCAGGCTTCCCACTGAGCAAGGAGCCCAATGCGGTGCTCGATCCCAGCACCCTGGGATCATGACCTGAGCCGAAGCCAGACGCTTAACGACTAAGCCATCTAGGCGCCCCAGATCATGTTTAGTTTTGTAAAAAACCACCAAAGTGTCTTCCAAAGTGGCTGTACCATTTTGTATTCCTACCAGCAATGAATGAGAGTTCCTGTTGCTCCACATCTTAACCAACATTGAGCTTGTCAGTGTTTCGGATTTTTGCTGTTCTGATAGATGTGTAGTGGTATCTCATCATTATTTTAATTTGCAATTCCCCAATGACATATGATGTAGAACATCATTTCAAATGCTTATTTACCATCTGTATGTCTTTTTGGTGAGGTGTCAGTTCAGATCTTTAGCCCACTTTTGTTTCTAAAGATTTTATTTATTTATTTGACACACAGAGAGAGGGAACACAAGCAGGGGGAGGGGCAGAGGGAGAGGGAGAAGCAGGCTCCCCAGTGAGCAGGGAGCCTGATGTGGGGCTGGATCCCAGGACCCCGGGATCATGAGTTGAGCCAAAGGCAGACACTTACCCAGGCACCCCTTTAGCCCACTTTTTAATTTATTTTCTTATTGTTGAGTTTTAAGGGTTCTTTATAGGGATGCCCGGGTGGATCAGTCAGTTAAGTGTCTAACTCTTGATTTTGGCTCAGGTCATGATCTCAGGGTCTTGAGATCGAGCCCCATGTTGGGCTCCACACTCAGTGTGGAGTTGGCTTGAGATTCTGTCTCTCTTTCTGCCTCTGCCCCTCCCACCGCTCATGTGTGCACTCTCTCTCAAAATAAATAAAATATTTTTTAAAAAAAGAGTTCTTTGTATATTTTGCATGCATGCCTTTTATCAGATATATGTTTTGCAGATATCTTCTCCCAGTCTGTGGCTTGTTTGCAACTGTACAAGTATCTTTTGTTGGGAAGTCTGGGAGAGAAAGTCAGGCTATGGTTGACTTGCTCAGGCAGTGAGAACTGGTCTCCTCAGTTTTGAGCAGCGGCTATAGCTGCAATGTCTGTAGGACTTGCCCTTGAATTTTTATGAAATCAACGTCGGTTGACGTGAGATACATCAATCAGCAGAATCCTTCACTGCTTCCAGCATTGCTACCTCCGACGGGTCAAGAAAATCTTCAAAGACTTCAGCAAATTAGCCAATGTTACAAACATTGATTCAGATGTTACCTGGATGAGTTCTAGAAGTTGGTGCTCAAGGAGAAGGGGGGGTGGAAGTGGTGGGAAAAGAGCTGCAGAGGCTGGAACCACTGTTAGGGACTGCATGTTTGTGTCTCCCCAGGATTCATAGGTTGAAATCCTAACCCCAAAAGTGATGGTGTTAGGAGGTGAGGACTTTGGGAGGTGATTAGATCATAAGAGTGGAGCCCTCATGAATTAGGTTAGTGTCTCTATAAAAGGACACCCCCCCGCCCCCACTGAGAGCTTTCTTGCTTTCTCTACCATGCAAGGATAGAAGTCAGCAGTCTGTTATCTGGAAGAGGGTTCTCACCAGAACCATCCTGGCATCCTGATCTTGGACTTCCAGCCTCCAAAACTATGAGAAATAAATTTCTGTTGTTTCTATGCCATGCATTCTATGGTAATTTGTTGTAGCAGCCCAAGCTGACTAAGACAACCACATTTAAGTATAGTATCAGGAAAAAGACACTATCAAAAAGTTAAAGACATCAGTGTTTCCTGAGGGACTTGTGATATAAATATATTTTGCTTTTGAGAAGATTGAGGACTTTTTTCCCTTCACATTTTACATCAGTGCATTATGTTAACTCTTCCCCTGGACCATGTGGGATGATTTAGGTTAATGTCTATAATTTGGTAAAAGGTAGTATATTGCTGGGGATGGAAAGGGAGAGCTCTGGGAAATAGGGCAGAGATGGACACAGTGTATGTCTATTTAAATTACATATCCATACAGTGCATAGAATATTGTACAATAAAAAACCAGCCCTTGCAGGTCTTTATTTCTTTCAGAAAATAGTATACATCAAAAAACTAATGATGTAATGTATGGTGACTAACATAACATAATAAAATAAAATTTAAAAAAAAAGAAAAAATAAAGAAAGTAGTAGGGAACTTTTCTTAGGTGTTTCTTCTTAGTGTACTAGATCCAGAAATTTAGGGTCATGCCCTGTTTTGTATTTCTTTGACTTAACATTGGCTTTAGAAATAATCTTTGCTACCTAGAATCTACAGTCTCTATTTTATGGCCACACTGGATAATGGCTTTGTGAAATTGAAAAATACTTTGGAACAACTGTAAACAGAAATGCCCCATTTTTGCTGACTATTGTTGCTGCTTCAAACATGTATGACATTCGTGTAAGAAAACACATTCTTTCATGAGAAATACTTGTGGAAAAAAATGAAACCTTTTTAAATGAAAATAGCTACTAATTTAAAATGATTTCTTGATTATTGAATATAAGACCCTTCTTAGATGATTTAAGAAGCTGTACAATTATAGTTACTATATGCAAATACAAAGTTAGTTTCTTCTTCACATTGTTGGTTGGGGTAAAAATTGATAGTTGTCTAAGTTTCAAAATAATCATTGTGGGTTTCATTTTGATGTATCCTTTTGGGCAGTGTACACTTTTGAGGCCAATGAAGAAATGGAGCAATTACTTTTCTTCAGTCTTACCATTTCTTCAGCAGAAATGTGTTGACTAGTAAGCTGAGTTCATACTGCTTTTCTTTTTTTTAACCTGCAAAATGCTGATTAGGATAAAAACCAATGGAAATGTTTCAAAACCAGGTTTTTAACATATTTGTAAACTGTTTTTTTAATCAGATAAAGATATATGGCAACTAAAATTATATTTAATATTATAATACAAAAAGAGAAGGACATAACTATATCCAGCAACTTTTATTTCATAAAGAAAATGGGAACAATCTTTGGAGCAATGAGAGATGCACCTAGGAACATATTTTGAAAAATATAAAATCAAGACTTTCATGGCATATTAAAAGTAAAATCTTAATAGCAAAAAATAATAATTTGAATGTCTTTTGGGTTACATAAATATGATATACAATTATCTACATAGTATCTCTTGTATGTTGTACTAGTACTCAAATCTAGTACTCCCTGAATAAAATTCTTGGTCTCTCTCCCAAACCTAATTGTCTCCAAGATTTTCCATATCGGTAAGTTGTAGCACTAGGCATCCTTACTCTAACTAACCTATAAATGTACTTGATTAACCCTTTCTCACATATGTGTAACAAACAAAATCTCTAGACTTGTTATTGTTTGAATTTTATTTGTGGTATTTCTGACATGCCAAAGATGCTGGATTTTATGTCATTAAATCTGTCAGTACTTTCCTTTATAATTTATGATATTAGTGTCATGTTTAGAAAAGCTATCACTAACCAAGAGATATTATTTGTATTAATTTAGAATTCAATTTGAAGATCTGATGTATCTGATCTACTCCAAGGAAACTTTTTGACTTGGTCAACAGTTGGTTCAAACCCCTATCTGAGGTCTTTAAAATCCTAACTCCCAGTAACTAAGAATGTGACTATATTTGGAGAGAGGGTCTTTACAAAGGTAATTAATGAGATCATTAGGGTGGGCTCTGATCCAATGACTCGTGTCCTTATAAGAAGAGGAAATTAGGACACAGATATACACAGAGAGAAGACATGTAAAGACACAGAAAAAAGAGGGTCGTCTATAAGCCAAAGAGAAAAGCCTCAGAAGAAACCAACCTCTTGATACCTTGATCTCGAACTTCTAGCATCTAGAATTATGAGGATATAAATTTCTGTTGCGCAAGCCACCCAGCCTATGTGACTTTGTTATGGCAGTCCTAGCAAACTAATAGATATGGTACAAGATAGGCCAAAAAAAAAAAAAAAAAAATAGTTTGGTTGATTTTATCTGTTGTTTCCTCAATTATTTTATTCTCAGGAGCCTCTCCTGTTGTAAGCATCTCCCTCATTGAGTTGTGATTCTAATGTTTAAATATATACATTTTTATTACAATGTGGTCTTAAGCAAACTGTTATTAGAAGAATAAAAATGGTCCAAAGCTAAAGGAAAACTGCACTGGACTCTAGATATGGGATGTTATATTCTAATATGGTTTACCATGGAGTGTATTTTACTAGCAATTTAAGGGATTTTTCAAGGACAATGTTGAATACATATAATTTTTCACATCTCAAGTTGACTCCAGAACCAAGCTTGCACCTAAAATTTGACTCCACTATAAATTACAAAAAAGAAATCTTAGCTTGAGCCAGATATAAAAAGAATTCATACTTACAAGATATGTTAGGATATAACAAATTCAAATTTCAAAAGATCAATGTGTTCATAAAATATTAAGTTTATCTGGAATATTAAAAAAAAATGATGACCTTTACAAAATAATTTCAACTTACCGGGCACCTGGGTGGCTCTGGCTTATGCGTCTACCTCCGGCTCAGGTCATGATTCTGGGGTCCTGGGATCGAGTCCCGTGTCAGGCTCCCTGCTCAATGGGGAGTCTGCTTCTCCCTTTCCCTCTACCCCTCCTCCCTGCTAGTGCACTCTTTCTCTCTTTCTTTCCCAAATAAATAAGTAAAATTTAAAAAAAAAATTTTTTTTTTAACTTACCAACACAACTTGGGGAATAAAGCAATTAGCCAAATGCCATTTATCTTTCGTATAATTGCTATGTTTCTGTAGCATTTAAGTCAAAATGGAAACACCACTTGACTATAGTATCTCTACCTATAGGAATGTACCTACAAAATCAGGTTTCCATAGCACATGTGGAATAACTCCGTAATCATAAGAGTAATGCTGCATTACTTAAGCCCAAAGTCTCCATTCATTCACACTGGATTCCCCATGCAAGGCACTCTGGAATTACAGTACTCCCAACCATTTAATCTACCCAATCTGTAGAGACTTGTTTTGGCTAGCTCTGTATAAGCACTTTATTTTTCTCAAGAAAATAAACTCTTGGGGCGCCTGGGTGGCTCAGTCAGTTAAGCATCTGACTTCGGCTCAGGTCATGATCTCAGGATCCTGGGGTGGAGCTCCACATTGGGCTCCCAGGAGGGAGCCTGCTTCTCCCTCTCCTTGTGCCCCTCCCCCACTAATGCTCTCTCTCTCTCTCTCTTTCTCTCTCTCTCATTAATAAGTAAAATCTTTTAAAAAATGAACTCTTATTTCAAAACCACGTTTTGTGTGAGCAGAGAATTGTGGTAGAGTCTTATAAGTAGTAAAATGTTTCTCAATGCCAGAAAATATATTCTAGACTTTTTAAAAGGATATATTTTATTTTAAAAAAATCAACCTCAATCATTTGAGTGGAAGTAGAGATGGCAGAGTTTTGTGGGGGCTTTTTTTATGTTAGTGATTTAATATTTTCTTCTGAAAAATTGACCCTCACCAACAAAAAAAAATAATAAAATAAGAGTTATATTTAAATATTGGTACCTAGTTACTTTTGATTATTCTTATGCCACTCATTAAGCACTTCAAATTAAAGTTCATAACCATGATTACTTTCTACCCTTTCCTCTCCATTGCACTGTCCTGTGCCCACACTCTTGAATAGAATTTTCCAAATCAAGTTAGCATATTTGCTTTCATAAAACAGGAGTAACAGAAATGTTTGAGAGAAAATATGGCTGGGGACAAGCATAAACCATCATATTTCCCATACTTTATTTCTTGTAACAAAACTATTTGTAATCTCTGTAGACTTTACTTGTTTTCTAATTACAATGTCAGCCTTATGAAGCAATATTTGTATATTCAAGGCAAACTTATATAGGTTGAATCCTATTAGAATGAATTCCAAGACACCCTTCAAATATTTTTTTCAACAAGAACGCATTTCATTAAATATCCTTTAAAATAAAATTTAAAAAAGTATATGAATGTACCTTAGAACACTGGTTCTTAAAGAGATGCAGGCTTGGCCAAGGAGGTGGGAAGTCAGAATCTTGTCATCCCTGAGGAAAGAGGTAGAGAACATCCCCAGAAGGAAGTTAGTGACAGTGTCAGATGTGTCAGAGAGTTCAGAAAATTCAGGACTGAAAAATGCCATTTGATTTCAACAAAAAATTTGGTATCTTCAGTGAAAGCAGTTTGCAGGGAGCCTTTGGAACTCAGACAGCTGGGGGTTGGAGGTAAACAGGATGTTAGAAAGTAGAAAAATCTAGTGGTGGGAGTCCTTTCAAGAAGTCTGGTGGGGGAAAGAGAGAGAGGAGGCAGTAGCCGAATGGAGATACGGTGCTAGAACAAAGACTACAAAATGGGAGACATTAGAGAGCTTGAAGTACAGAACAGGATAAAGAAGAGAGGGAAAGATTGAAGACTCAAATGGGAAAAAGGATAACCAATACAGCAGAAAAACCCCTGGGTGGAAGGAGTGGGTGGAGTCCGATGGGATTCATTTTTTTTTCCTCTCTGAGTTGAAATTTATTTATTTTTTAAATTTTATTATGTAATGTTAATCTGGAGGGTATTACGCTGAGCGAAATAAGTCAATCAGAGAAAAACATGTATCATATGATCTCATTGATATGAGGAATTCTTAATCTCAGGAAACAAACTGAGGGCTTCATTTTTTAAAAAAGATTTTATTTATTTATTTGTCAGAGGGAGAGAGAGAGCACTAGCGGGGGTGGGGGGAGGGGGAGGCAGGGCAGAGGAAGAAGCAGGCTCCGTGCTGAGCAAAGAGCCCGATGTGGGACTCGATCCCAGGACCCCTGGATCATGACCTGAGCCAAAGGCAGATGCTTAACTGACTGAGCCACCCAGGTGTGCCAGGATTCATTTTTATATTTTCTTATATAAAAAATTTTCTTGATGGTGGAGAAACTCTGCACCATTGCGTCAGAGCGAGGAAGGATTAATGCACAACAAAGGTAAAATCGGAATATGTCTCTAGGATCTATATTAAGACTGCGTATTTCTATACATTGCTGTTTGCTGTTTCTGAAATACCCAGCTTCCTCCCTCCATGTACACCTATCTCCCAGTCATACTTCCATATATAGCTCAAACATCATTTCTAGAAAGACTTCCTTGGCATGTGTAGTCTGCTTTAGAAATTTTCCTCGAGCTCCCAGATGCTCCCCGTGCAGTGCTCTGTGCCTATTTTGTCCAATAATAGGCATTTACTTGTCTGTCTCTTCCTTTAGATTGCAAGCACTTTGAAGGTAGAAGCTTATCTTAATTGCCTTTGTATCTCACAGCCTCATCCATATGATTGTATTTGTTAAACCAATAGTGACTTCTGCTTATTTCAAATGAATTGTCATATGCATACGTCCTATGGACACTGTTGAGTGGCAGGACATGGAGATGGTAAGTGATCTCCCTGTTCACAGCAAGAGAATTTCTGCTCTTGGTTTGCTTGATTCACTAACCCTTCTAATCATCTTTGCCCTGTAGCTATTGTTCTCCCTCAACTTGGCTTTATTCCATCTAGGTTTTGTGTAAGTGGCTCCACCTATCTTTTTTCTTCATTCCAAAAGTCACCTTAAGCAACAGATTTTTTACTGCACATTAGGACTTAGTGGAGAAATACAGAAATGCATAGAACAGGAAAAAACACAAAGTGGGATATTAAAAACCAGGATAAAAACCAGTTTAAAGTCTCAATGGCAATCAGTCACTATGATAGGGAAATTCTCACTGGATATCTTTCTCATAAGAACACAATATACCACCCTTTGCAGGGACTGCCCTTGCCTTCTCTCTCCCTCAAATTCCTTCTTTACTTTTCTCTCCAGGCCATGAAGTCCTCCCATCAAGGACTGTGGTAGGTAGAATAATGGTCCTCCAAGATGTCTATGTTCTAACCCTCAGAATCTGTGAATATGTTACGTTACATGGCAAAGGGAAACTGAGGCTGCAAATCAGGTGACCTTAAAATAAGAAGAGTATCTCAGATTATCTAGGAAGATCCAATGCGATCACAAGCGTTTTTGAAAGTGAAGAGGATGGTAGTAATGTCTGTGTCAGAGTGATGTAATGTTCAGAAAGACTCCACTGGTCACTGCTGGCTTTGAAGATGGAAGGGGCCACCAGGAATATTGGAGCCCTCTAGAAGTTAGAAAAGGCAAGAAATTGCATTTTCTCCTGGAGTCACCAGAAAGGGGCTCAGCACTCCTAACATCTTGACTTTAATCCCCTGAGACCTGTGTTGGATTTCCAATTTACAGAACTGTAAGACAATAAATTTGTTTAAACCATTAAGTGTGTCACAATTCATTACAGTAGCAAATAGAACACTAATACAAAAACCAAGACAACAAATCCAAGTTCACTTTGATGTGGAATATCTTAAATCTTTCACTCAAAATCTGCTCCAGCCTGAGCTCTGGGATCTTCCTTTGCCAAATTAAAAAGAACATTAACAAACTTCCCTTTACAAAATAGCTATCTATCCTTATGATGAATAGAAAAGAGCCCTCTCCTGCTCAAGTTCTCTTACCATATTTATGAAAACATTTTTCATTTCTGTCACAAATACCCTGTCCAATGAATGATTCTAGAAATAATATCTTTTTTCCAGGAAGATGTTAAAATATGTTTGTGTATACTACATTGTGCATTTTAAATAGGAATATATAAATGATGTACCTATTGAAGGGAAGGAAGTAAAGTTTGATGAATAAGAATTTTTTAAAATGGGGATGCCTGGGTGGCTCAGTCGTTAAGTGTCTGCCTTCGGCTCAGGTCATGATCCCAGGGTCCTGGGATCGAGTCCCGCATCAGACTCCCTGCTTAGCGGGAAGCCTGCTTCTCCCTCTGCCTGACACTCCTCCTGCTTGTGTTCTCTCTCTCTCTCTCTCTGACAAATAAATAATAAAATCTTTTAAAAAAAAGAATTTTTTAAAATGTTGATTCTCCAAACTCTTCCAAGTTGACTCTTACAACTCAGCATTAAATACCTACATGTTGAAAGGGCAGAATATTATCTTTAATTCAACATCATATGACTAAACTGATGTGAATAAAGTTCTAAGGCAAGCTTTCTCAGACTTTAATGTGCAAACAAATCATATGGGGATCTTATTAAAATGCAGACTCTAACTCAGTAGGTTTGGGTGGGGCTGATTCTAAGATCATAACTTGTTAATACACTTGTATATGATGATGATGCCCTTGGTCCTTGGACCACATTTCAAGTAGCAAAGTCAAAGGGGACCTTAAGGGTCATAGTAGAATCTAATGGTTGAATGCTATGCTTTTATAAATCAAACATAACAAAAGTACATACTCACTAAGTCTTGGTTTATGTAGCAAAGAGAAAATTCTTTAAAATTATTATTTGGAATTGAAAATCATTTTATGACAAGACCTTAAGATTATGAATTTTATTTGCCATTGCTGATGGCGTTGTTAAACAATTCTGTTACAATGACTCCAAAATCTTGACAAACTTTGTGTACTTTCCAAGTGTGGACGTCAAGCATATGTTTCCAATTAAGCTTCCACTATCTTATTGTAAGGACTTGTTGATCCGTGTACCAGGAAAAGCTAGGATCAGGAGGTCAGATGCCATTAGCTACTCCCTTTCCTACTGCTGTCATTGCCTGAGAGGTTCCGAACCTTCAGTAGAAGCCTTGCCTTCGGCAGGGCTCCACATCCAACATGTTGCCAGAGCAACAGTGCAACAAATCTGTTCCTATTATCTAGCTATAAAGCATGTCAAAGTCCCCCTGACAATGCCTACAAGGACCCCCCTCCCTCCATGATCTGCCTCTCACCAAGCCCTCCTGTCTTACCTTGTGGCAGTCTCTCTCCTATGTTTCATCCCCAGCCACACTGCTATTCTTTTTCAGTTCTTTCAATATTCTATTTTCCTTCCCACTGCAGGCCTATGTTTACGCTCTTCTTTCTGTAAATACAACGGTCCCCAAACTCTTCACTTTAATTCCTAATCATTTTCCCATTCTCTACTCAAAAGTCACGTTCTCAAGAGCCTTCTTTGTGTCCTTGCCATGCGTGCTCAGAGCTTCTTTCTTTCTTTCTTTTTAAAAAGATTTTATTTATTTATTTGAGAGAGAGAGAGAGTGAAAGAGAGCAGGAGAGTGGGGTGAGGGGCAGAGGGAGAAGCAGACTCCCTACTGAGCAGGGAGCCCGATGCCACCTGGCTCAATCCTGGGACTCTGGGATCATGACCTGAGCTGAAGGCAGATGCTTAACCGACTGAGCCACCCAGGTGTCCCTCAGAGCTGCTTTAAATGCACTTACCACAGGGCATAATTATATCCTTGGATGATTGTCTGATCGCTCTTTTTCTCCCTAGATGACCATATGTTTCATGAGGGCACGTTTATGTCTATTTCCCCTGTACTGTACCCATATTGCCTAGCACAGGAGAAAGCATGATAAATATTGATGAAGGAATGAAGGCAAAGTGCTTTCTTCATGAGCCTAGACAGCTAGCATTAGAACCAGGGACATCTTTTCTAATACAAAAATGGCAGGCTTGGAAATGAAATTTTAAAACAATGCTTTTTTTAATTCATTGGTGACTGATCATTTGTGAGGCTGATCAATTCTTACCCATATGATATGTTTATTCATTTTTCATTTGTCACTAGGTACTCTGCCAGGGGTTGGAAATATGGATGTGGACCGAGCTGGGCTCCTCTCCTTGGGCAGCTGAGCCCAGTGCATCCCCCCTCCTGTTGACTGCTCAAGTGACCTGAGAGAGGTTTATGCACAGTTTTCCTTTGTGTCTGAACTATGATTACAATGGAGAATATGCAGCCAGGACAGGGTTAGAATCTGACTCATGTCATTTCCAGGACAAACATCTGTGTGGACTGCCTGCTCTATGTTTTAAACAATAGGATGGAGAAATAGTATTCCACTTTAGTGAAGCATAACATAGCCTTCACCACCTCTTCCTCTCAACTAAGTGTTGTTTGCAAATTCAACAATGATCAGCATCTGTGTTATGTAAATACTTAAAAACTAATATCTACACACTTCACAACGTTAGAGCCATAACATTTCCATTGTGGTTAGATCTGAACACAAAGCAGACATTTTGATGTTTCCCCTAAACTCACAAAACAGATTTTACCTATATATATTTTTAATTGTAAAAGGAATGGAAATATAAACATTAAACAAAACTGAAGTCTTCTATTTTAGTTTTAAAGAAACTCTTTTTCAATATACTGTGAAGAGGCACTTTATGAGAACTTCAGAGTTTCACCAAAACGAACAGCTTCGAGTCAGAAGAAAAATGATACCTACTTTGAAGATTCATTCATAAAACAAATATTTATTGAGTTCCTCTTTATGGTAGGCATCCTCGCCCATTCTCCCAGGAACAAATGTTCTTATACTCATGGAGTTGGTTTTTAGGAGGGGAAACTAACAAGGTAATGAATGCTAGTGATAAATATTACGATGACAGCGCAAGGTGTATTGAGATAGTTACAGGAAGGCTGTTCTAGAAAGGAGACACTTGGACTGGGATCCAAATGTTGGGAGGAATGCCTTTCAAAGAACTGGAGGAAGAGCAGAGGG
The DNA here is from genome assembly GCF_004348235.1 of Phoca vitulina. Lineage (NCBI taxonomy): Eukaryota > Metazoa > Chordata > Mammalia > Carnivora > Phocidae > Phoca > Phoca vitulina. The sequence continues at coordinate 5,697,236 of NW_022589711.1, forward strand.
CACAAGGAATGCAGAAGATGGAAGGCAGAACCCATGTGGGCATATCAGAGAAACAGAAAGAGAGCCAGATGGCCCGAAGCTACAGAGGGAGGTTGTGGCCAGATCATGGAGGTTGGAATTCTAAGTGCAATTGAAAAATCACAGGTGAGTTTTGAATGGTGTAATGTTTAAAAAATTACTCCGGTGCTACATAGAAAATAAAATTGAGTGAGAGAAGATGGAGAGAGATCAGTGAGGATATTGCATTAGGAAGAGGTGCTAGTAGCTTGAATCAGGGTGCTAGCCATGGAACTGGGCTGAAGTTCTTGGAACCAAAATGCAACTCTACACATGAATACTGCAGATGAATCAGAATTCTTACACATGAAGGTATTCCACTGGGTAACTGCCGTTCTCAAAAGGCCATTTTTTGAAATCACGTTATGGTTGTGGCTAGAGATTTTTAAGTTTGGAATGTATTTTATGAATACAATACTTATCAAACAGTATTTAGAAAACAGAATGGTTTTCTAGTTCTTATTTCACCCTATTATCTAAATAATTGTTCAAAGTACTTGTAGACAAGTGCATCTATTTTTCTTACATTAGAGCAGCTAATGCTTCAGTTTACAATAATCACCCATATAATAATGGTTAACCCTTTCATGTGAGGCTTTGCTTAGAGCCTACTTTACTTTAATGGCCAAAGATATTAAGGTTGTTATTCACCAGAGAATAACACACCGATGCTCTGTCAACTTCTTAAATTAGAATTTATGTAATAGATGAAATTTTACATTGCCATTGTAGATGGGATTGAATTTATAAGACTATTAAAGAAAATCACAAGTACCTTCAGTAACCATAAATGATATTTAAAGAATAGTAACTCCAAATCATATTTTCCACTGAAGTGTAATTCTTCACAAAATAACTATTTTCATAGGTAATGAATTGCATCCATATTAAGAACCATAACCATACAGTTTCAAATGGTATGATCTATCCATTTTCAAAAATGCCTATGTCAAAATTTCTCCTTTTTTTTAAATAACAAACTCTACATTCCTGAAAAGAACCTCTATTTATCCATTGTTATTTTGGATCTCTGAAAGTGTAACTCACAGAAAACTATAGCTCACAGACACAGAATATTTTAATTAACAATATTGAACAAATACTATTTCTGGTTTGCATTTTTCACATTCGAACCTGAATGAAAACTGTACCTAATATTTTATAGAATGAGATATTTCTCCCAATTATTTTCTGAATTTTATTATGCACAAAAAAACAGAGTTTTCAAGGAAGGCTCGTCAGTGGGTGGAATAATAAGGGCTGTTCTTTTTCTGTTGCTCTTATGACTAAAAATATGCCTACATGTGCATCTCCATCATCATTATTTTCTGGAGGAGTTTTACTGCATTTTCTATGTTAAAACTCAACATATGCAATGATAATTTTAATTAAAAATAGTTAATAGTATAAAAGAGTTCAAGAACATTAAGAGTCATAGTATTCATATGAATAAAGTAGGGCTAACTTATATTGCCTAGTGTTCAAATATAAGAACAGAATTCAGGGCTTTAGAATATTACTCAGTCTCCTAATTTTGAATACTCTCAATTAATTTTGTCTGTGATTTGCAGTAATTTGAAACCTATAAATCATAGATTTCATAGCAATCCTAATATGAAAAGAAAATTTAACTCTGAGAAAGAGCTCCCAAGTGTTTTAGAGAATTAAATGGTGAGATTTGTGCTGAATTAAGTATCTAAGAGACAGAACTATAGCCAAAACACTTGGAGAAAAAAATTTCCATTTTCAAAGAACATTAATTATTAATATTATGAGAAACAAATTCTAAACCTTGTTTTTCTGGGTAAATTATATTTTGATATAATTTCAAACTTAGTGAAAAGAACAAGAATCATAGGAATAATTCCCATATATTATTGACCCAGATTGATGAACTGTTTATATTTGGTCCCATTTATTTTATCATTCTCTCTATCATCTATCTATCATCAATCAACTTTTTCTGAACCATTTGTGTGCAAGTTGCAGAAATCTTGCTGCTTGACTCCTAAATACCAGTGTGTATTTCCTAAGAAGAAGGCTATACAATTATTAAAATCAGAAAAATCAAGCCAACTCCTGTGTTACTTGGCATGTCCCCACCCTTCTTTGAGTGCTTCCATACTTTCTGTCCCAAGATGTTCCAAGTCCATCTCATACTTCCCCTGCGCCAGCTATGGATTCAATCATATCGCTAAGGAATGTTATATTTTTACAACCAAGATCTGGGCTCTAGGTGGTCACTATATATTTCAATGGTAGTTGACATGAGATGTCATGGGCAATTTAATCAGTTAAATTAAATCGACATGTATTGATTACCAACTAGGTAGAAGAACTGTAGAATATTTGAATAAGAAGGAAATGAAGAATTCAACAGGGTTTACACTCTATGGTTTAATTTAAAGTCAATTGAAAATATTACCTGTTTTTGTATTTGGAAGAGTTGTCTTCTTGTTGTCTTCTCCAAATTTGATCTGTAAGTTAATCAAACATTATCAGAAAGCTAACAGGTGGTTTAAAGATCCAAACCTTTTACAAACAAAACTATAGCAATGAGAAGACATAGAAAACATGTGATTAATTAGTAGGGTGGAAGAAGATGGTAGAATGTGTTCAAAGATGGAAACTTTCTAGTATTGACACAGATGTTGGGAAAACCAGAATTCCAATACACTGTTCTGACAGTGTAAATAGTTATTGTGTTAAAGGAAAGTTGGAAAATCTATCAAGAAAAAATGCCCATGTCCTTTAAAAACAAGTGTAGAATAGGGATATATCTGTTCATGAGCACAAAGAGAAAAGTACAAGTCTATTAATTGCAACAGTGTTGGTCAAAGTGAGATACTAGAAACAACTCAAATGGGCATCAGTAGGGAGTGGATTAAATACAATGGTGTTATGGTTCTGTTACAGATTACTATAGAAGGGAAGAGAGTAAATTAGGTATCAATGTACAGCTATGGAAAGATCTTTAGGACAAGCTAAAATAAAAGGACATGTTGCAGAATATTCTTTTTTATTTCTGTGAAGTAAAATTCCATATATGAAAATGTTAATGCCAAGAAAAAGGTCTGGAAAAATAACTTAATGATTAATTCAGAAGAGGGATGTGAATTTAGGGAGATTGGAGATTGAATTTTATTGTTTATATCTCTTTAATATCTAAAATTTTTTGACAAGAAAATGTTATGTATTACTTAAACAAAATGATTCTAAGTTATTGGACAAATTGACTTCTAAACCCATAATCTTAACACTAAATTACACCAGAACCTCTGGCCTTTCCCCTTTTAGTTATCTATGGTTGCATAACAAATTCCTTCACAACTTAGTGGCTTAAAGGACTGAAACAAACATTTATCTCACAGTTTCTGTGGATTAGAACCTCAGGCATAGCTCAATTGAGTACCTTAGGATAAAGGCTTCTCATGAAGTTGTAGGCCAACTGTTGACAGGGATTGCAGTCTCCTGTGAAGGCTCAACTAGGGGGAAATCTTCTAAGCTCCCCCATGACATGGATCTTTCCCCAGGGCTACCCCTAGAGCAAGGGATCCTAGAGATAGTATGATAGAGCAAACAGGATGGAAGCCATGGTCTTTTAAAACTTAATCTTGGAAGCGATATCCATCAGATTGACTACATTCTACTCATTAGAAGCAAGTCATTAAGTCCAACATATACTCAAGGGGAGAGGATTGCATACAGGTGGGTGAATGCCAGGAGGCAGGATTCACATGCGGTCATCTTAGAGGTGGCCTACTACATCCTCCCCTTAGTAAAAATTTCCCTACTCAGAAACAAAAGCCTTCTAAGTTTGTGTATTTTTTAGAGTTTTGGAGAGGAAAGCCCCCTTCTTTTTATTTTTAACACTTTTAACTATCAAAAATAAAGATATCTAAAAGAAGAGTTAATAACTCTGTAATTTACCTTTCTTATTTACATTATACAACTTAACCCTTTCAGGATGCAAATATATATATATTTTTCTACTTAACAAGCTAATTTCAGAATTTACAAAAAACTATTAGTAGCCTACTATACATGGTATGGTCTAGACTAGGATACAAATGGAAAGTTATGAGACACATACTTTCTTTTAATCCTGTACGATTTTATGTTACTCCTTTTGGAAAATATATAAAAGTCAATGCTTGAGGCCCTTAATGAACATGCAGTTTCAGCCAAATGATCCTCCTGGTAAACTTTCTTGTGACAAGCTCAACGTTATTCAATATAGAATGCGTTAAGTGATGTAGGATTCTAAATGTTTTTTCTATTATACAAAATACTATAGACAGCCTTATTTTAAACTTAGGCTAAAATTCTGCAAAACAGAACATAAAATTCAGCAGAACAGATAGAACAGAATATATATACATTCATAATACAAATATTTTAAAAAAATCTTGAAAATCAAGCACCAGGAAAAATGCTCTGAGCCTTACTGATGGCTATTCACAATAATGAAACTGTCTTGATAAGTATACACATTTACTGTCATAAGGAAGCTTATTACCTATTCCTGATGTTTCTTTTATGTGGAGGGAGCAGTACTAACATGACACTTGAGTTGTTTCCTTTCTCCTTCTCTCTCTTTAATTTTCTGGTGGGTTCGTGGAGCCTCCAGCCTAAGCCGCAGAAAGGACATATTTGCTCTGCTCCTCCATGCTGTTTGTTCTTCTGGGGCAAGCAATCACATGAAGAGATCCGTGACTGTCTAACGCTATCTGCTACTGAATAGGTTAAGTAAATGTGATGTAAATGTGATTTCAGTGTTTCAGGTGACCATGCTCATCTGCCTTCGGATAAATCAGATTCTCCAAAGTGAGCTTTAGCATCAATAAAAGTGATATTTTGCTCACCATCTGTCGTCTCTTTAGATTTCTTTTTCCATTGGTTCAGAACTCATGTGGAAAACGAATGTGTTATGTTGGTAGCTCCCTGTTATGGGTTGAATTGTGTCCCCCCAAAAGATATGTTGAAGTCCTAACTCCCAGTACCTCAGAATGTGACCGTATTCAGCAGCTGGGTCATTGCAGATTTACTTAGGTCTAAGTTAAAAGAAAACCATACTGGAGTATGATTAATCCCATATGAAATGAAGAGAAGAGATACACAGGGAAGATGGCCATGTGAAGATGGGGCAGATTGGAGTTATGCTGCCACACTGCAAGCAATAGCCAGGGCCACCAGAATCTGGAGGAGGCAAAGGAGAGTCTTCCTCTAGAGGCTTCAGAGGGAGCAAGGTTCTGCAAACACCTTGATTTCAGAGCCTCAAGGCTGTGAAGGAACAATTTTCTATCAGTTTAAAGTACCTAATCTGTTGTACTTTGCTATGGCAGCCTTAGGAAACCAAGACACCCTCTTAAAATATCAACAGACGTAAAACCAGAATGAATAATCCTGAATTTTACTTTCTCTTCTTCATATCAAGGTGGAAAAAAAATCACTGAAACTTTTCATTCACGGGGCTCCTGGGTGACTTGGTCAGCTAAGCATCTGTCTTTGGCTCAGGTCATGATCACAGGGTCCTGGGATCAAGCCCCACGTTGGATCTCTGCTCAGCGGGGAGTCTGCTTCTCCCTCTCCCTCTCTGTGCCCCTCCCCATCATTTGTGCTCTCTCTCTTGCTCTGCTCTCTCTCTCTCTCAAATAAATAGATAAAAATCTTAAAGAAGAAAAGTTTTCATTCACTATTGGTGTTGATGAAGCCAGTTTAACCTCAAATTACTTAACTTTTTGTTAGAATATAGACACAGCTCAAAAGAGATCCCTGAAGACCTCATTTAATTCATTAATGATAAATGTTAACTATAATTAATTAACTCTCAAGAAAAGATCTGAGCTCAGTAGTGAATATTTTCATGATCAAATGCTTTTTCCTTTATGCGAATGCATATTGTACATTGTGTATTGTGGATCTCTGCACATAAATTGCATTTCAGAAAGTTTTCTTTTCATTAAATGTGCAATTTCAGTACATTAAGATTTTCAATACATAGTTTGTATCTTAATGCATAACTTGGCATTGTTAGATGCATCTGGGTGAAATATTTTTCTCTCTTAATAGAGTGCAGAAAATATGAGCACTAAAGGACCACTTGGTTTTTGAAAGGACTCCATTCAATGCATTCAAGACAACCTCCTATCAGTGGTTAAATCTAACTAGAGATGCAAACGGAAGAAAAAATGCTTCCCATAGAAGATAAAGCATATCCGTGTATGTGTTAGACAGAAGATCCTTTAGTTGACTGAATTATCATTTTGGGACAGAAAACAAAAAGGGTCATGAGGGAAATATGACTCAGTTTCATTTACTAAAAACGGAAATGGACTCAATTCTTACTTCCTTATGCAGGTACCTCTAGGGGGATCTGTAACACAACTGATACAGAATCGCCCTTCTGTGAATGTGTCAATGTTTTTGAGATAAGGGAATAAGCTGGGTGACAGGGGAAGGCATCAATGGATACTCCAAAGGGGAATGATATCTTTTTCTCCAGAAACAAATAAAACTTATTATATTTGCCAAAATATTTTGTCATGCCTTTGATTTAATTTAATCTGGAAGAAACAAAGTAGAACTAGTGAGAGAGAGTTCGACAGCTAAAAATATCTCTAATAAGGAAGCAAGGCCTGAATTTAATTTGATTTAGAGCGCTCAATGTTGCTAAGCACTATAATGCAGTAATAAACATATCCCTTTTACAACTGTGTATTGATATAGGTAGGTTAGCATATCAATTAGCTATGTTTTAAAAGTAAACTTCTAAGTTGATTATTTGGAGCAAAGGACCTGTTACTTTACTGTAAAAGTAAATAGGCTAGCCTACAGAAGCCTATTTAATACATGGCATAGTCAGGATATTATATTTGTAATAAAAATGTAGAAAAAAATGTATAACTGTTCTATGACTATTATGATAAAGCAAGAATGGCTACATCATAGCCAACTCCAATCATGACAGTGAGCATTGAGATCCATAATTTTTTCTTTTTCTTTTCCTTAAAGATTTTTTTTATGCATTTATTTATTTGTTTATTTATTTAGAAAGTATAAGCAGGGGCAGGGAGCAAAAGGTGAGGGAGAAAATCTTAAGCAGACTCTGTGTTGGGCGCCGGGATCCATAATTTAACTTGAAGATGTAAACTATACATACAGACCAACTAAAGTTCAAAATCCTTATGTATGAAAACAACATCAAAAGTCCTTTAGCTGATGCAACCAACTGCTCACAATACCACTAAGTCTTTAAGACTCTGTAAGTTTGGTTACAAATTCCAGCTAAGAAGCCCTGGGAATGGAGTCTCTCTTACCACATGGCACCACGTAAAATATCTGAATGCTACAGAGTATAAAGATAAATGTAATGTAAATCCCAAAGTCCAGTAACTCAGGAATAAATATTAACTCTATAATAGTCTTCTGATGAGAAAATACATGAATTATTATAGTTCTTTTTTCTCCCAGAATATTTTTCTATGAAGGTAAGATGTTTTCAACTTATAAATTATTTTGAAATTCCTTTTTTTTTTTTTTTAAAGATTTTATGTATTGGGCTCCTGGGTGGCTCAGTTGGTTAAGCGACTGCCTTTGGCTCAGGTCATGATCCCCGGGTCCTGGGCTCGCGTCCCACATCGGGCTCCCTGCTCAACGGGAGTCTGTTTCTCCCTCTCCCTCTGCCTGCCACTCCCCCTGCTTGTGCTCTCTCTCTCTCTGTCAAATAAATAAATAAAATTTTTAAGATTTTATTAAATAAAAAAGATTTTAATAAATAAAATTTTTAAGATTTTATTTATTTATTTGAGAGAGAGAGTGCACAAGCAGGGGGAGGGGCGGAGGCAGAGGGAGAAGGTGCGCCATCCCAGCACCCTGGGATCACCACCAGTGCCAAAGGCAGATGTTTAACTGACTGAGCCACTCAGGCGCCCCTGAAATTCCTTCTGGCATAATTATCCAATTCCATCCTAAGAGGTTTTTTTTTTTTTTAAGTTTTTTTTTATTTTTTTGAAAGAGGGAGAAAGGGAGAGTACAAGCAGAGGGAGGGAGAGAAGCAAGCTTCCTGCTGAGCAGGGAGCCCAATGCGGGGCTTGATCCCAGGACTCTGGGATCATGACCTGAGCCGAAGGCAGACGCTTAACGACTGAGCCACCCAGGCGCCCCCTAAGAGGTTTTTAAATCTTTGTCATTTCTCCATGGTGATATAGGTATTTCTTTAAAAAAAAAAAATCCATACAGCATTCCGCACTGCTTACACAAGTAGACAGACATACAAATTCAACCTTCTGTAAATTTCCTCTTGAGGTATGTCATGCAATTTCAGAGACGTGGAAAGTTAGATATAGCTACTAGATACTATAAGTAAAAGATTTCCATGGTTCTCTTATAAGAACCTCAGTTTGTATCTCCTCATCTGGTAGCAAGCCGCGAATGGTGCTGGGTGAGGGTGAGGAGGTAAGATACACAATCTGGCAGACATAACTGCGGCTGCCCTTACTTCCACTTCCCTACCCCTCCATCACCACCACTGATAGAAAGGGAAGGATTGAAAGATCCACTACTCACTGGAATGGAGTGTTGGATTCTGGATAATTAGTTCTCCTAAGAATTTGGGGGAAAAGAGGGGGAGGTGGCAGTCGCTAAGCTAAGTTTGAACTGTGCGAGACTTTGTAAGCACCTATGCAGGAAGACGCACTTCTCAGTGCATACATTTTGGTACTATTTGAACTCTTAAAAATGAACATGTATTATTCACTTATTTTTATTTTTAAAATATTTATTTATTTATTTTAGGGAGAGAGAGAGAGAGAGCATGAGTGGGAGGGGCAGAGGGAGAGGGAGAGAGAATCTCAAGCACACTTTGAGCTGAGCTTGGAGCCCGACTCCCGGCCTGATCTCCCCACCCTGAGATCATGACCTGAGCCAAAACCAAGAGTCAGATGCTTAACCGACTGCGCCACCCAGGTATTGCGAACATGTATTATATAAAAGTCATTTACTATCACATAAATTTCAATGATCTTTCAAGCATCTTTCTAATCATGATTAATAAAGCACAATGATACAACAGGATGATATATTTTCAATGACAGAAGTACCTATAGTTTTTAAAATAATTTTATTTTATTTGTTTTTTCATTATGATACGTGTACTCTTTAGTCCCCAGCCCCTATTTTCCCCACCCCCCCACCAACCTCTCCTCTGGTAATCATCAGTTTGTTCTCTATAGTTAAGAGTCTATTCGGGGTGCCTGGGTGGCTCAGTCGTTTCGCGTCTGCCTTCGGCTCAGGTCATGATCTCAGGGTCCTGGGATCGAGCCCCACATCGGGCTCCCTGCTCAGCGGGGAGCCTGCTTCTCCCTCTCCTACTCCCCCTGCTTGTGTTCCTGCTCTCGCTATCTCTCTCTCTGTCAAATAAATAAAATCTTAAAAAAAAAAAAAGAGTCTATTTCTTGGTTTCTCTCTCTTCCTCTTTTTTCCTCTGCTCGTTTGTGTTTGGGTTTTGTTTGTTCTTCTTTTTCTAGCTCCTTTTGGTGGAGGTTAGGTTGTTTACTCAAGATTTTTCTTGCTTCTTGAGGTAGACCTGTACTGCAATAAACTTCCCTGTCAGAACCACTTTTGCTGGGGCGCCTGGATAGCTCAGTCGTTAAGCATCTGCTTTTGGCTCAGGTCATGATCCCAGGGTCCTGGGATCGAGCCCTGCATCAGGCTCCCTGCTCAGTGGGAAGCCTGTTTCTCCCTCTCCCACTCCCCCTGCTTGTGTTCCCTCTCTGGCTGTGTCTCTTTCTGTCAAATAAATAAATAAAATCTTAAAAAAAAAAAAAAAAACACTTTTGCTGTATCCCAAAGATTTTGGACTTTGTATTTTCATTTTCATTTGTTTTCATGTAATTTTTTATTTCTTCTTTGATTTCTTTGTTGACACATTCATTGTTTAATAGCATCTTATTTAGCCAGAAGTGCCTGTAGTTTTAAATTTAGTTTCACTTAAAAATGTTTTAGAAAATTATTGGTCTTTATGCAAATGAATGTGTATAACCCAATAAAGAACTGATACCCCTGAAAGCACTTAATAGCTAGTTTTTGTTCATGAAACATCATTACTGCTGCATCTCAAAGCTATTATATGTGTCTACGGAACATTTGTGTCTTCCTCAAATGTAGTAGCAAACTTTACATTTTCCATTACGGTTAAATGGCCCATTATAAACAAGGCCATGATTTTAAAGTTGCTGCAGGTAAGTTTACTATTAATCTCGTAAAACTTGGTCTCAGTCATTTTGTCAACATAGCTAAAACCCAAGAGACTTTCTTTATTGAAGATATTTTTGAGGTTTTCTACTCAGAGCTTAAACTAATTCACAGCTATTCTTTTGTCCTGTAAGTTGTCCACTTACCTGTTAAGTAAACTGAGAGGGGGGCGCCTGAGTGGCTCAGTTGGTCGAGCAGCCGACTCTTGATTTTGCCTCAGGTCATGATCTCAGGGTCCTGAGATCAAGCCCTGCATCAGGCTCTGTGCTCAGTGGGGAGTCTGCTTGAGGATTCTCTCGCTCCCTCTCCCTCTGCCCCTTCCACTGTTCATGCTCTCACTCTCTCTAAAATAAATAAATCATTGACAGAAGTTAAAAAAAAAATAAACTGAGAGGATATGGTTCTGATTCACAAGGTTGGTTTTCATTATTCCTATTATTTTAAGTTTGTATGAAAAAGAAGGGTGAAAATATTTTGTCCTCATTTTTTACTCTAAATTCTACCTGTAAAAATTTTGTTTTTGTCCTCAGATTAATCTCATCAACCCTTCTTTCAAGTAAGAACTATTTTCTACCCACTGTCATTTTTACATATAGATTTCAGATGTACTCTGTGTTCTTTAATCTGTTTAAAATGTCCTAACAATTTTTTATTGATTGTTTTACCACAAAATCATATTTCTTCCAAAATTCTAATTTCAAATGCATTCCACTTATAAGTCTTCAGGGTTTCCTAGAACTTTTATCCAAATAGAAGTCCTTAACTCCCATTTTTCCTCATAATTGAATTTTTGTTGGCAGAACACTGAGTACAGGGAAGTGCTACTTATTTATATCAGTAGCTATAACCGGTGAAAAACATGCTGTTCTGGCAGAGTATTTATTAATTAAATATTACTTTGTTTTTTCTATCAACTTACATATTTCAATATAGGCATAATTAACATCCTCATCATATTCAGATTTAATATTTAATATCCAATGATCAAAATCTTGTGAAATGTCTATGACTGGAGAAAATTTTTCATGACACCAATTATTATGTTTATTTAACGTGTTTATTTTGGAGGGCATTTGTTGGATGCCTTCCCAGCACCCATTCTCCATGGTCTCGGGGTTTTTTGTTTTTTTGATTTTTGCTTTTTTGGGGGTATTGAAGGGTGGAGAGGTGGATCCATATAGTTCCACCATGGTATTATAACAAGAGTCATATTTAGAATGAAACCAGCTTGGCAGAAGGCAGGCTGGCAAGACAAAGAAATTGGATCCTTAGTGAAGCTAAGGCTGAACAGGCCTATCTTTGGGTTTGGGATTTTATGAGCCAACACATCCTCTTTAATTGTGAAGTCACGTTAAGTTGGATTTTCTATTATTTGCAAGCAAGGTATTCTAACTGATATGAGCGCTCATGGTAGGAACTACCTTCCTATGTTATGGTCTTTCACATCAACTTGTCCTGTGGAATCCGAGGCTTTGGTTCCAGTTGTTTCTATGCTTCCTTTAGAGTAGTATTTCCATCTTACATGGGAAAGAGTTTTTCCCTGAATTTTAGCCGATTTGACTTCTCTTTTACTATTTTATGTATATTTCTCCTTAAAGTTCTCAAAAAGGATTTGGCATTATTTATACTTTTACTTTTTAAAATGTAAATCATGTAAAAATGCTCTGGAATGCAGAAAACTCTGGTAAATAATTTTATGGACTTTCTTAAACTTAAAATAATTGGATGTGTTTAATATAGCAATGTGTGAAATTCTGAGCTTAATTTCAAACAGATGCAGTAAGCATTGAAAAAATACACATAATTCTTATAAATAGTTACCTACTTGTTACTTGACACTATTTATTCGGTAAGTTAATATGTCTACCATGAACACTATGTTTAACAGTAAGTTGGCTGAAAACATGAAAGCCTAACTGAACTTGAATAAACATCTCTAAACAGAATACGACAATACAAAGTAATCTAAGAAATGGAAGTTTTCAAGAAATAACAAATGTTGGCAAGAATGTGGAAAAAAAGGAACCCTTGTGTACTGTTGGTGGGCATGTAAACTGGTACAGTCACTATGGAAATAGTATAAAGTTTTCTCAAAAAAACTAAACATAGAACTACCATATGATCCACCAAGGCTACCGGAGAAAACAAAAACACTACCTTGAAAAGATATCTGCACCCCCATGTTCACTGCAGCATTATTTACAATAGCCAAGATGTGGAAACAATGTAAGTGTCTGTTAATAGATGACTGGATAATAAAAATGTGGTATATATATACAATGGAATATTATTCAGCCATAAAAATGAAGGAAATCTTGCCATTTGCAATAGCATGGATGCACCTTGAAGGCATTATGCAAAGTTTAAAAAGTCAGAGAAAAAAAACACCATATGATCTCATGTATATGTGAAATTTTTTATAAAGGGGAAAAAAAAAAAAACCCAACAACAAAAAACTCCCAAGTTCATAGATACAGAGAATAGATTGGTGGTTGCCAGAGGCTGGGGTTGAAGGGTGGACAAAATGGGTGAAGGGGGTCCAAGGGTACAAATCTCCAGCTATAAAATAAATACGTCATAGAATGTAATGTATATCATGATGATATAGTTAACAAAACTGTATTGCATATTTGAAAGTTGCTAAGAGAGTAGATCTTAAACTTCTCATCACAAGAAAAAACTTTTGTAATGATCTATGGTGATGGATGTTAACTAGACTTACTGAGGTGATCATTTTGCAATATAAACAAGTATCGAATTGTTACTTTGTGTACCTGAAACTAACATAATATTGTATGTCAATTATAGTTCAATAAAAAATTGAAGTTTTAATACAAATATTCTTTAGAAGTTCAAGCTTTATTTTGATCTTTTGTCTTTACTGGTAAATGCTGATGCAGACTCTTGTTAGGAAATCTTGTTATTTATATTGGTATTAGCTGTACACTAACTGACTAAACATTTGATGAAATATTCCATTATTTCACACATTAGTACCCTTGATTAAGATGGTAGCCAAACTCTTAGAATGTTTGTGAAAAGCAACAGAATTTGTTTTGACATTATTTTCATATAAATCAAAGTATCTGGTAAAGAAACCGTAATTAGCCACTGTGAAAATGTGAAATGATTGAAGTACAGTAAAAAGTGCATATTGTAAATCATGCAAAGGTATGTGCCCCATGAATAAGCAAGTTCCTACTGGTTGTTAGGCAGAACATCAGGTTGCTAGAGACCATGAAGGGTATGCCATCAAAACTTGAATTATATCAGGGCAGAGCTGAAAGTCCAGGGTAACACATTGTTTCATCTGTATGGATCATTACCGTAATGAAACACATATTAATGCCTGGGTCACTCCAGCACTTCCACTAGACTGCCGGACCCTCTAGGGTCCTTTTCCAACACTCTGCCTTGTGTCTACTTGCTCTGGTCATTGCCCATCTGTATCAGTTGTTCAACATTTTTATACCATGGATCAAAGTGCCATCAGCATTTTTAGTTTGGTATTCTACTGATTTTTTCAATGACATTTTCACATTTCACTTAGCTGATTTTTTTTTTTTTTGTACTTTTGACAGTTCTTCCACATTACCAATATAAAAATTGTTTTGTCCCTCTCTGGGGAAAGGTGTGGGGAGGCGTGTGTGTCAAGCCTTTCTCCCCAAACACTCCCCCAACAATGCTAACCTGTTTCCTGTAACTGGGACTAGTGAGAGGTGTCTCAAAACATTCTGACACTCATCACACAAACAGGTAAAGTCACTGGCTTGGGATTGCAGTTGAGCAATTCCGCCCTTTTTATAAACAGTTACTGATTCCTTCTTTGGAAAGGGCTCTGTTACAGCTGCCTTGGGAATGAAATCACCAGCTATGCGCTCACAGCAGGAGCTAGGGCTATTCCTTCCCTCGGACTTTCCAGTGACCGTAGAAACTTCAGTTCTTTACTTCTCCTCAAACTTCTCAAAATTCTGTCTTACTCCACTCTTTTCTCCCTTTTCTGCCCCCACCTCCCCATTCCCTTCCCAGACCCTCCTAGCCACTAAGGGCTTCTAAAGTTAAATGAATGGGGAGAAAAATGGAAAAAGTAAGGAAGATGTGCTCGGTGAGATCTGTGGAAGTGTATTCCTCAGACTTCACATTTTACTGAAATTGAATTCTTCAGCATACATCTGCCGACTCTCCTCATCTGATTCAGATTCACATGTCTTACTGGTTGGGTGGGATCTCTTACTTACTACCACATAAAGGAGCCACATTCCCCCCATTGGAAAATGTCATGATTCTAAGCAAATCTAACATTTCCAAAAAGTAATTTATAAATGAATCTTATTGGTATTCTCTGGGCTGGTCATGGTATGAATTTATAGATTACATTATATTATTTGGCTTGGGCAAATATTCAAATTCTGTTTGCATTCTTTAAATACACAAGGACTATATAGCCATTTAATTTTGATATAGTCTTTATATACTTTTCTAAATATTTTACAGTGTTTCAAAACTACTTCTGCCATTTAAAACTACTATAAAGTGAATATTTCCCATATATCAGGATTTTTGATACACAACCACTTCTTTGGGCAATCAATTTGGGGCAATCCATTTCTTTGATTCAATAAAGGTACTCTCTTATTCAATTTCAGAACATCAGTTCTTCATATTTATTACAGAGGTATATATCATTTTTCACCAGATGGTCTTTCTCCTTTAAATTTAAAAAATGCAGGCAGTTCATAACTTGAGTGGGTGTGGCGGGAGGGACAGCAAAAAGTGAGGTTTCGTAGTTAAGCCAAGTGCACGAGGCACGATGGTGACGCGGTATAATCTACAGTGTGACCGCCGTAAGAGTGCCTTCTGCGCCCATCTAGGTTTTCAAGGCTGTCAGGGACAGCAGTACTGGGGACTATAAGTCATCTACTAACAATGTCTTGGCTGACGTCTGTTTCTGAACAGAGAAGTCAGAGAGGAGATTGCTGAGCTTGGGAGAACACAAGAGTTATTCCTGAAAGGGATCAGAATATATCTTGGGGAGAAAAAGTGAGCAATTAGGAAACAGACGTGGAGATGCTCTGGAGATGACAGAGGCTACTGGGGTGACTGGAACTAAGAACTATGAAATCTGTTGAGCTAGAATTTTGAGTGGAGCAATTTAGCATTCTGTAGGCCTGAGATTCCAAAACAGTAGCAGCTAATCCCCATTCAATCCCCTTGAAATTTCATCTCGGCTTAATCTGCACTCTATTCTCAACTGCTTTCCATCAACAGTTGACGTAGGAAGCTATAAATTATCCTTGGGTATTAGGTTTGTACTTATGTACAGTATTTGCTTATTTCTTCAACACGTTTTACCTCCTCAAACTGGAGTTCAATTCAGTACCAGGATATCAATACCATGATGCAGAGCACAGTGTGCTATGGTTCAGAGGTGACATCTGAAAGGTCATTTGAAGAATAGCATTATTAATTCCAGTATATTCATGAAGGAAATAAATGATTGGCTAATTATATCTTATTTGGATAATAATTCACAACCAAGTTGACATGCTTTTAAAAATCACATTATCTGAACCAGAGCTGTTTATATGAGTGAGTGGGTGTGTATGAGTGTGAGTGTGTGTGAGTGTGTGTGTGTGGTTTTTCAAGGTCCCAGAAAGAAAAATGTGTTATCCTACCTCTAGTTTATTGGCACAAAAAAATAAAGTTATCCATGTCTAAGTATGTAAAATAAATTTCAGTGTTTCAAATGTATAGGGTTTCGTTTTCATTTAATAATGAAAAGGGAGAAGAATCTCAAAGAAATAAAGACACTCAAATTACCATTATCCAGAAATAGCCATTTAATTTCAAAATAGTCTTTATATACTTTTCTTTCCTAAATATTTTACAGTGTTTCAAAACTACTTCTGCCTTTTAAAACTACTATGAAGTGAATATTTCCCATATATCAGGATTTTTGATACACAACCACTTCTTTGGGCAATCAATTTGGGGCAATCCATTTCTTTGATTCAATAAAAGTACTCTTATTCAATTTCAGAACGTCAGTTCTTCATATTTATTACAGAGGTATATATCATTTTTCACCAGATGGTCTTTCTCCTTTAAATTTTAACTAAATACATCTTTCTTTTTATAGATGTTTGATAATCAGGATACAGATAATGGCCTTACTCAGCAAAGCCCAGTGGAGGCGGTGGGGCAGCAATGGGGAGGAGTTCAAAAGCAAATCTGGGGCACGAAGTTACTTCTCCCAGCATTTTATTCCACCTGTAATTTAGACATGGAACAATTTCACATGGTACATTTCCTCCTCTGTTAAATGGTTACAGCACTTTCTATCTCGATGGGTTTTTTATGAGGAGCGCGTACCACTCTGACCGTGAAAACACTTTGTAAATATATTGAATATGGTTAATTGGTGTAAAATTAATATCCATCCTCGCTTTTTTCTAGTGGGCCTTTCTGCATTGCAGAGACTGGAAGACCACCCAGGCTCTCTGGCATCTATGGTTCTAGGTTTAAAATAAGCTTCCCCAACACAGTTGCCAGAGCACAGGAAGGTGGAAGCGAGTTGGAGACATCTCCTGCCTGATTTATGCCACGCTCTGCTGAAAGGCACCCTTGAGAAGCAGAATTAATGGTGTCAGGAAGAAATTTCCCTGAAGGAGGCAGTTGGCCCCCAGGAGCCAATGTTCCAAAGCGCCAATTTTGTGGAAGCTGTGGGCTTTGATCTGACAGTGACATTTTTATCCTTGGAACATAGTAGTGGTGGCATTTTTTTTTTTTTAATTCAGTAGTTTCATCAGTGATTCCTAATTCCCTGACTTTCTGATTCAGACAGAGGTCAGATCTAGAGGCCCAGATCAATCCACACATCCAGTTCTTCCAAGGGTTTTATAGAATTATTTGATTTGATTCTTTTCCTGCTTAAAGCACTTAGAGTGATTCTAATTCTTGAACAGAACCCTGTCTCATACCTTCAATTATGAAGCAATACCAAAATGCTGGGCATCCAATGACTGACTGAATGTTTCTATTTTCTTTTGAGTCTTTCAGCCCACTTATCCATAAACTAAGTTGTAGAATTGAGATTCTGATGTATTCCATGATTTTTCCCCTGGTTCCGTATTATGATTCATAAAAGCCTCCTTGCTCAATTTTTAAAATTATTTATTAATTATATCAGCAAGCTCTCTCTCTCTCCTCATCACCCATATTTGGACTCCCAACTTTTTCTGCTTAAGAAGTTGTATTGAATTTCCTCCTTGTTTGGGAGTCACCGAGACTTTGCTCTTAACAATGTACAGAATAATTCTCATTTCTAGGCTATCGTCGTAATTTCCTTCCCACATTCACGTTAGTAAATCCAAGGAATAAAATAGAACAGTTTCTAAATTATTTTTGACATTCAATGAGACTGACCTTTTTTCACCCTCTACCCTCTTAACAGGGTAAGAATTCTCAGATGACAACCCACAAGGACAATGAAGACAGGGAAGCATCTCATTTGCGAGCTGGTTTGAAAGACACATTTACCAGCATGGATAAATGAAGCACAGCACTAACCAAAATAGATTATTTAGAGTATTAGTCACTTCACAAATACAAAAGACCCATGGATAATTTAAGCTGGATGTATTTCAAAACACCTTGGCATGCTGCTGGTCATTAGGATATGGCTGGTGGTTATGTCAATATGTATCATTTACTAAGGAAGAATTCATCAACATTGCCATTCTGTATGCTCAATAAACCAGCAGATGGTGTATGACAATTTCTTCAAGGTGACATAGAAAACATCCCATTGAATCCCTCCTTGTTTCCTTCAACACTAATATATTAGAACAAGGTTTCCTTTGCAAATTTAAAGGAAAACGAGATATTTGATCAGCTTTAGTGCACAGAAACAAGTGAATGTTCAGGACACATCCAAATTCGCCTAGATGATTTTGTGTGAAATGTATTGAAAAATCATAGACCAGAGTTCTCAATGCAGAAAAAAACATTAATGTAGAAGAAAAACTTGCTGATTATCATGCTGTAACCTGGCATGTTTCTGGTATGTTCCTTAACCCAGAAATCATATGAGATCAGCTGAGTTGAAGATAAGCTGAAGAAAGAGTGCAAGTACTCTCTTTTCTCCAGAGCAAGTTAGCACAGCATGCGCAGAGTGGCTACAATATTTGTATTTTGAGGGTTTAATTTGAGAAATGCTGAAATACTGGTATTACTACCAGTTTTTTATTCAGAACTGTGATGTTAAGGTATTAAATTAATAAAATTACCATACTACAACTGTAATACATTTTATGTACAAGCTTATAAAGTATTTGTAGGTAGATATTTACTTTTGATAAAACATTTTTACAGGTACTATGTAACATAGGTTAAATTTGACAGCGACACAATCAATAGACACTTATAATTCTAATATAAATGATTAGCAGGTAGAATTAATAGAAGTTAATTTTAATTAAAAATAAAGTCAACACCACATAAAATGAGGAAAATGATATATTAAGAATGGAATATTATTGACTTTTCAAATCAACATGAATCAATTGTGTCATAGTTGAATAATAAGCATGTTTTTGTGAAAAAAATTTCCAGCTGCTGATAAAAATCTTTTTCTGATTTTAACTAGTTAGGGGTGGGGGTGGTATATTGAGTTTGCTTTTAGCCAATCAAAATGCTTCCTTCTGTCACCATCTTCAACAATCCAGTATCTCATTTGGTAACTTTATGAAGCGCTTTTTGAACAAATTTTTGTTTTTGAAAATGGTGTAACATTTTATTGGTGTCAAGCTGAGGTGTTTTGTTTTTGTTTTTATTTTTTTCCAGTAAAGTATTTTGGTCTTGCTATCTCCTTTAGTTTCATTATTCATTGATGGATATTTTTTTGCACTTCCATGTTCACATTTATATTCCACTTGTTCTGAAAGTCTTTGGACCAGAAAAGGATTTTTCTTGCATCTGACTCTAGATAATGCCAGGATATTGTTGCTAATTGAGATTTACCCTGGTATTGATCTGCCCAGGCATGCAGATTGCTCCATGGTTTGCCCTCCTCCCCCTCTTCCCTTCTTCTCTTTCTCCTTATTCCATCTTCTTCTTTCCCATCCCCCTCCCTCCCCTTCTTCTTCTTCTTCTTCTTCTTCTTCTTCTTCTTCTTCTTCTTCTCTTCCTCCTTTTCCATCTCCTTCTTCCTCTTCTTCTTAACACATTAAGTCCTTGACTTAAAATGAGTCTCCAAAACATAAATTTTTAAAACCTAGAAATGATAATATTCCAACGACAAAATGGTTGGTGTTTTCTTTTTTTCTTTTTTTAAGATTTTATTTATTTATTTGACAGAGAGAGAGACAGTGCGACAGGGAACACAAGCAGGGGTAGTGGGAGAGGGAGAAGCAGACTCCTGCTGAGCGGGGAACCTGATGCGGGGCTCAATCCCAGGACCCTGGGATCATGACCTGAGCCGAAGGCAGACACTTAACGACTGAGCCACCCAGGCGCCCCATGGTTGCTGTTTTAGTATTTAAAGTAGTGCTATCTGCTAGGGAACTAAAAACCAGAATTGTAAGCACTACGTGTGTAAGTAACACCAGTGATAAAGAATTGTTGGAGAGATTAAGTTAAAAGGATTTTAAAAACGAGAGGGAGCAAAGAAAAATAATAATAAAACAATGATAAGCCTTGACAACTTACCCTTCTTTGTGGTGGCAGCAATGCAGAATTTAGGGAGAGGTAGAAGGAGGAGGGGGAGAAACAGGGGACTACTTTGGTTTGATTTCTCTAATTATTATGATGTTAATAGCAGTAGCTAATAATTTTGAATGCTTTGTCACTCAGTATTCCAGAAATGCTACAACATACTCTAAACAGATTATTTAATTTAATCCTTTTGACAATCTTAAGAAAGCAAGTACTGTTGCTAATAACCATTCTACTGAGGCTTTAAAATGTTAAGAAATTTGCCCAAGGTCACACTGCTCAAAACTCATGAAATTGGGGAAAAGAAACAACAGCTTTGATTGAGGAGCTCACTTATAAACTCTGTTCTAGAACCACACTCCTGTATCTTTATTGTATTGATATTGCAAGTGAAAAGTAAGAAGGGAGGTCTTTTCCTTACCTAGTTAATTTTGACAGCTAAAAACTTATATGCATGTGATCATTCAAAGAAAAAAAAAAATCCATAGTATCATTGGGAGAATGGTAATGATCTATTTGCAGTAAGAGTCCAAACAAAATTCCTATTCTGACATGCTAAACTTGAACGTGGCTTAAAAAGAAGCCTCTATGTATTTGGCAAAGGATAGACTCTGCCAATGATGAACATTCCCTACAGCAATTGCCCCTGTAAACTAAACTGTGGGGGCCTGGTGCACATTCATTATCTCAGTTAAGGATAGCAGCTTTGAGACGGAATCATAAGCTCAGGACTGGAATCCAGGGTTGCACTGCATGGGGAGATTAAAAAAAAAAAAAATAAGAATGCTGACTAAAGTTCATTCTGCTTCTTCTTATCACCAGGCATCAGCATCTCAAAACAAGGTCAAAACTAAAATCTTCCTGCCAAAAAGAGATCTCTTGTTAGTCTAAATTCTAAACAATTGCTGGGACAACTATTTGTTGTTGTTTTTTTTTTTTTTTTTTTTAACAACATGTATGCAAGCTCAAATTGGCACATTTTAAAAAGTTACTTAACCCTTAATGAACATTATATTCAACATGGAAGTACCTTTGGGAAACTCTTCGCCTCCTCCATACAGGTCCGCACACGCGTGGACTCGGGTACAACGTCGTTCTAGCTGTCTGTTCGCAACAGTTCAGTCTCTGGGTGCAGTGTCTCTTTTTAACTTTTGTAGTAGCACAATTCCTGTATTTAAACGTGGATCAAAAGAAACGACTCAGTACGTTGTAAATATGAAGAAATAGAATCTGACTTATTTCAATTCTAACTTTTCATGTGACCATTTATAGTTTTTTCCTTAAACAGTGGGAAGGATGAACATCAAAGTGTAATATATTTATCTGCTAAGTGTCTATCTCAGTTTATATGAAATATTTTACTAAATCTAAATAATACTAACATTTATTCTTGCTAATTGTTTAAACATTTTAAAGCTCAAGGGCAAATCAAGAAAATAGAAACTTCAATGTTATTATTTATTCTGGTTGCCTTCCTGCCCCAAAATACAATAATGCAACTTAAAGTATTAATGCATTGTCTTTTCTCCCTTTTATACTGCAATTTTTATGCTACTCTAAAAAATTGGCATGTTCGTATGATGTCCCAGAAAAGCAAAACAACTTTGTTGTTTGCATTTCTTTCCTGGCTATCATTATGGGCTCGGGAACCCATTAAAAAAATTCAAAAATTTTATTGAGCACTTATTATATGTAAAATGCTTTATGGAACACTAAGAAACAGGGCTACTCATTCCTTGACAGCCGGAAACTTATATTAACTATATTTACGTTCATCTCCTTAGTAAAATACACCCAAGGAGTACAACATTGCCCTTGTCTTTTTGGAGCCTACAGTGTCATTGGAAATGGTAACTATGTACAAGTAACTAGGACTAAACAAAGTATCTGAATATTGCAGACAGATGCTAGAGAGTTTCAGGAGGAAGAGAGAGAGAGAGAGAGAGCTCTTATTACCACAACCTATGTCATGGATGATTACTAAAGCTGCACCTTGAAGAACTCATAAAAAACTTTAGATGAAGGAAAGGCTTTCATGCGGAAAGATCCTGACTTTGGGTGTGGATTTGTTAAATGACAGGAGATCCTTTAGTCTTAGTCATGAATAAGGGGCCTATGGATTTCTTCTGCAAGGTATTTTAAGTGTTAGTGAATTGGATTTTTAGCTATACCCTGAAAACAGTTTTTGGACACATCTAAAATAGCAAACAATTTATTCATCATTCCTCCACTTAGAAAGTATAGAATATTCTAGAACTTAAGATCAAATGCACAACAATATGGCATAGGGTTTTTTGTTTTTTTGTTTGTTTTTAAAGTGGGCTAAGTTTATTTTATCATTCCCTGTATAAAAATATGCAGAACTTCATTCTCCCTTTGGAAAGGTACTATAAAAAAGAGATCAGAGATTTAGAGGAGAGAAGCCACCTCCAGAGCTGTGGTCATTGCAAACTCTACAGCATGTGAAGTCTCCCAGTGAGAAGAGATGGTAACAAACCGGAGAATGTGGGCAACTTCACATTCTTCTCTTATTTTTAGCTAACATCTCTTTTGAGATCTAGAACAGGGCTTGTGTTGTTAGATCTGATTAACAGTGTATTTAAATTTAAGATTTGTGTAAATTTAAGATTTAAGAAAGTATTTTCTTTCTAAGCAAGGCTGAAAAGAAATATATGTTTATAATATTCTTTATTCTGCTAGGTGTTATGATTAACAACCAGTTAAATTTGGGAATCCAATTTAAATCATCTTTCTGTTGTTGCTGTTGTTGTTATAATTATATTTCTGGATATGACTATTCAGGTTCAATTCTAGTAAAATAGCCAAGGCGCTGATACCAGAACCATAGGCCCAGTCTGCATCTTTGAAGTTGACCACTTCTACCAAAGCATGCCTCTTCCATATGCCTCTGGACCTACTACTCCCCATAGTCTTATTACAGCCCACTCCTCGAATTGTGAGACTTCATTGAAGGCATTCGAACTTGTGACTTCTGAGAGTTACAATATTAGTTTTTAATAGAAAGTTGTCCCTCTTTCTAACACTAATAATGAAAGCATATTAAAGGAGTCTTGGTAAAGCTACTGATAACGCCCTGATATCTATGTTTACCTGGAGGTCTTGGCAGTGCAAAGAGTTAAGTCACTGACTCCTAAAAACTAATGTATTCCCTCCAGTTTATTTTGGACAATTAAAACCAAAATAGCAACCAACATTCAGAATCTGGGGTCAAAGTATCTAAATAGCCACTGCTGGATCCACTGACATTCAGAAATCAGACAGAATATCTTCTGGTTTAATCACAACTAGATCTGCTCCCAGACTTGTGGAATTTGAGACATGGCATAGTTATCCTTGCCTATGCATGTCTGTAGGTCACTTCACCCTCTTGGATTCCAGTTTTATCTGTAACAGGGAGATGAAAGTTCCTATCTCACCTGGCTGTTGTGGGACTTAAGTGAGCTAACATGAGCAGATGATTGATGATTATTAGTCACTCAATTAGAAATCATGCTAAATATGTCATTGTAATACAAACTAAATTATTTTAAAATTCAATTGACTCATTTTGAAACCCAAAATTGATTTAAAACTTGCATTTGTATGATTTAAATGAGATAATATCTCTTTAAACATTATTATAAACTTTTCATAAATTATCTAGTTTTTCTTCCTGTGTCGGCACTAGGGTCAATTAGATTTTCATTTAACATTTGGAAAAAAAAATCAAGGTATGAAAATTTTTCTACTTAGATTTGAATTTGTGAGATGAAAAATTTGCCTTAGAAACTCTTCAAAGTCCTTAATTGCTAATTATTTCTTTTGAGACAAATTTTCCATTTTCATTTTCCCCTGCGTTTAAGGTTTATTTTCATAAATAATTTTGTGGTTAGTTTGCTTTGAATGTATTTCAGGTGTTCCACAATTTATATACGGAAAAACTGAAGTGGTCTCATGTCTAGTTAATATCTGATTTCCAGAAAATCTAATGATAAATTCTTCCCTGATTTGACATCTATAAATTTAGACATACCAGTTGAAATGGGGAGACAGATCCAATTATCCAGATAACTTTATATAACTCCTTCCCTATCCTTCAGAAGTATCAAAAACATACTTTTGCCTAGACTTTGAATATTTTGAACAAAACGCTTTGTGGTCCAAGTCCTTGGATAATTGCATCAATTTAGTGTAGGAGGAAACCTGAGGGAGAAGAAAAGCAAAGAACATGAAGATACACTCCAAAAATAACTTAAAACTTGTAAAATACATTGCTTTACTCTAATACATGGGTCTAGGGAATATCAATTCTTACTACTGCTTGTGGGGAACATTTGAGCAACACGTTCCAAAATGTAAAATGGACATACCCTTTGATTTAAAAAATTCTACTTCAAGACATTCATTCTAGGGGCACCTGGGTGGCTCAGTCAGTTGAGTGTCCAATTCTTAATCTTGGCTCAGGTCAGGATCTCAGGGTCATGAGATCATGAGATGGGGTGCCGCATTGGGCTCCCTGCTGAGCCTGGAGCCTGCTCAGGGGTTCTCTCTCTCTTTCTCCCTCTGCCCCACTTCCCCCGCCCCCTGCTCGTGCACTCTTTCACTCTCTCTCTAAAAAAAAAAAAAAAAAAAGACATTTATTCATTTATTGTATAAACTCTCTTGTATAAAATGATGCTATGCAAAGGTATTCATTATCACATTGTTCATAAAAGCAAAAGATCAGAATCAACCTAATCGTCCATTAATTTGGCTTTGGTTAAGAAATCAGTGACTTGTCTGTGTTTTGCAATGAGAAGCAGTCAGCACTCGTGGAGAGTACAAGCCTGGAGCTTCACAGTTTGGGTTTTCGTCTCGGCTCCACCACTCACTGCTGTATGGACAAATCACTTAGCCCCAGTGTGCTTCCATTTCTGCATCTCTAAAATGGGACTATCATAGCAAATACTTCTATTAACAAGTGCAGTGAGAGCTAAGTATGTGCAGTATTGAGCACGGTGCCAGCTAGAGGAAGCACTTAACAAACATCAGTCGATCAGCCCCCTTGCTCAAAACATTGGTTGCCAATAGACCCAAAGTAATCATGATCCACCACCAGTCGATGCTATCATAGAGAACACAGCGAAGGGAGCAAGTACTGTATTCTGAGATACAAACACATACATGGTAATGTAGATGACCCTATAATGTAGATTACTTATTTACATGTAGATTAGGGGATGGTTAACTTTACCCAATGACTACCTGCTAGAAGGAAAAACAAAGAACTCAAATATTTATTTTCATAATGGATGCATGATAACGTGGTGATAGTCTATTTGACTTGTGAGCTATTCCCCTTTGGACGGTGGCCCAGGTCCTTAGGAGATGAAAGCTGTGATAAAGAGTAAATCAAAAGTTGGATCACCAATCTTTTTATAGGACACTATGGGGGTGAGTCAATATTGCCATTATCGTACATTAAAATGCTGAGGGGGAAAGAATATTTTGCCCCATTGGAGTACATAGGAAAGGTCATAATATCACATGGATAAGAGAAAAATATTTTCCAGAGATAATGAAAATCTGCAGATGGTGGTGACAGCTGTGTTTTGGGCATCCCAGGGCAGCATCAGGTCTCAGAAACATAAGAAGTCATCACTTGGGGGTGACTGACAAAGTACCTTTGGTGAGATAGTCCAGAGGGACTTGGAAGAGAAAAGTAAGTGATATATTCAAGAATCTTTCTATAATCCACTTGGACCAGATATTTGAGAAATCTAACTTGAACAAAACAGTTGTTAAATACATTACGTGAAAAACATGTCTAAATCTTTGCTTCAATTTCTGAAACACCAGGAAAAGGTAAGATGGCACCAACCCAGGTAGGTCCTTGCCCGTGTGTCCTGAGATTCTCACTCCAGAAGCAGAGCATATTTTATTTCTCTAACATTTTTGAAGTTTTATATTTGGATTTTTGGAACTGACCTTGTTTGGCAACAGTTATTTTGCCTAGTGGAATATGGGAAAGGTTTATTGATGACATGAGAAAAACGAAGAACAGTTTTAATTTTATGACTCACAGAACCAAATATTTCTTTCCTTTCCTTGTACCTGCATAATTAGACTGTCCTATATCTTTAAGGGTAATAAAGATTTGCAAACACTGTACCCCGAAGGCAGGAAAACCAAAACATTAAGCATAGTAGCTGTGAGTGGATGCAAACATCTCCGATAGAGACCTTTGCATTTTTGTGTGTGTGGAGAAATTCCTGAAGGAGAAATAGGCACTTGAAATTTTAAAACAGCAGACATTGTTTCTTTCTTGTTTTTCCTTTCTTAAACCAGTCTTAATTGAATGAAAATAAAAACACAGAAACGGAAATGTCAACTTCAATGAAATGATGAAAGCAGTTAGTCCCGAAACTTAGTATATATGTATGAAGTCGGGCGACTAGGGGAAGGGAAATTTTCATCAGAGTAAAAGAGGGCAGCAAGAAATAAAGACGGCATTCTGCAAAATCATTAGTTGGTTTTAGAAAAGAGAAAGAGGAACTAAGGCAGTGTCTGCTCTTTTAAAATTGAAAGTCTCCATTTGTCTTGAGGAGCTTCTATCCACAAAATTTTAGTGGTTTCTGCTGTTAATATTTGCATTTATTCCTGTGACGGGTGATTGCTTTTATTTTGTGAACACAGATGAACACAGATCTTCTTTTGTTTGTATCAACTGATTTGGTTTATACCGGCTGTTGTTGGTAGTGAAGCTGCTGTGAAGCCCATTTGAGAAGATACCATCTTTGGGTCACCCAGGTGGCTCAGTAGGTTAAGCGTCTGACTCTTGGTTTGGACTCAGGTCATGATCTCAGGGTCATGAGACTGAGCCCCACATTGGGCTCTGTGCTCAGCACGGAGTCTGCTTCAGATTCTCTCTCCCTCTCCCTCCTGCTCACACACTCTCTCTCTCAAATAAATAAATTTTAAAAATCTTTAAATTTTTTTTTAAAAAGAAAAGATACCGTCTTTGTGGTTGCTTTAGTGTTTACAGTATAAATCTCTAACATATCATAATCTATTTTAAAGTGATATTATACCACTTTATGTGTAGTATGAAAACTTTATAATAGTGTATTTCCATTTCTCCTCTCCTACCCTTTGCACACTACTGTAATCATACATTTTGTTTTTTCCACTTAATGGAATGCCATACATACTACATTTAATGGAATAACTTGCAAGTTTTTTTTTTAAATGAGGAATCACTTTATGAATTATATGGAATATTTTCCAAAATATACTGTTAAATAAAAAAAGAAAGGTGAAGAACAACATGCTATCCGGACACCGTGTGTGTGTGTGTACGTGTGTGTGTGTACGCACGCGTGTGTGTGTACGTGTGTGTGTACACACACACAGATACAGATACGTTTATGCTTATAGAGAAAAAGGCCATCTTGGAACGAGATATAACAGTTCAGTAACTGTTCATAATCACTGTGAGCAGAGGAATGAGGGAACCTGTATTTTTTGCATTTTATACCCCATTTATGCATCATCTAGTAAAACAAGCAAATCAGTAAATAAGTACATGGTGGTAGAAAGAGAGGGGCTCTACTGGGAGGGTTTGTACTGGGTAAGGAAACATTACTAGAAGTCTCTACCATCAGACACTTGACCGTATCAATATCTGAATCATAAGGACCACAGGTAAGGAACAGAGGAGGAACGGATAGGGAGTACTGAAGAATGAGTTTGGTTTTATGAATATTACATTTGAAAACATAGCTTTAGAGGTGTGAATTGAGAGCATAAAAGAAAAGGTATGGGTTTGAGATAAATATGCACAACCACCAATGTATAGGCATTGGCTGAAACGTGACAGTGAACGACTAAGTGTGCAGTAAGGAAGGAAGAGGCAAAAAGATGGGATTCTGCAGCAGGTAAAAGAAGAGGTGCTATGTGAAAGAGAAATGAAAAAGAAATCAAATTCTACAAAGAATTAAGAGAGGCAGTGACATAAGAGGAAACAAAGGGAAGGTGGCACAGCGCGAGGACTAAAAATGGAAACCAACTTCAGGATAAGAGACAGTACATGGTAGAGATATTTGATTTGCAGCTAGCATCTGTAGGTTCACACATCTTACATTTTACATATATTTACTTGAATTTATTTTTATTTTTGTCAAGATTTTATTTATTTATTTGAGAGAGAGAGCGCGCGCGAGAGAGTGAGAGTGGGAGGAAAGGGCAGAGGGAGAGGGAGAAGCAGACTCCCCACTGAGCAGGGAGCCAGATGCGGGACCTGATCCCAGGACCCTGGGATCATGACCTGAGCTGAAGACAGACGCTTAACTGACTGAGCCACCCAGGGACCCCTTCTTAAATTTATTTTATATGTATTGCTTTCAAAGTTTCATAGATGCAAGTTTTACATATTCCTTGCATACCTTCTACTTAAGGCTAAGATGTTGTAAAAAGTCCACTCTGTGTTTGTTTCTTATCATGAGCAGATTGTGAGGCTTGCGGCCAGGGACACGATCAGTGTGTCATTCAGCTTGAAAATACTGACAACTGAAAACAAGTCATGGGTTCTGAGGTCAGGCTCTGCAGCAGAAATAACTTGAACCTTTTAAAGATATCCATAGTGCTTGTTATTTGGGTCAACCGGGAAAGATCTATTTGCCAAAGATTTGTCATAATCTAAGAATTCAGCCTGGTATCCCCACCCACTATCACTACCACTGTACCTCAAAATAAAGGGGTTTGGTCCTGTGGTGGAACCTTCCTTTCTCTGCGAAAAGGAGAAGGAATGGAAGAGCACACGAGTTAGCTCCTTGTGGAAATAGAAATCAGTGGCTTTTCACTGAAATGGATCTGGCTTGCACTCTACCAATTGCCAAAATAAAGGGTGGGAGGGTGGGCAGCCAAAGGCAGAGGCATTTGGTTAATGCTTGCAAATAATTACGCTGATCTCAACATTAAAACTTAAATCTTTACAAACCACAATTTAATTCAGCAATCCAGAAAGTAACTAAAATAAATGATTGTACTGAGATTGTATATATTCTCTAGAGACTAATTTTGCCAGAAATAAGAAAGCCGCCTAGCCTATTTTTAAAGAGCTAAATCACATTTCTGTACTTTTAAGTTTATGTATCTTAGCAACCCACGGAGCAGAATATGCCTGCCTGAGAAAAGATTCACACTCCTATATGCTACACTTTATGAAAATGTTAAAATTCATGATTTTCTATTACATTTCTGGATGAGAAAGTCCCTCTCCAAAGTATAAGAAAGCCATTTAATTGTATTGTATTTCATGAAGAAGGGTACTTAGAGGTTTTCTTTGGTTTATAGAATTTATGTGGTATTTTAGAGGGATGAATCAAAATTTTCATGACAGAACTTGTACAAAGTTTTCACTGCAGAATATACAATGGTAGATTTGAAGCAGGCATTTATAAAGAACGTCTATATTACTTACCAAACTTTATACTTAGACCTAACAATTTTTAGGGAAATTAAAATATCCTGGGAAAAGACAGTATATATATCTGTAAATCAATTCTTTATATATTTAATGAGAAACTACTGAGAGCCATGCACTGTGCAAAAAGTCATCCAGATGATAACGACAATTTCTATTATTCAAAGCATTCATTCTAAGGGATAAAGCAAACTAAAAAAAATCATACCATGTAATGAGGTCAATAATAAAAGCTGAGTACTGAGATGCTGTATCAGTTGCAGTGTGAACACAAAAGATAAATAAGCTCAAAGAAATAACTTTTGCTGAGGGAATACAGATTTTGGGCTAATTTACCCTGAAAAGATGCAACACATACACACTTACATGTATGAAGGGGAAAAAAAACTCCACGCTTACCTCCAATTCTACTTAATAGATATTTGGGTACTTTTTTTCCCCCTTGTAGTTTTCTTGTAGAGTTATCACTGACCTAACAGTATACTTTTGCATGTTTTACCTTTGCCATAAAATGTGCCAAATTATGTTATAAAGATATGTTTATCACATGGGAAAAGAAAATACATACCTGAAATAGAGGGGCTATTTTTACCATAAACTCAGAGTCAAAAAGTAAACTTACCTGATTTCTTTCTTTTCTGGTTTAAATACTGCCTTGGTCTCTTTGATGAAAACAATGTGGCTGAACTATTCCTTTTATTGCCAGAGAATTCCTCTTTAGTTTTAAAAACACCATCTATGGTATGAGTTGTTGATTATGCTCTTTTTCTCCACTTTTCTTTCCTTTCTCCAGACATTTTATCATCATCATTTATATAATTACACTTGTAATATTTTCTCAAGTTTCCTTTTACCCTTTCAGAAAACCCTTATAAATATTAAAAGAATAAATTATTGAGCCAAAAGACTCTTATGAACCATGTCCATATTTTCCTATATAGTTTACTTTTCTTTACCATGGAATAAGAAGGATACCTGTGAATAGTTGAGGTTTGTCAAAAAGACAGGTTAAATCCATGTACAATACTAAAATTCATTCAATCCATGTATAATCCTAATACTTATAGCAAGCCACGAACATGATAGTCATTGATTTCTTAAGGTTGTACTAGGTTACAAGCAACTGTGCTCTCCATTGCTTTCTGCATGCAATAGCAGAACCTGGTGCTCCATTAATAACTTTGCTCCAATAATCTATAGGTTTCACACATACTCAGTTTCTGTTTGCCTCATTGTAGCAGCAGGTTTAGAGTTTAAAGTTTTAAATCTGTTCATCCATTGTTTCAAGGAGATAATGACTCACATTCACATCATTCCTTCTAGATTGCTTTTTATTGACTAATGCACAAGGCTCTGGGCAAATCTCTCTCAAATTTGTCCCCTCCTTTCTATTTCTACTTCTGCCACATCCACTGCCTTAGTTCAGACCGTCCTCTCTATCTGGACTAGTCCATGGGTCTCCCTACCTCGGCACTTGCTCAACATTTTTCTTCTGGCATCCTAAGCGAAGAAGACACTCTCAAATCTAATATTGAATCTTTCTTTTAAAAAAGAAACCTGCATGTCTCTCAGGCCACTTTCTGAGGATTCCGGACAGCTGCCTTGAACAGGAAGAGATAAGAGGTGTTTGTGGCCATGATTGGCCAGATTTGCATTAGAAATCTTCCATTACCACCGTGTCCACGGCCTTGAACAAAGTGAAGAGGAAGGAAGTCCTAGGGAGGGAGGAAAAGGCAGCCCAGGCTCTGGGGAATGAATCCTCAGGAAGGATGGCTTATTATAGCATTGATGAGCCCAGATGTGTGAGCCATGAGAGCAATAATAAAAGATGTGTATTGGGATAGAGTACATTTAGAGACAGAGACATTTTGAATCTGTTGTGGCAATGAGCGGGGGAAGACAGGGCGACTGGTATTCCGCCAGAGCTGGCTTAGGGCCAGGCCTGGAACCCAGTGTGTCCTGAGAGGCTGAACCTGAGGGAGTAGATCATGGCGTCTTCACTTTTGTATCTTGGACCCAGCTAATTTCAATGGAGATTTGATATGGGATAACAATAAAAAGAGGTAGTGAAATCTATCAAACTGACAAACTTAGTTCTAAACTTGGGAATCCCTTTCTATGTTGGGGTAGCCATGCTTCTTGGGTGTGGTTGTTAGTGCGGGTGACAACCCACATCCTCCCTCCTTCTCTTCTCTTTCTCTTCCTTTCTCCATCTCTATTTTTTCTGTTTATTTTTATTAAATAGATATAAAATAATATTTATACTATATATAATGTATAGATTACAACAACATAAACACCCAGGAGCCTACCATCCCATTAAAAATGAAGAATATTGCATTATTTTAAAAGTTCTTTATGTGCTTCCCTCCATAAAGACATTAGTTGTGAGAATTATGCATACTTTTCTCATGATTTTCTTTGTAGATTTCTCACATGTTTGTAATCCTAAACACGAAATTGTTTAGTTCTACATTTTAAAATTTTAGGTAATGAGGTCATGCTGTATGCATTGTTCTGCAGCTTCCTCTCTTCCCTCCAACTTATGCTCTTGAAATGCATCCTTATTGATCCTTGTTACTATCGTTTTATTTTCATTGTTGGATGGATTGTATTGTGATAGATATTCAGGTTGTTTCTAGTTTGTTCTTTTTCCCCTCTTTTTTCTTTCTTTTTTTTTTTTTTTTTGCTATGACAGAGCTGCTGAGAGTATTTTGTTACATGTTTCTTTGTCCATAAATGGAATAGTTTCTCTAGGGTGTAAATGTAGGAGTACAATTCCTTTGCCATAGGTAAGATAGACACATCTTCAACTCTAGATACAGCCCGACTGTTTCCAGAGTGACAGTATAGCCTTACACGCCTACCTGCAGTGTATCAATGTTTTGGTGTTCCATGTCCTTGATAACACTTGATATTCTTAGTCTTTAAAATTTCTAATCAAGCAAACATAAAATGATATCCCACTGTGGACTTTTCCTGAATAGTAATGAGGTTGAACATCCTTTATATATTCATTGATCTTTGGGATTTCTTTTTCTCTGAAGTGCCTAGTTAAGTCTTTGCCTCATTTTTCTACAAAGTTGCCTGTCTTTTATAATTTGCATTGCAAGGAATCTCTGCCATTGAAATGTATTTGTTGTAAATATCTGCTACTGCTTTATGACTTTTTACTCTCTTTGCAGCATCTTCGGATGAACAGACATTCTAGAATTTAAGGTAGTCAAATTTATCAATATTTTCCTGCATTTTTTTTCTTAAGAAATCCTCTATATCTTATGAATATAAAAATATTTTTGATATAAGTCTTGTAGTCTTTCTTTAATATACTTTTTATATTGGAATAACTTTATGGTTACAGAAAATTTTCAACAACAGTGCAGAGTCCTTCTTCAGTTCTACCCTTTGTTAATATCTTACATTACAATTGTACATTTGCTGAAGGTAAGAAATCAACATTAGGGGCGCCTGGGTGGCTCAGATGGTTAAGCGCTGCCTTCGGCTCAGGTCATGGTCCCAGGGTCCTGGGATCGAGTCCCGCATCAGGCTCCCTGCTCCTTGGGAGCCTGCTTCTCCCTCTGCCTCTCTCTCTCTCTGTCTCTCATGAATAAATAAATAAAATCTTTAAAAAAAAAAAAAAAAGAAATCAACATTAGCCCATTACTATTAATTGAACTCCAGATTTTATTTGCATTTCACCAGTTTTTTTCTCTTTCTGTTTCAGGATCCAATCTGGGTGAGATTGCATTTCCTTGTCATTTCTCCCCAATCTCTGCTAATCTGTGATAATTTTTTAGTCTTTCCTTGATTTTCTTGACCTTGTCAGTTTGAGGAATACTGGCCAGTTATGCTGTAAAATGCTTTTGAATCTATTTTTTTCAGATGTTTTCCTTATGATTAGAGTGAGGTTAAGTGTTTTTTGAGAAAAATATTAGCACATAGGTAAAGTGCCCTTCTCATCCCAAAATATCAAAGGTTATATGATATCTATAAAACATCACCAGGGAAGTTAGTCTTAATCACTTGGTTCTGTATGCCTGCCAGATTTCTCCACTGTAAAGTTACTATTTTTCTCTTTTCATACTCTAATCCTTGGAAACAAATCTAATCCAGCACATGAAATGGGGTAGTGGTGGTGATTAAGCCCTATCTCCTCAAGGGAGGAGTATCTAAATATGCTAAACGGAATTTTTCTGTAAGGAAGATTTGTCTTTTCTTCTCAATTTATTTATTTATGCAAGCATTTGTCTTTATTCATGTACATACGCATGTATATTTATTTTGTACTTTGGGTTGCCTTATAGTTTTTCATTCACATGTAAGTCTTTTGTCTACCTGGAATTGCCAGTTTAATATGGTGTGAGGTTGGGGACCAGTTTTGTTCTTTTATATTATTAGTTGATTTAGCACCTTCGTAGAAAAAACATCTATCCCCCCAACATACACACACTTATCTGCTATGACAGTCTATTCATAAAAAGTTTCTGTTTAAACAATTCTTGCCAATCTAATAATTTAAAAATCATACTGATTTAATTTTCATATATAGAATTTTAAATTTGATGTTTTCTGTGATACTGAGCTATTTGGTATGCTGTATATTCCAAATATGGAGAACTGTTTATAGCACATATCAAGTAAAAGTCTTTTAAGAATACTTGGAATTTCTTTTAAAGCCAAAGTAAAACATTCAAGGTAATAATAGCTACACTGTTGATTAGATGCTTACTGTGGGCCCTATGCTAAATCTTACCTACATCCTGTGTAGTTCTCACATCATTTTTGCAGGATGGGTACTTTACGGTCTATGTAGATGAGAAAACTGAGGTTCACAGAGAACAAATAACTTACCCCAAATCACAGCTAAACAGTAATAAAGTCAGATTCAAACCTGGGTTTTATTTCCAAGTTCATCGTTGATTTCTTCCAGATGCTGGTAGAAGGGCTCTGCTTGCTTTACAACCTAATCCTTTTGACTCAAACAAATTTTCAATGAACCATTAGTATAAACATTCCAAGAAACATTCACTGTTAAAGTATGTTCTGCTCCATCCGCCTCATCTCATATTGAATATGAACAATAGTAGTTTCAAATTGAGACAGATGCACAATTTAAAAACCAAACCTAGCCTGATTTGCCATAGAAATACTAAATTGTGCTTGAGAGAGAAAATGTGACCACTTATAAATGAAACTATTAGAGAGAATCAAATTTACAAGCCTACTTAAGCTATTAAAATTATTTTTAGGGAAAGCAATAAACCAAGTGAAACAAGCAAGTGCAGCCTGCTATTAAAAGCATGGAGAATTAGGATGAGACTGGAAAAGACGATGGGAAACTAATTTTTTAGAGTGATTTAACGTCTTCAAGGTAATAGGAAACACCTACTCGTGTGATAGATGTTTGATTTTGAATTTTACTCTGCAGAACACATTTTATTTTAAGAGAATCCATAAGCATTTTAAGTAAGGGAACATAATTCCTGGCCAAGGATCTGTGTTGCTGATAAATCCCATAATTGGCAAACATCTGACTGGCGAGGCAAAATTCTTATAGAAAATAGGAAGCTAGAGGAAAAAAAAATTAAAATGTTGGTCACCAAAAATGAGTGTTAGGCCTTGGCTTCCAAAAACAAACCAAAGCAGACAGGGTTAGAATGTTCTGCCAACAGATAGGAGCTCTTATGAATCACTTTCCTCAATTGTTCAGGAAACACTGCAATGACTTTGTTGTGGACAGCATATTCTATCCCCAAATATTATGCAGATATGCATCTTTATAAACTATCAAACCACCCTTCACTTGTTTAGAATTTTGGGCATTATGCTCCAATTTCTCTAATTCTATCCTTTAAGATTATCAACTAAATAATACAGATGTTGAAATTTAGCAATTTCAAAATTTTCAATATAAAAGTTAGAATTATTACATAAATTTCAGCAAAATTTCAAAACCAAAGATACTAAAATCACAGATGTAAGGTGTACTCTATTAGCCCTTGTTCCCAAAGTCCTATGAAATCAGAAAACAGATTTATAGGAAATTTCCTGGATTGTGATGTCAATAAGCAAGTAGAATAAAAATTACTCAAAATGTTTTGCAAATGGTCATTCTGTGAGCCAGTTCTTAAATGATGGAATTGATAGGTGTGTTAATCAGAATAATGCCCCTTCCCCCTCCATTGAATGCCCAAGTTTTATTCTTGGAACCTGTAAATATTAAGTGACAAAAGGGAATTTTCAGAGATGACTAAATAAGGACCTTCAGATAGGGAGATTATCCTGGATTATCTTCATGGGCTCATGTAATAATAAGCATTGTTATAAATGAAAGAGGAAGTCAGGAGAGTCAAAGTCAGAGAAGCAGATGTGACCATCAAAGGAGCGGTCAGAAAGCTTCACTGTTGGCTTTGAAGATGGAGAAAAGAGCCATAAGCCAAGAAATGCCTGTAGAAGCTGGAAAAGGCAAGGAAACAGATTCTCCTCTAGAGCCTCAAATAAAGCAGCCCTGTGGACACCTTGCTTTTAGCCCAGTGTAACTCATGCCAGATGTCTATTCTATCGAACTATAAAAGAATAAGTTTGCTTTGTTTTTAGATATTACATTTGTGGTTGATTTGTTGTAGCAACAACAGGAAACTAATATGAGGGGCACAAGAATACATTTCATAAAAATAAGTAATTAAAAAAAAAGCAGAACCTTGTGATACAGGAGAAAGTGAGCTATAAAGATTTACAGGGACATAATTACAGTTCTTTTCAAACCAGAGCAGCAGAGAACACATCTACTCTTTGGTTCTACAAATATCAGTTACGGAGGCTTACGTATTCTGTTTCAGATTCTGTAAAAGGTTTAAATCACTTTGGTTCCATTTTACAGTGAAATTCATCTTAGCAGGAAAAAAAAAAGAATTCATTCAATCAGACACTAAGCATCTAAAACATATGCTTCATAGTGGGGATAGCAACTATAAATAGGAAGTGTCCCTTACTCCTGTATTTTGGGGCATATCATGTAGTAGAGTTCCTGTTTCTTCTTTATTTATTTTTTCTTTTTTTTTATTATGTTATGTTAATCACCATACATTACATCATTAGTTTTTGATGTAGTGTTCCATGATTGAACCACAGTAGAAAATACAATTTTCTTTTTTTTTTTGAAAATACAATTTTCATTGCAACTCAGTATTCATACCTTTCTAAGACTGAACCAAAGTTTGATATGCTCTAATATTTTTTATTCTCTTCTGGTCTATTTTAACAAATGCTATGTAGAAACTGTTAAATTGATTCTCTAACCCACTAATGGGTTTGAAAAACACTAGTGTCGCAACTAAGTAAGATATGTAGAGAAATAGCTGAATGTGTTATATTCTATACTACATGAAAATGACGACCGTGGTAATTACAAGAAAAATAGCAATAGCTAACATTTGGATGCTTACTATATTCACTGTTCTAAGAGCATATGTAACATTTAAAATACCCTAACTAGGTAATCAGAGGTAGCAACATAAAAACTTCAAAGATCATTAACAAAATCTACACCAGAGGGTTTTTAATTAGCATCATCAATATTAAAGATGAGTTGTGCTTGAGTTATAAGAGTAGATAGGATGAGGGAACGGGCCACACCCACACGTGAACACGGCACTCTGAAGTCAGTCTGAGGCTCAAAGCTCCATGTGGCCATTCACCTTCACTTCAGAGCGGACGGTGTTCCTTGACTCAAACCGGAAGGTTGGCTGGTCTGCTTTCATGGTGACTTCCCAGCCTTGGTAGCCCAAACTTAGGAGCAAAACTGCATGACGATCTGTGCTTGCTTATTAGTAAATGTTAGGACTTAGTCTAAAACCTGTTTTCATTGTTAACCTACTGTGAGGTAGCAAGGTTATATGAGAGGATTGCCAGCAAACGCCTACCTGGAATCTCTGGGAGCTGTCAGTATTTGCCAAAAGAACCTGATGATGATTAAATGGTCAACTTGGTTTCTTTTTGGGAAAAAAAAGAAAAAAAAAGGTCAACTTGGCTTCTTTTAGTTCCTCAGCAGACTTTACAGTCTGTTCCAAGAAACTTGTATTTCACCTCTCAGCCGGTGTTTCTCAAAGATAGGGATGGTGTCAGAAACCCTCAAATGGAATGGAGTATTCTACATTTTCAAAGGCACCCTTCCCGATCCATAAACAATGACGTTCGAGAACACCGGCTGAATGTGGGAACTTCTGTTCAAGCCCCGCAGTTAGAAGGTCAGACCTGCTGCGGTTTTACCTTCTTTCTCCCTCTCCAGCCCCAACCTGGGAAGCAAGGTTGCCTTGAAGACCAGGGAGTTTTCCCTTCCCACCACATCTCGAATTCTTCTCCTTGATTATTACTCTTTTTTCCTCCTAGCCTGCAACATTAATTTTCTTCTGACTGTGATTGTACCGTAAGGACAGAGTAGTAGAGAAGGGCCGTAAAACAGTTTAGAGATATTGCTAGCGGTAAGTTGTCGTTCATGGTTGTAAGCCTTGCGTCTTACAAGAAAGGATAGAAGGCAGCGTCCACAGTGCCAAGAACAGGATGTTTAATGTCTCTGGTTTCCACTCTTTGCTCTCATTCCTCAAATTCCCTTCTGTGCTCACTACAATTACCTTCCTGCATGTTGCCTCTCATCCCCACCTCTCCCAGCCATCAGCCAAGGGCTGAGTGACTAATGTTTCACCGTGGAACTTAACAGAGTGGATAACAAATAGCAACTGCTAGTGATGTGTCTAGTTTCTTTCTTTAGAGGTCTGAGGTTTACTCAAAAGAAAAGAGACAGAAAGAAAGAGAGAGAGGGGAAGGAAGGAAGGAAGGAAGGAAGGAAGGAAGGAAGGAAGGAAGGAAGGAAGGAAGGAAGGAAGGAAGGAAGGAAATTTGAAAAGGGTTCTTGGGTCCTTAGAGAATAAAAGGAATCCTTCTTCCTATTATAATGACTACATTTTAAAACACACAAGCAAGCAAAATTTTATAATGCAAGTCTGCTCATCCCAGGTATCCTGGAAAAAATTCTTCTTTCCCAATTTCAGTTATTGGCAAAATGTCTGAACTGTGTGAAGATCAATAGTTATTTTTAACGGAGATTGGATTAGCAGAAATATTTACGTATTTAAAGTCCTCCCACACATTGCACTGAGATTTTTTCTCCTCTGTGAGTCCATGCTTAGGAGACACAGAGATTTCAATAATATTAGCTAAATTTACATAGAAAGATGACTTCGTGATGCTGTTTTAAGATGTTTTAAATTTCAATTTCTAAAACCTCCATATTATCTATTTACAAGTATTCATCTGTCCTGAGAAGCCTTCCCTTATCTCCTGCCTTTGTTTGGAGGTGTCCCCTAGTTGAAGATTTCCAGAGTACCCTGAGATTCTGTCTTTTAAAGCCCTTATGATAACTATCTTTTTCTCTTTCTTTGCCTAGACCCAAACCAGGCACACAATAGATGTTTAGTAACTGCCGGCTGGAGGAATAAATGAATTACTGTCACTCCATGGATTTATTTTTTCCCATTTGGGTGACTAAGTGATTTTCCTTCCTTTTTGACATTCAGGCATTTTTATGGAACTGGAAAAACATTATTTAATGTGAAAAGCCTCTATTATGATCTATTATAATCTTCACCCCAAAATAGAAAGGAACAATTTGTCTTTTCCATCTAGTGTCTAAATTGTGGTAACAAGTTTCAGTTTCTAAATGTAATTGCTGTTGTAGACCCTATTCACTTTGTTCTTCTTGGATACCCCTGAATCCTTCCTCCAGCTTTCCACCTCTGAGTTTTGTCTTAAGAACACTCTTGTCAGTTGAGATTAAGATAACATTTCTATGTGAACACAAAAGCTGAGAAAGAATTCCAACCATGCTGTCTGAGGAACGGGCTGTGCTGTTCCTCCTGTTTTCTCTCTGCTCTGCAGGCAGAGTGGAGGCTGTGTCCCCAAACAATTAAGGGAGCCAACAGGTACGACTGCCGGGTGAGTGAGGTGCTGCATGATGTTCCCTCAAGGACAACAACTAAAGCAAACACTGGACTGAAGGCTAGCCTCCTGTTGTTCTATTCAACATTCTGGAAGGACTGATTTTTTTCAAATAAGTGTTTCAGGGGACAGGAAAGTCTTCTGCCATACTCTTCATTCTCTTTGTCCCTTCTCTTTTGATCTAGTGGGCATCCAGAAAGGTGAATCTAATCACGGTATTTTTCACCAAAAATGTCTGGAATTTTCTTGACTCGAAAAATAACCAAAGGTCTTTGTTAAAATAGTCATATGAAATATTCATTGCATTCTGGATTCCTGTGTCTACGTGCCTACTTTTTTTCTGAAGTAGCTTCAAGTTCAACCTGAGATAAAATTCTTCCGTTTAACAAATATTTGTGTGCATGTGATGTTGTAGGGAGTATTAGGGACAAGGCAGAGATGGTGGCTGCTTTTATGGTATTTTCATCTTGATGATTTCCTGTTCTGAAACATCATAGCTCCAAATTCTGAAGTTGCTTCCCGGATCCTGCTGCACTACATTTTTTCCAGTGTTTCCCAAATTCTCTCTCTTAGAGAGGGGTAAGACAACTTCATAAGAAACTGTCTGGGATGCTTATTAAAAGTTTGGATTCTCAGCTTATTAAACCCAGATTCTGTTTCAGTAGGCAGGACTGACACAGGAATTTCTATTTTTTAAAAATTTTTCAACTATTAGGGTGCCTGGGTGGTTCAGTCGGTTATCCTCGGACTCTTGATTTTGGCTCAGGTCATGATCTCAGGGTCATGGGATCGAGCCTGCCTCCAGCCCCAAGTGGAGCCCTGCATGGAGCTCCACGTCGAGCCCTGCATTGGGATTCTCTCTCTCCCTCTCCCTCTGTCCCACTTGTGCTCTATCTCTCGTTCTCTCTCTAAAAAAAGTTTCAACAATTAAAAAAGTTTTTAAAAGTGGGGCTTTTGGGGGGAGGGAGAGCAATACTCGAAAATTAGAAAAATTTTATAATAGCTGAAAATTTGAGTGACTCAATAGTTAAAAAGCATTTTTATTGTTGGTTTGGTAAGCATATTAAATAACGTTGGAGAGAAAACTATCAAAGGCAACTTAATCCACTGCAGCAATGACCATGATAAAGAATAATGACTAATCTTCCCAAATAAATTGACATTGAGCTCTCTTCCAACCCATGCATTACAAATTTAAAAGAAATCACACAAATTAGTAAAGATTATATAAAACGTATGAATATAAAATAAATGCACACATTTTTTCTGGTTAGATGCTATAATATAGCCTCTGTCCTGATTTTAACAGTTTGCATAGGGTTACAAAGAACATTTTCTGTATGTATAGGCACTGTAAAAACACTCTATTACTTTGTAATCACATGATAATGTATTTTAGGCATTGACAGAGCCAAAGGCTAGGATTAAATTTAAGTAACTTTGTTTTCTCTTTAGAATAGTACAAAGCCTTCAAAGGTGATCTATAACAAATGGCTTTGTAAGCTTACCTAGAAATTTACCTTACTAACCCAGCTTATTATTGCTTTAAAAATTTTTGAATGGTAACATTGGGTGGGTGGCATATTTTACTTTCTAGAATTTCCATTACTGAAAATTAAGATTTGAAGGTTCTTCCCAGAAACCTTTACATTTCTAAAGCCTTCAACTAAAATAATTACTTTTTATTATCTTTCTTGCCAACTGTCTAAATTTTCACCTATTTTTCTTCATTGTAGATTTGACACGGCCACTGCCAAATTAATAAAATACCTTTTATTATTTGTCCAGAAATATGGAATTCCTAAAGAACAAAAAGAACTAAAATGGTATTCATGTTAGGGCAATGAAAATGTTTTAAAATTAGATTGTGGTGATGGTTGCACCATTTTGTAAACATACTAAAAACAGTGAACTGTATACTTTAAAAGGGTGGATTTTATGGTATGTAAATTGTATCTCAATAAAACTCTTAGAAAAATTTTATTAGGTTTATTTTAAATGCCAAAAGCATTTGCTAAATCTTTGGTGGCACATCTATGAAGATAGAAAGGAGGCAACCAGAGAAATTGATTTCCCTGTATTTATCCCCTCTATTTCCTTTTTAAACTTATTTAGACATCGTGCAGTCATTCTGTGATCCTCTACAAGTAAGGAGTACTTCTTGCAAGCTTGGAAATTTTAGTTAAGATGGATATCATAGGTAAGTATAACAATAAAATATGGCTGATACCAGTGGTTATTATACATTTTACTTATTTGTAATATGTTTTCTTGGAAGGTTATATGCTCTACATTTGTAGGTCTCCAAAAAGAGTTTCTATAACATGTTTAGAGCATGCTTTAGAAGACATTTCCACACTGAATGTGAAATTGGCTTAAGGACTTTTAAAAACTCCATAGAATTCTGAATTAAGATCTCCAATACATGGAGAATCAACCTTACTGCAATAATTTTCTCTGTGGTATCTTTTGGTGTGTGTTTAAAAAAAAAAAAAAGTTAGGGGCACATGGGTGGCTCAGTCAGTTAAGTATCTGACTCTTGATTTTGGCTCAGGTCATGATCTCAGGGTGGTGAGATGAGAGCCCTGTTGGGCTCACGCTAAGTATGGAGTCTGCTTAAGATTCTCTCTCTCCCTCTCCATCTGTCCACCCCCCCCCCCCATGTGTGTTCTCTCTCCAAAAAAAAAAAAAAAAAAGCTAGGGGCGCCTGGTTGGTTCAGTTAGTTGAGCATCTGCCTCTTGATTTCAGCTCAGGTCATAATCTCAGGGTCATGGGATCGAGCCCTGTGTGGGGCTCCGCGCTCAGCACGGAGTCTGCTTGTCCCTCTCCCTCTGCTCCTCCCCCCTTGCCCCCGCTCACATGCGCTCTCTCTCTTTCTCTCAAATAAATGAATAAATAAAATGATTTGAAAAAGTCTTTGTAAAAAAAAAGAGCCTAATAATGCTAGAATATTTTGTAAGAGATTTACCATTTAAAACATATTAAAATAA
This sequence comes from Phoca vitulina, assembly GCF_004348235.1. NCBI lineage: Eukaryota > Metazoa > Chordata > Mammalia > Carnivora > Phocidae > Phoca > Phoca vitulina. The sequence goes on from NW_022589711.1 coordinate 5,739,708, forward strand.
ATACTTTTTTTTTTTAAAGATTTTTAATTTATTTGACAGAGAGAGACACAGCGAGAGAGGGAACACAAGCAGGGGGAGTGGGAGAGGGAGAAGCAGGCTTCCCGCGGAGCAGGGAGCCCGATGTGGGACTCGATCCCAGCACCCCGGGACCATGACCTGAGCTGAAGGCAGATGCCTAACTACTGGGCCACCCAGGCACCCAAAATGAATACATTTCTAAAGCAATTTTTTTCTTATTCATACATAATTTAATAAATGTTATTACCAGTATTATTGTCTTCTTCCTACAGTGGTCATGACTTTTTTTGTGAAATCAAAGACCAGTCTGTGCTTAAGAGACTTATGGACCCCATAAGGCATTCCAGTTGGCAACATGAGATGCTATACATTAAGCCCATCTCAAAGAAGTGAGTTTTTATAAACCTTAACAGGCCAAGGTCTTTCCCACCCTGCAGCTTCTTTAATGATTCCCTTCTAGGTTGTTCCTGGTCTCATCACTTCTGTAACCCATGTCCCATAAATAGTTAGAGTGCCCTCAGGGGAGCTCTTAGAGCTGTTTTGGAATTTGTCTTTGAGAATCCCATTTGGTGATTTCCTGAGTTGTTGCTATGCCAAGTACACATCATCAACAATCGGTATTTGAAAACTTCCATGTGCGTCAAGACACTTTAGGAGTCTGAGTCCCTGAACATTGCACAGAGCCATTCACATCCTCCTAAAAACGTGACATCAGTGCTAAGCTAGGACTGCATAGATTCTACGAAACCAAAATGAAGACCACATATTTCCAGTACTAAGCTAGACCTGACACACAGAAATGCAACTCTAAAAATTCTGAAGTCAGAGGATAATGAAGAATGTCAGACAGCAGCAATAATTATCTTATCACCCAGGGGAATAAGAAAGGAGAGGCTTCCGGACCAGACTGATGAGTGTAAGCTCAGACTATTCACTCTCTTTCCGGACTTCTTCACTAGAACGTCAGATACAGATCCCCAGATCTTTCTAAATATCACTTCTTTATGCCTTCCTCAGAGAACATTTCTCTTTAAGACATGCTCATCGCGCTAGCAGCGCTCAAACTGAGACATCAAGAGACCTTCCTTTTTTTTTTTTTTAAGAGTAAGGTGATTGAGAAACTTTCTATTACCAGAAGCATCATATCCATGAAGAATTCTCTCTTAAAGAATAAGATGTTAGTTTGATCTCATTGTTTGGGTACCTGGAAGTAAGGATGGGTTTGAAATACAGAGGGAATTTGCTTCAGAGGCTGTGAATATCATCATGGAATGCCTTCCTTAAAATGAAATACTCATAACCTGAGTTGATAAATTGTGGTATACAGGAATAAAAATATTAAACAGTGTAAGTTAAGTGGTTTGCATGACCTTACAATAAGAAAGTGGTCAACAAATGGTAACTGTCATTACTATTAGTAGAAAATGGACGAAGATAACTATTTTCTCATTTTGCTTTTACCAATACCTAAATATTTGTGTGTCACCTTTGATGTTTGCTTGATTTCCACCTTTGTAACAAAGAAAATGTAATTTTTAAAAAAGATTTTATTTATTTATTTGAGAGAGAGAGAGAATGAGAGAGAGAGAGAGAGAGAGAGAGAGCACGAGAGGGGGGAGGGTCAGAGGGAGCAGACTCCCCGCCGAGCAGGAAGCCTGACGCGGGACTCGATCCCAGGACTCCAGGATCATGACTTGAGCCTAAGGCAGTTACCCAACCAACTGAGCCACCCAGGTGCCCCAAAGAAAATGTAATTTTAATGAAAAAGAAGTTTAAATCTATGGATGGTTAGGAAGAAATTCAGCATTTTGAGCAGGGGACAAAGGTTTTGGGAACATATAAAAAAGACATTTTACCACCTGGTGAAATTCCTGCATTGCAGGAAAAGTTTTTGAGATAGAAATAAACATTTTGTAGACTAAACTGTAAAAATACCGATTATGAGGTAGCTTTTGTGAACAGCCATCTTTAGATCATGAAACTCAAATCTGCTCACAGATATTTTCTCAAACGGAAGATTTCAGTAAATTATAACCCTGAAGAGTCATAAAATGTATTCATATTTTGGAAGAAGCAGAAATGGTACAAATATCACTATCTCATTTTACAAATCAAGAATACGCTAATGCGTTTTCTCGGTGAGACATTAAGATATCAAGAGCCACTCTCATGGAAACACAGGCATTTTAAAAAGCCCAAATCTTGTTCCTAATATTTTATTTCATTTTCAATTATTTTATTATTTCTTATTTTTAAATTGTAAAAGACGCACAACATAAGATTTACCATCTTAACTATTTTTTAAGCATTTGGCGTTCACATTTTTGTGCAACCGTTACTGCCATCCATCCCCAGAGCATTTTTCATCTTGCAAGACTAAAACTGTGTACTCATTAAACAATACCTCCCCATTCGCCCCTCCTCCCTGGCCCTGGCGACCACCATTCTTCTTTCTGTCTCTATGAATTCGACTACTTTAGGTACCTTATATCATACAATATTTATTCTTCTGTGACTGGTTAATTTCACTTAACGTAATGTCATCATCAGTCCTCCATGTTACAGCATGTGTCAGAACGTCCTTTTTAAGGCTGAATAGCGTTCCATTGCATGAACATACCACATCTTATCTATCCTTTCCTCCATCCGTATGCACTTGGGTTGTTTTTACTTTTTTTTTTTTTTTTTAAGATTTTGTTTATTTGAGAGAGAGAGAGAGAGACAGAGCGACAGAGAGCACAAGTGGGGAGGAGAGGGAGAAGCAGGCTCCTCACCAAGAGGGGAGCCCCATGTGGGGCTCGATCTCAGGACCCCAGGATCATGGCCTGAGCAGAAGGTAGACACTTAACTGACTGAGCCACACGGGCACCCCTGTTTTTACCTTTTGGCTGTTGTGAATGATGCTGCTATAAATACGGGTGTACAAATAACTGTTTGAGTCTTTGCTTTCACTTCTTTTGGGTATATACCAAGAAATGGAATTCTGGAGCAATGGCAATTCTATGTTTACCTTTTTTTTTAAGGAACCACCAAACTATTTTCCATAGTGGCTGCATCATTTTACATTCCCACCAGAAGTGCACAAGGCTTCTAGTTTTCCCACATCCTCACTAACATTTGTTATCTTCTGTTTTTTAAAAATAGTATCTTGGGGCACGTGGGCAGCTCAGTCAGTTGAGTGTACAACTCTTGATCTCAGCTCAGATCTTTATCTCATGATCATGAGTTCAAGCCCTGCATTGGGCTCTGTGCTGGGTGTGGAGTCTACTTTAAAAAAAAGAAAAAGGAAAAAAAAATGTTAGCTGGTGTGAAGTGGTATGTCATTGTGGCTTTTATTTGCATTTCCCTGCTAATTAGCGATGTTGGGCATCTTTTCATGTGATTATTGGCAATTTGTATATCTTCTAATGTCGATTCAAGTTCTTTGCCCATTTTTTAATCAGGTTATTTTGTTGGTGTTGAGTTTTCTTTACATATTCTGGATGTTAACCCCTGATCAGGTAGATATGTGATTTGCAGATATTTTCTCCCATTCTGAGGTTGCTTCCTCACCCTGCTCATAGTGTCCCTTAATGCACAAAAGTTTTTAATGTTGATGCAATCCAGTTCATCTATTTTTTCTTTTGTTGCTCTAATATTTTAACAAAATGGCATTCAGTTGAATTGGCCAACGTCAGGGTCAATTATACTCAGGATAGAGTGTTCCATATAGACTAGATGAAATTGAGCATATTTTGATTGGGCATTCTGTTATCCACACAGTCCACAGGATTGGTACCCCGTTTCAACTGAGTCCAGGCCGTTATTTCTTATTTTTGTCATTTTTTTCTTTTGCTTTTTATTTCATTTAAAAATCTTAATTTAGGTCAAGAAACACCAATTCTGAAACAGACTTTTTTAGTCACCATCGTACTTCTTGGAATTACTGGATATGAATGTCCAGAAATTCACCTCTGAGGCTGGACACTGTTCAGATCCCTTTGTTCTGTAGTTACTTCAGTTTCTAGTCATGTGTTGTTTAAATACAGGAGAGACTCTGAAATGTCCTGGAACTCTACCCTGCCCGAAGGATTCCAGATTTTTAGGAAAAGAGTACATTTCAAAGCTCCATCATCGCTTAGGTCCATTGCATAGTGCTTTAATTACACACAGATAAGGAAGTTCCTACATTTAATCAAATACGTGGTCCAAAGGAAAAATTGTAAAGCTTCCTCATTTCTCATGTAGGTGTGTGCACACACAGTAAGGAGAGTAGGAATAATCCAGCGCTTTTAGCTAACAGGCTCTCTGTAGATATTGACCAAAGTGGTAGATTTTAAGAATGCATTAAAACAAGCAAAATCATACATTGTCCGATTTTCTACTTGGGTGGGTTCTTTCTAAGGCTTTTAACATTTAAAATGCCTAATTTTTGACATTGTCTAAATCAGAGTTAAGGCTGTGAGTAGGTTCCAAATGCTCTCACATTACATGTAGGAGTTTTAAAAATGTATATTTTCCGGGAGATTCAATATAAGAAAGAGAAAAATAGCTTGTTTACAAGTTGGCTGAGTACTAGTTGGTAGGATTTGAGGATTTCTAGGTAGGATGTCCAGTAAAAAAAAAAACCAAAAAACAGAGATATTTACTTATTGTTTGTAACTTAAACAAATTCTTTTCTTGTATGTCCAGTTGTTTGGGTTTTCCAATATCCCCTGTTGAAAGCTAAAGTTCAAAGAGTTGATATCATTATCAGTTGAAGCAAGCCAGAAGCCAGCCGTGAGTTCTTTTGGAAAAATAGAGGACGTGGAGGTCAAAAAGTTCTAAGATGGAAGAGAGACATGTTAAAACAGGACGTGGATTTGCACCTCACACAACTGGGAATTCAAATGAATTAGAGTTAACATTAAAAAAAACTGTAGCATAAGAAAGTTTCAATAATTATTTTTCTAACGTAAAAAGAAGAAAGAAATTACTACCAAATAATCATTATTCAAAAGATAACATGTCAAATTATAAGACATACTGGGAAAACGGTCACTAATCACCTCAGACAAGAGAGCTGATGTTTTTTACATTGATTTTTAAAAACCCAAGACCTGAGATTTTAAAAATAGCAAATTTACTGAAGAATATAAGAATACCTCAGTCCTTGACCAACTGACTTAATCACTGGAAAAAATGTACAATTGCAAAATAATAATCTTGTGTTGACAATAAGTGATTTAAAAAACAAACATGTAATGTAAGAGACCCTAGTTCATTCATGGAGTCATACCATTTTCCCAGTCAGGATAAGCACTTGGATCAGAGGTGGCTCTAAACAGAGTGCCTGCTCATCATTGAGCTATTTCTCAAAGGCCATTAAGACTGATAAAGTAAACAAAGGGTGATTAATGGTGTCACGGATGCTGTCACTACTGGGGCAATATAAACACTTGGCTTTCCTGAAGACTTCACACATGAAATTTTCATTGGGAACCTGTCTCTATATGCCTGCATTATTCTGTGTAAATTGAGAGACAATTCTCAGGGGTTGACTTATATTGTATGGTGAAAGAAAGCACTTTTTTTGTTTTCCTTTTTATCTAGTCTCTTTCCCAATAACCTGTTAAAACAAACATGGAGAGTTAACAAAATATATGTGTGTACACTTTTTTAACCTCTCCATTAACCTCATTATAGCTTCTTTCCTGCCTCAACTCCATAAAGGCTGTTGTCCTAGCAACAGACCACCATGTCAGTTTTCTCTATATTATCTAAATTGCATATTGTCGGCTCACCAGCTATTATCTCTTACTCTAGTTATGTCTAAGTTAATTAACTCCGTTCTTGTTCTCTAAGGAAATAAATCTCAATTACTCTCTTCTTCTGTTGTCTTAGCCATAATTTTAATCGTACAGGAAAAGGAAACTATAGTTTGGAACTATATATATTTTTCTCATAAATAAGCATAAATTGGAATTTACTTTCTACCACAGTATCTTAGACTGAGGTCAGCAAATGGTGTCTTAAGGCTCCCCAACTGCTTCCAACAAATTCTGCATCATCTAGATTCCCACCTCATGATGAAACATCCAATCATATCACTGCCCATGTCTGCACTGGGATATGAGAGCGTGTTTGTGCAAAGCAGAAGCTAAATCACTGTGCAGTGAAGGTTTCACCGTACTTGAAATAGATAAGACTCGAGTCCATCAGAACATCTGCACCATGTTCTCGTGGCAAATAGTTGCTTTACGCAAATGTTTCTAATACCGACTTGCAGTAATTCAGCAATGGTAAGTGGGCATTAAATGTGCAATGAAGAAATTTGCTGCATTCAATTTTAGCAATCAGTAAGATATAGGCTTACCTCATGTTATCACACTTTGCTTTATTGTGCTTTGCAGATATTGAGATCTTTACAAATTGAAGGTTTGTGAGAAATGCTGTGTCAAGTTAGTCTATCAGCACTACCTTCCCAGCAGCACGTGCTTACTTTGTGTCTCTGTGTCAGTTTGGTAACTCTCACAATATTTCAAACTTTTTCATTATTACTAGGTTTGTCACAGTGATCTGTGATCTCTGATGTTACTATTGTAATTGTTTTGTGGCACCACGACCTTTGCCCATTTAAGTGGGTGAACTTAATTGTTGTGTATGTTCTGACTGCTTCACCTATCAGCCATCCCCCCATCTCTTTCCTTCTCCTCAGGCTTCCTTATTCCCTGACACACAACAATATTGAAATTAGGCCAATTAATAACCCTACAGAGGCCCCTAAGTGTTCAAGGGAATGGAAGAAACACACATCTCTCATTGTAAGTCAAAAACTAGAAACAATTAAGTTTAGTGAGGAAGACATATCAAAAGTTGAGCTAGGCCAAAAGCTCAGCCATTTGTACCAAACAGGCAGTTTGTGAATGCAAAGAAGTTCTCGAAGGAAATGAAAAGTGCTACTTCAGTGAAGACACACATGTTAAAAAAGTGAAACAGCCTCATTGCTGATATGGAGAAAGTATTAGTGGTCTAGAGAAAAGATCATACCAGCCACAACATTTCCCTAAGCCAAGCCTCATCCAGAGTAAGGCCCTAACTCTCCTCAATTCTATGATGGCTGAGAGAGGAAGCCGCAGAAGAAACTGGAAGCCAGCAGAGGTTGGTTCATGAGGTTTAAGGAAAGAGGTCGTCTCCATAACAAAAGTGCCAGGTGAAGCGGCAGGTGCTGATTAGAAGGTGCAGCAAGTCATCCAGAACATCTAGCTAAGACACTTAACGAAGGTGGTTATGCTAAATAACAGATTTTCAGTGCAGACAAAACAGCTTTCTACTGGAAGAAGATGACATCTAGGACTTTCATATATAAAGAGGAAAAGCCAATGTCTGGCTTCAAAGCTTCAAAGGACAGACTGGACTCTCTTGTTAGGGGCTAGTGCAGCTGGTGCCTTGAAGTTGAAGCCAAAGCTCATTTATCATTCTGAAAATCCTAGGGCCCTTAAAAATTATGCTAAATCTACTCTGTGCTTTATAAATGGAACGACAAAGCCTGGATGACAGCATATCTGTTTACAAAATGGTTTACTGAATATTTTAAGCCCACTGTTGAGACCTACTGCTCAGAATAAAAGATTCTTTTTAAAATATTACTGCTCATTGACAATGTACCTGGTAACCCAAGAGCTCTGAGAGAGATGGACAATGAGATGAACATTTTCATGCCTGTTGACACAGTATCCATTCCGCAGTCTATGGATCAAGGTGTAATTTTGATTTTTAAGTCTTATTGAAGAAATACATTTCATAAGTTGCCATAGTGATTACTCTGATGAAACTGGGCAAAGTAAATTGAAAATTTCTGGAAAGGATTCACCATTTAGATGCCATTAAGAATGCTTATGATTTATGGGATGTCAAAATAGCAACATGAACAGGAGTTTGGAAGAAGTTGATTTCAACCCTAATAGATGACTTTGAGGGAGTCAAGACTTCAGTGGAGGAAGTAACTGCAGATATGGTAGAAATAGCAAGAGACCTAGGATTAGAAGTGGAGTCTGAAGATGGGACTGAATTGCTGTAATCCCATGATAAAACTGGAATGGATGAATTGTTGCTTCTTATGGATGAGCAAAGAAATTGATGTCTTGAGGGGAGCCTGGGTGGCTCAGTCGTTAAGTGGCTGCCTTCGGCTCAGGTCATGATCCCAGGGTCCTGGGATCGAGCCCCGCATTGCGCTCCTTGCTTGGTGGGAAGCCTGCTTCTCCCTCTCCGACTCCCCCTGCTTGGGTTCCCTCTCTCACCGTGTTTCTCTCTGTCAAATAAATAAATAAAATCTTAAAAAAAAAAAAAAGAAAGTGATTTCTTGAGATGGAGTCTACTCCTGGTGAAGATCCTGCAAAGATTATTGAAATGACAACAAAGGATTTAGAATTTTACAGAAACTTAGTTGATAAAGCAGTGACAGATTTTGAGAAGATTAATTCCAATTTTCAAGAGGGTCTACTGTGGGTAAAATGCTATCAAATAGCATCACATGCTATTGGGAAATTGTTTGTGAAAGGAAGAGTCAATCAATGTGGCAAACTTCACCATTGTCTTATTTTAAGAAATTGTCACAGCCACCCCAGCCTTCAGCAACCACCACCCTGATCAGTCAGCAGCCCTCAACACCGAGGCAAGACCCTCTACCGGTAAAAAGATTATGACTCACTGAAAGCTCAGATGATGGTTAGCATTTTTAGCAGCAAAGTATTTTTTAATTAAGGTATGTACATTTTCTAGATGTACATAAATTAATAGAATACAGTAGAGTATAAACATAACTGGGAAACAGTTAGGCTCTGGGAAACAAAAAAATTCATTTGACTTGCTTTATTGTGATAGTTTGTTGTGATGGTTTGGAACCAAATCTGCAATATCTCTGACATATGTCTGTAGAAAAATATTTACTCTCTATTTCAACAAAGCCACAATGCTAACCTGGACTTAAAGTAAACACAACAGCTTTACTCATTTTTCATGTGTTATATTGGTGTTTGAAGATTGCTTGTTGAGTAAATTGTCATTATTTTGAGCTAGTAGTCTTGAAACTGTTCTATTTCATAAAATATATTGATGTGCATAGGCAATTCTTACATTTGTAGGCTTTATGTAAAAATACAGAAACAGATCACATCTAGAACTAGATCTAAAGCTGCATTTTTCTATTAACCAGTATCATTTGTCATTACTAATTATGAATGTTAATATTTAAAATTTTTCATTTGGTTGTACTTGAAAATTTTTTATGGTTCAGCATATGCTATAAATATATTTATTTTTAGTTTTATTCATATTTAACATTATGTCTAAAAGATTTTAGTCTAACCATCTTTTAAAAATTGGATCTAAATATTATTTAGAATTGAGAAAAAAAGCTTCTGCCAAAAAAAGAAATACATTCCCCCTCTTTCATTGTATGAATTATTAAGAAGAAATTCCAACTCAAAGAAATCTTGGGAAAAGATAGAAACATTCCACACATTCAAGCTGTATTAACACTAGTGTTAGCCAGACAAAATATACATTTTTCAAAATAAACATTTTGTTTAGTGATTTTCCAACATCACAAGAGTTGATGTTAGAAGTCAATGATTCTTTTTTTACTGTATATTTTCAAGTGACTAGTAACCCTATAATATCCCAAGTAGAGAATGACAGGAGATTAGTTATTGAAGCATAATAGAGTTGCCGAAATTGCTTGACATGTTTTCTACATTGTAACATCTCATAAAGTTCTTTTTATTTTTACCTAAATTACTATTTGCTTATTTAAGGTCCATGTGTGGAGAGACTTGCCTTAATTATTACCTAGTAATGGTTCAGGCATTTTAGTCATCATATGCTTAGGCCAAGTACAGGACATACTACCATTGTTCCTGAAAACACCGGGTGCTTTTACTATTCTATGCCTGGAATGTTCTTTCCTCCCTCTTTGACTGGCTAGCTTCTCCTTAAATACCAGTTCAACACTAGTCTGGAGTAGTGTGTCTATCCCATGCTCTAGCTAAGCATTTTGTTCATGCCTCCAGAAGATCTATCATTCTTTGCTTGTAATGTTTTCATAAAATTGATAAATATAAAGAAGAGAAACAAATCACCCATTATTTCATTACTTATAAAAAAAAAAAACCCATCATTGTTGTTTTTGTTGATCACATTGTGGGTTTTTCCAGTGTAGAGCTCCTTGAAAAAAAAATTCAGTAATCCTAAGATACATATAAGTGCCTTCTCCTCCCTCCCATCTTAATACAGTATCAAGTAGTTCCCCATAATTTCATGTCTTTGAAACCATCAGTTTTAATATCTGCATATAATTCCATCAAGTAACTATAACCATCATTTATTTAACCCTTCCCAAATCATCCACAGTACGTTCTTTTTTTAGTTCTGTCTCAATCATATTTGCAGCTCCAATACTGACACTAAGCTTGGGCTTGTTAAATATTCAATAAATAAGTGTTAACAAAATCTTCTGTCTAGGAAAATTAGCTATTCCTCTATTATCTTCTGTTTTGAAGAATTTTAATCTCAAGTACAGAATATTACGGGAAAATTTGCCATAGAGTCAGGGAGAATGGAAAGGCGGCAAAATTATCTGAAGATTTTAGTCTGGAGCTTTTCCTTTGGAAACATACCGGATTACAGTTCCTGTGGTTATCATGGCCATTCCAGACAGATCATTGTGTGTTCCTAAGTGTTTGTGCCTCCATGAAATACTTAATTTGACTCTGATAATAACAGAAACTATTTATCAGTTCTGCCAAAGGAATAGAAAGGAAGAAACACAAGCATCTTTTCCAAAGCATTGAAGAGGTTATGTGTGGATATATACCAAGCTTGTGGCATACAAGTATTAAGAAAAAATATTAAATTATTTGGAAAAGGTTTATTCCTTTGGAAAGGGCAGAACTGTCTTAGGGCTCAAGGAAATGTCACAGAATGAATAAATGAGAACTAATTATAAAAACTCTTGCTTAAATTTCTGACCTTTTTTAACTACATCAGGATTTGCTTCAGCACACCAGTGGAAGGTGAGAGTGAGGAATGAAGGAATGAATGGGGTAGGAGGTGAATGGTAGAAGAACCTTCCATTCGACCACACATATACAAATGGCCAGTAAAACTACCTGAGAAATACCTGACAAATAAGTGCTAAAATGATTTGGAAAAATATTGACATTGGTATTTTATACATTGGTTTTCATCACATAACAGGAAACAGTGTGGAAAGAAGGTCTAGCATAGGGGAAGAAACAAGGGATTTGGATTCAGACTTGGGTTCAAATCCTATCTCCATCCTTTATGACTTCTGAGACCTTAAGCCTTTTAATTTCTCTGATCTTTAGGCTTCTTGTCTGTAATACAGGAATAATAATTCTTTCTTTGCCAAGCTGATATAAAAGTAAGAGACAAACACTTAGCATCTGGCACATGGTAGGCATTCAAAAAAAGGGGGAGTTACTATTATTATCATATTATGTTGCATATTAGTGCCCCCCAAACAAATAGGTAAATGGGTTTTGTCTAAAATAAAGGGTGATTGACATGAGAAACAACTTGAGAAGAATAGGTTATCATAGGACTACTGCCATTTGGGGAGTGCGGGGATGGCTATATGAAACCCAGTTTATCTGATATTGTTTTAAATCCATGGGCCTCCCTATGTGTGTACACAGGCCCCCTAAATGTCATCTGGAAACTTCCAATGCCTGAGTACCTCCCATAGGGTGAGTCAATCAACTTTGGGTTTCTGGTCCACAAATAACAGGAATCTCTAAAATGACACCATTGATGGTATAACATTTGGGAGTTATACCTGATTTAATTCTGTCTAAAGGCTCTAATCTGAGTCTTATAAATTCCTCTCACAAATAAGGTCTACCAACCAAAGAGCATAACTGTGCTCAGTTTCTCCTTTATGCTTAGAATATTTTTCTTTCCAAAGATATCAGTAGAAAGAGCTTTGGTTATTCAAGAGAGAACAGCAAGTTCACAAATAAAACTCCTCCCCCCATGCCCTGTTCTTTCATCTGGACAAAATACTAGTGAACATAAGGGAATGCCAAACCCTTTTGGAAGCCAGCAAAGACATATTAATGATGTGAAAGTGAAAGTGGGAAATTAGATGAGAGAGTGGATGTGAATCAGGTATTTCTCTAATTAAAATATACCAACAGACTAAGTTTGGGGTTTATAAGAATAGCACTGGAAATTAAATTTCTTTCCAACATGGAACATAGAGAAAGTGAAATCAAGATAATTTGTCAGGGCTTAGTTGTGTGAATGAATGTGACTGATTCACAAGAATGATTCTGAATTAATTTCTATTAAAGTAAACGCAGTATCTTTTTAAAAACTATCATCTTCTTTCTTAAGTTGGGCTCCTTTAGCAATTACCTTTCCTGGTACATTTATACCAGGAAGGAAGTTTGCTAGCTGTGCTACATGGGAAATACCAAGAATAGATGTTTAATCTGATAAAATTACCAAGGCCCTTTTTCCTGAAAAATGCCTTCCCTCAGATTTTAGTGAATATTGGAATCATCCCATCCTGCCCCATCTCTTCTCCAGAGTAAATAAGACATATAATTTCCACTGTTATTCACGGAACCCTAGTTTTCTGCTGTTGCTTTAAATCAAATATTTTCATTTTTGAGCAGATAAAGCCTTTTCTCATTTGATGTCCATAATCATTTTGAATGATGTTTTTGTTTCTTCCATGACTAAGTTAAATGAAGCCAAGAGTGCTTAAGTATCTGTCCAGTGACACACTATTAGTGAGTAGGAAATGTGATAAATGAAATTTTCATAAACCCTAGTCCATATTCTCATGGATTTATTGAATCAACCCATTTTTATTTTGAAGGGCCACAGACAACAGCAGCAAGGGTGATATACAGGCAGGTAGATGTTCAGGTTGGGGCACCGGGAGTTATGATGCACACAAAACAAACAACCAAACAAACAAAAACCAAAAACAGCAACAAACACTGCTGGCCTAAATTGGTAGAGATAGCCCAAATAAAGACAGTAAGTAAGTTTGGGAACATCAGATAAAGGACGTAGAACCAAGGTAGTTGTTGGTTAGCTAGTGGTGAGAGAAAGATCACATGGAACAAGTAGGATTCAAGCAACACTGAAGAAACTCTTTGATAATGCCTCATATTGATCTCAGACCAGCAGGTAAGGAGACAAAAATATCTTTTCTATTTTCCGGTGTGAGTGAATGTCAAGCAGAGTCTCAGCAGTTTAGATGACTTTGACTATTCTACACATACTTAACACAGTCATCTTTAATTTGGCTGAGACAAAAATGTGATCATACACTGTGAGCTGAGACAGTCCCTTACCTCATGAGTGATTCTAGGTCACTACCCATTACTCCCATCTGCTTTATTCTTTCTTCCTTATTTTCTACTTCTTGTGGTAACTTTCAAGGAGGGCCAAATATTGTTGATGTTTTGAAATACGGCCCTCAAGGGAGAGTTAAAACTTAAATACAGAGCAGATATTGTATTGATATAATTTTTGAGGAAATGACATGATTTTTGAGGAAAATGAGATTTCTGAGAAAGCTGAAAGACTGAATAAATATGTATTTATCTGTGTTTTTCTGGGGATTTTCTGAGGCATTGGTACACAGCCCTTGCTCAAGTCAAGTTTACAATATCGCCATCTAGAATACACACCAGACTTCTTTTAATTTAGTTAATTTATATAAAGCTCTCCTTTTCAGACAGAGTAGAGAAGCTCTAGGACCTGCAGCAAAAGACAGAAATGAGCTTCAACCCCTTAAGATAAAGTTAAATACATAGCTGACTTCATGGCAATCACCCTGCAGAGGCTGTGATAAGAGCCACGTGATCAGGAAGTGGCAATTTCTATTCAAAATGGCCCCCTGTGGATGACCTATTATACATTAAGGGGAAAATAACTTCCTGCATCCAACATAAACTGCTTTAATTCAGAAGATGACCAACTTCTGCTCTTAGTGCCAAGACATACCTGTCAATGAAAAACAACCTCCCAGTACATTTCTCATGGACAGATGGTGGGCCATGACCTGACCTTGGCTCCATATGGTCATATGGACGCCACTTCACACCAACCCTAATGGGGTCGATTGAAGATTTGGAGGTTTAGAACAACAGCACATTAAAAGTTCATTCATAATTTTTATTTGGAGATCTCTATTAAAATGGAGAAAATTGAAGTATAAGGGGCAAGGTGGGGGAATACCTCTGTTTTTCTAAGAGTACTGTGATGTGAGGGACATCTGGGGGGCTCAGTTGGTTGGGCATCTGCCTTCAGCTCAGGTGATGATCCCAAGGTCCTGGGATCGAGTCCCGCATCGGGCTCCTTGCTCAGCAGGGAGCCTGCTTCTCCCTTTGCCTGCCGCTCCCCCTGCTTGTGCTCTCTCTCTCTCTCTCTGACAAATAAATAAATCATATCTTTAAAAAAAAGAGTACTGTGATGTGAAAAGAATTTTCTGACATCCCTTAAGAAACTCCTGTTGGTTGTATGATCCCTTGAAAGGTAATCAAGCAGGTGATTCCTAGTAATGTTTATATGAGTCAATTATCAGACAAGACAATTATCTTAATTCTGAGCTCCAAGCATTATTCATGATTGAATTAATTGATTAAAAAACATCTGTATCTGAATCAAATGTCATGCAAGTTGCCCCTGACTCTAGCCACTTCTTGGCTGTATTTTTTCAGAGTTGTATAGCATATTTTGTGAACAACTCATTTAATAATGTTGTCTTTTTTACAGTATTTCATTAAGTATTCAAGTACCCTATTTGCCTGTCAAGTTTCTTTTCCTTAAAATGGATTCCTGGCATTTCTAAAATTAAATACTGCCAGGGGAAAAAAGAACTTTGCATTTATCATGTAGAAAATTATGTGCTTTGACCGTCCAATGGATGATGTATTGGCAACTATCCAAGATTCACATTTGTAGTCTCAGTTTGGAATTGAGATTCAAGAAGACTTTATGGTAGAGTGGTCACTCCCAAGTGTCTTCCTCAACCCTGACTGTTAGAATCAGTATAAAACCCCAACTGTACTCATTACAGCATTTACCACATTCATTCTTTCAATTGTGCTCATTTATTCCATATGAAATATAGTTCTCCAGGGTATCTTTGTCATCTTTGCATTTCCTCACTGGACCTTTGACCAAATAGATGCTCATTAGTGCTCTGTACTGGTTGTCCTAGGGTAGGTATGACAGAGCCAAGTTTTTCATATCAGTTTGTTCTTTCCTTGGTTACTCACATGCTCTCAAGTCAATTAGCAAATGATTCTAGAACGCAGCAATTTCCTCCTTAATTCAGGGAAATTGAGAGCTGTAGTATAAAATAGTTAACCTGAGTGTTGGGAATCATGCTGTGAAAACAAACTTTTTCTTCCTTTTGCTACTGGACATGTCTCCTCTCTGAAAAGTTCTCCTTTGTCAATTGCATGCACTGCAGTTCACCTGTTTGAACTCTTGGGCTCTAAGGTAGTCAATTATTAGAACAAAAACTACTGTTAAATTGGAGGTTAATTCTTCTCCCTAGCTTTTCTTCTAGTGACTTCTATGTTACTTTATGGTAAGCATGAGTTAAATGTTATCTTAACAGAATTCCTATGCTATAATTCCTGACATTCTAAGAGCTCAAAGTACAGTTTTCCTTTATTACTAATGATGGTGAAGACACATGTTCAAAACATGACACCCCACCATATGCCCTTTGACATATTGATTATTTTGAGCTGAAGACTTGAGAAACAGATGCAGGAAGGGCTCTCTGATGTCTCCCTTTCTAATTAAAAGCAGGTCATAATATTTTCCATGAGAAAAGGGCCTGGACTATACCAGGAAGAGAAGAACATTCTTATCACTGGAGACTGGGAGTTGATGCCAAAATGGACCTGTACAAACAAATCTACTAAAATCACTCTAATCCTCCATTAGTTTTCTCTGTATATTTCCTAGTCACTTTCCCATAATTTACTGCCACTAAAAGCTTAAGCCCTTTTCCCTTGTCTTGTCATTTCTCTGCAGATTCATCTGTCTTTGTTAAAAAAAAGTATATAAGCTTTCAGTCCTACTTTTTTTCAAGTCTTCATTTTTCTTCTATTTTTATGAAGGCTCCTGTGTACACACAAAAATATTAAATAAAATGTGTGTGCTTTTCTCCTCTTAATCTGTCTTCTGTTCGCTTAATTCTCATGCCAGCCACAGAATCTAAGAGGATGGGGAAGATTCTTTTTCTTCCATTATATTGGCCATTGTTCAAGTCCCTTACCATGTCCATTTGAATATGAGATAGAAATGATATGTTTGAGGAGATAAACAGCTAGAATGTGATATTGCACATACTATTCCTAATCAACAAAGTGAATGAAATGGGTTCTCTTGACTCCTCAAACACAAATCCCAACAAACTAGAAAGACATGTATGACCGAAACTAGGTTATGCCGAGCATGTGCTCTTTGCAGTGCTACGCTTCCAAATGAGGAATACCTTTTTCAGATTGGAGGTAAAATGCCTCACTCTTAAGCCCGAGAGTCAAATAATTTCTTAAACTATTTTACCTATTATGTGGTTAACGACAATAAGTCATCATTACCAACAACAAAATGAGTTTCCTTAGAAATCAGTGATATAGGCTATTGCTATAAAGCTACTTTGAAGGCTATTTTGTACATTCAGGGATGGAATGGAGCTCTGTTATAAAGGGTTAGTTTGTAACCACCAGCTAGCTGAATATGAACACTTTTTTCCTTAATTATGGGTGTGGATGGGAATGTGACCAATCTTTCATAATGACCTCAAACATTCCAGGAATGCAGCATGACCCTTCCCAAAGATGGGATGGTCAGCAGGGTGCATTACCACGTGGGATGAAGATTCTTCACTTATTTCCCAAGAGGATATCAAATGAAAGGTTTATATGATTCTGTTTTCAAGGATTCTGCCTTGGCTGGGTTCTGGGAACTCCCTTGTCTAATGATGGTGGCTTCTTTCCAAAACATGTTGATGTTAAGATAAAGTTACTATATCTTAGAACAGAAAACTATTTACCTCTCCCATATTGTAAAAATTGCCTGTTGAACCTAACTGCTCCTATGTTTTCTATATTTGGGAAAGTTTTTGAAATGCTGGGTGAAAATTAGAAATGACACAACTTTTGGAATAAGTAGGACTTTAAAAAATCCACAAAACCCCTGGGTTTGAGTTCTGTCTCCACCACTCCACCACTAACTAGTTACTTGATCTTCAATAAACCATAATCTTTCTACTTTTTAGTCTCTAAACTTGAAGTGAGGATAATAAAGCATACTTAGTGGTTGCTGTAAGATTTCAATAATAAAAATATGCAAAGGACCTAATGATCTTTGGTGTCAAAGAAAAACCAGAGTTGAATAGGAGTTAAAGCAGTAAAAACAGGTTTTATTCAGAACTACTGCAATAGGGGAAGAAAGACCTCCTTGTAGAACTGAACTCAACTCTAAATACAGCGTGGGCAAGTGGGAATCTTTAGCCAAGGAGCAGGGTAGAGGTAAGTGAATAAAGATTTACTAAGAGAAAACAAACATCAGGGGTAAGGGAAATTCTAACTAAACTGACCTAACAAGATCTTTACTGAAGACACACCAGGGTGATTGGACATTGCTTGGGAGAGGCTGGAGGATGAGAAACTGGAGGTGATATCGAGGCTGAACAGATAGAAAGGATGGGGGACTCTTGCTAAACTGGTCTAGCAGGGTTCTTGCTGAAACTGGATTTTATAAGGAAGTGCATAGATGGGCCTAGGAGAAGGTTCTGGAGCCTAACTAAAGTTTGGTCAAGCAAAGAATCTATGTCATTGGTCACAGTATGATCAGTAAGTCTTGTGTCCTACTATTCCTATTATCTTAGTATTTGGGAACTCTTACTATATTAATATGTAAATATTAATAATTTACCAAGATAGGCATGTTTTTATTACTTTGACATACTGAGTTATTTTAGATTTCCAAGAAAGTAATTTGATAAAAAGGCACTGAAAATGATTTTAATATTTCTTTAAAAAGTTAATATTTTTATTTCTAGGGCTAATGTTACAGGTTTATACTGGACATCTATGAATAAATGCCACAGTTACTGAGAAACATTAGTAAACACTTTGAAATTTGGATTCTTTCTGTTTCAAAGAGTATGTGCACTCAAAATGATGTAACACTTGTGCATAAATCCTTTGTACACTCCCACGGAAGCTTCCCATTATGCCTTGACAACAGCTTGTCATCCATTTGGCAAAAATTTTACCCTTTGAGAACAATCAAATTTCATATTGTGGAAGTGTGTTTTTAAAATGGGAGCTTTGGTTTTAATTCTTTTTTTCCTTATGTATAGAGCAAAAGGAAATTCAAATTCTTAAAGGTAAAGAATTTAATGAGGATAAATTTTATATTTTGATTTGAGTTATATTTTTAAAATGTAATACTCAAAGTACATTGATTTGTGTAGCAAAGAGATAGCAAATATTGAATTTAAAAACTGAAATATCCTTTTTCATGGGCCTGGCAACAAATTTCCTCCTTGAGAATGGCTTTGGATTTCCATGGCCTTTTGTGCAATTCTTAGTTTTAAATCTTTGATCATAATAGCCTGTTCATCTTAGTTTTTCTCCAATTATCCTGGCTTCCACATTTAAGAGTCAAAAAAGCAAACATGAATATAACACGATGGCTTGAAATGAATAAGAACTCCTGGGAACTGAATTAGTTTTTGATCAATTTTTCCATATAGACCAGGAACAAGTTTAGCTCACATGTAAGATCTGCTATTCTAACTTCTGAATTTACTGTAATTCTGTATTTTGACTTTGATTTGATTAATTCATTCCTGCTACTGTCTTTGTATATTCACTTACTGTGATGCTATGGTACACTAGTGGGTTCTCTGAATGGTCATAACTGATCCTAAAACTCAAATTAAGCAAACGACTTAAGTCAGATGATAAAAGGACACACTTCAGAAATTCTATTTTGAAGGAAAATTACAAACATATTTCACAAGTCAGTTTTTCATTTTCATAATCACTTCAAATATCCATAATTACAGTAGACTTTGTCAATGCAGGGACAAGAGCTTTGACAATAAAAATTTAAAAATCATTGAATATTAAAATAGTCCTTTGGAAATCTGATAATTACACACATGCACACGCACACATACATATACACTACATTTTATTCAGAAATAGATGTTTTATCTGTCAGGTGCTGACCCAATTAAGATAGCTTTCTTTTGTATTTGTAAAGAAGAAAGCTGAACTTCTGAGAAATTAATTTTGCTAAGGTCACACAACTAAACAGGGGAAGCTGGAAGACTAACCTAGGCTTATCTAATATCACTGCTTCTTTTTGTTCTACCTTGTTCTATGCCTTGAAATCAACAATTAAGCTGAGATCTTGGCCTTCAAAAGATGCTGTCTAAAGGGAGAGACAAGTTAACAGGCACTAATACACTTGAAAAGCAGGATAAGTTTTACTAGTTTCATGGGAACTTTTTCAAAATTTGTTTTATTATGTTTTTATTGAGATATAATTGACATATAACATTGTGTAAGTTTAAGGTATATGTTAATCTGATATATTTATATATTGCAGTATTACCTCTGCAACATTAGGTATTACTTCTACCACATTACATAATTATCATTTCTTTTCTTGTGGTGAGAACATTTAAGATCTAGTCTCTTAGCAACTTTGAAGTAAATAATACTGTACCATTGACTATAATCACTAGGTTGCATATTAGATCTCCAGGACTTATTTATCTTCTAACTGTAAGTTTGCAAGATGGGAACTTTTTGATGGGTCCAACTTAGTCTGTCTTGAGACCTCAGGCAAAATTTCACTGGGAAACAGGCCTGAGGAGGAATAGAAATGTTCAAGGCAAGAATAGGAAGGAGAGCATGACAGCAAGAGGAAATAGCACACATAAACAGTTTGAGACATAAAAAAAAATTTCAATGTTAAGAAATCACACAGAGGTACATGTGGTAAGAATCTAGAAAAGAAGAGGATGCATGAAGTCTTAAAGTCTTAGACACTGTGCTCAGGAATTGGGACTGTATGCCATAGACGACTAGAAGGCGTGGGAGGGTTTTCATCATTGGAGGAAACTTTGATCACTCAACAAATACTTGAGTGCTTATTATTACCAGGCACTAATCCTATTCATAAATTAGAAGGATTTAAGACAACAATAAAGAAGACAGGCCAGAAATGGAAAAGACTAGAGACCATTTCAAAACTTTCAGGCAAAAATGATGAGACACAATTGAGGTAGAGAGTAAGCCTATTTCATCTTTGGGTGAGCTTTTGTCAGAGGGTACAATAATAGCAAATGTGATTTTAGTAGTTCTCTCTTCTCATCTTTCTTCCCCTTACTTGCCAAGCCTCCTAACACTTTCAGTGCCCCAGCAGACCTCTGAGGGGCCGGCCCACAAGTTTCTCGTGAATGCAGATGCTACCATCTGACTTGGTCCAGTCACCACTGTACTTCATTAGTATGCCGGAGATGCTGTCTCAAGTGGGAGACAAGTTCAGGAACTACACTTTTGAGACAATTTCACCAGTACAAACCTCTACCAACGTCTGTTTCTAGCCCAGGACTAGAAAGCTCTTCTGCTTCATATAGTGAAATCCTTCCTAAGAAGATTAACCTGCTCAGGAGCAACACTGTATGTTCTGCTCAGTCCTTGGTTCTTAATGGAGGACTCACTAAGAAGTGAGGAGGGTCCTTCTCTACTGTACCAGACATCTTATGCTACTCACATTTTAACTCATAGCTTTTTTTTCATATCTCTGTTTTTTGTTCTCTTCATGTTTCACTTATTGAATGAAAGTTTAGAAATATCATGTGAGAAAAACGGTAGATATGAGGAGGTAGGCAAAGTAGTCCAAGTAATGGAGTTTTATCACACAGCTAGTCTATCAGTGCAGAGTTCACTTACAGAAATCTTTCTCCATGGTCCCCAGGGCCCAGGTCTGTGGTTCATAGAAGACAGATTTTTAATTTTTTTAAAGAGACTTTGTTTTTTAGGGCAGTTTTAGGTTCATGGTAAAATTGAGCTGAAGGTACAGAGATTTCCCACATATGTCCTGCTCCCATGCATGCACAGCCTCCCTCATTATCAATATCCCCCACACAGTGGTATATTTGCTACCATTGATGAACCTACATAGATACCTCATTATCAACCAAAGTCCGTAGTTTACATTAGGGTTCACTCTTGTTGTGGTACATGCTATGGGTTTGGACAAATGTTTAATGGCATATGTTCTTCATTACTGTATCATACAGAGTAGTTTCACTGTCCCCACGTATGCTGTGTCTAGGCTATTCATCCCTTCAGACAACCATTCATTTTTTTACTGTCTCTATAGTTTTATCTTTCACAGAATGTCATAGAGTGGGAATCATATTATATGTAGCCTTTTTAGATTGGCTTCTTTTACTTAGTATATGCATTTAAGTTTCCTCTGTGTTTCTCTTTTTTTTAATTTTTGAGAAGTCTTTGTTTGGAAGCTTATACAATTTCATATAGTCCTTAATACATTTATTTTGTTTTTCTTATTACAATGATACCATATTTTTAAAAAATACAAACTTTTTCACCAAACCCCATATGGTTTCCTGCAAATCTCCTTCAATGTTTCCCAGCGTGCTCTAAAATATCATCATTTCTATGGATGTCATGATGTGGAAAAGGGTTGAGAAACACTGTTTTAAACTTTGGATCAGGATTCTTTTTTTCTTTTTTCTTTTTTAGATTTTTATTTATTTATCTGAGAGAGAGAGAGCATAAGTGGGGGGTAGGGGCAGAGGGAGAAGCAGACTCCCCACTGAGCAGGGAGCCCGACTCGGGAGCTCTATCCCAGGACCCTGAGATCATGACCTGAGCTGAAGGCAGACGCTTAACCAACTGAGCCACCCAGGCACTCTTCTTCTTCTTTTTTTTTTTTGTTTTAAGATTTATTTATTTATTTTAGTGAGTGAGAGAGAGAGAGAGAGCACACATGCAAGAGGAGGGAGGGCCAGAGGAAGAGAATCTCAAACAGACGCCCCATGCAACTCAACGTGGGGCTCAATCCCATGACCCTGAGATCATGACCTGAGCTGAAATCAAGAGTCAGATGCTTAACTGACTGAGCCACTCAGGTGCGCCTTAGATCAGGTTTCTTAACTGCCCCTTCATAGATTTCCATGAGCGTGTAAAATATGCAAATGAATCTTTAGAGAGATGGTCAATAGTTTTCATCAGGGTCTGCCATGTCTTTCATCTTGATAGCTCATTTCTTTTTAGTGCGGAATAGTATTCCATCGTCTGGATGTACTACAGTACTAGAGTTCAGCTTAGTGTAGGTAACTAGGCCTTTCAGAGTTGGTTACAGCTTTGTAGTAATATCACCAAAGTTGAATGATGCATTTTGGGACAAATATTAATTTCTGCAGACAAAACCCTTAATGATGATAATATCCTTAATGATGATGCTGCCCTCAAAGAATATAATCATAATGAGGAAAAGTTTGCAGTGGTTATGCTGACAAATCCCAAAGCAGTGAAAACAGCAACCCCAGTTACAACCCAGTATCAAATCCTGCGATGACTGTTCCAGTTGGTTCATCCATAGCAGTAACTGTAGCTCAAGCCCCAGCCACTGTCTCTGCTTTGGTCCCCACTTCTGATCTGTACCCATTGCTCCAGCATCATGGACAGCAATGTCTTCTGAACGTGCACCTCCTAGTGCAACTAAACAAGAGAAACCTGCACGGAAGCCAGTGGAGACTCCAGTGACTACCACTAGCCCAATACCAACCTAATGGCACATAAGGAAATTCTCAGTGAAAACCTTTTATAAGGTGTAACAAGAGCACTCGTGACAGGTTGGTCTTATGAGAATATGACAATGAGATCATGTCCATGAGCTGGTTTCAACAACTCTGACAGAGCAGTAAAATATCTTTTATTTTTTTTAACTTTAACCAATTGTTTTAAAAATTTGCCTTACTAATATGCTTTCTTTTTTAGAGCAGTTTTAGATTTACAGAAAAATTGAGCAGAGAGCTGGATTTGGTTTGCTAATATCTTGAAGACTTTTGCATCTGTGTTCATGAGAGATATTGGTTTATGGTATCTTTTCTTGTAATTGTCATTTCCTGGTTTTGGATAATGTTGGCCTAATAGAATGAGTTAGGGAGTATTTCATTTGCTTCTGTCTTCTGAAAGAGATTGTAGAGAATTGGTATGATTTCTTCCTCAGATGATTGGTAGAATTCAGAAGTGAACACAGCAAAGTCTGGAGCTTTCTCTTGTTAGGTATTATTGTTTCAATTGCTTTAATAGATATAGCTTTATTCAAATTGTCTATTTTTCCTTGTGTGAGTTTTAGCACATTGTGTCTTTTAAGGAATTGGTCCATTTCATCTAGGTTGTCAAATTTGTGGACTTAATAGGAAACAACAGATGTTGACGAGGATGCAGAGAAAGGGGAACCCTCCCACACTGTTGGTGGGAATGCAAGCTGGTGCAGCCACTCTGGAAAACACTATGGAGGTTCCTCAAAATGTTGAAAATAGAGCTACCCTACGACCCAGCAACTGCACTACTGGGTATTTACCCCAAAGATAAAAATGTAGTGATCCAAAGGGGCATGTGCACCCCAATGTTTATAGCAGCAATGTCCACAATAGCCAAACTATGGAAAGAGCCTAGATGTCCATCAACAGATGTATCTATAAAGAAGATGTGGTATATATATGCAATGGAATATTATGCAGCCATCAAAAATGAAATCTTGCCATTTGCAGCAATGTGGATGGAACTAGAGGGTATTATGCTAACCGAAATAAGTCAATCAGAGAAAGACAAGTATCATATGATCTCACTGATATGTGGAATTTGAGAAACAAGGCAGAGGATCATAGGGGAAGGGAGGGAAAAATGAAACAAGATGAAACCAGAGAGGGGATAAATCATAAGAGACTCTTAATCTCAGGAAACAAACTGAGGGTTGCTGGAGTGGAGGGGGGTGGAAGGAATGGGGTGGCTGGGTGATGGACATTGGGGAGGGTATGTGCTATGGTGAGTGCTGTGAATTGTGTAAGACTGATGAATCACAGACCTGTACCCCTGAAACAAATAATACATTATATGTTAATAAAAAAAATTTGTGGACTGAAGAGTTGTTCATGGCATTTTTTTATTATCATTTCAATGTCCAAAGGATCTGTAGTGATGTACCCCTCTCATTCCTGCTATTAGTAATTTGTGCTCTCTTTTTTTTAGAGAGAGGCTTATCAATTTTATTGATATTTTCAAAGAACCAGTTTTTGGTTTAGTTTATTTTCTCTATTGATTTCTTAGTTTCATTTCATTGATTTATGCTTCAATTCTTATTATTTCTTTTCTTCTTTTTACTTTGGATTTAGTTCACTCTCCTTTTTCTAGTTTTATAAGGCAAATGATTAGATTACTGATTTGGGTCTTCTTTTCTAATATGTGTATTCAATGCTATAAATTTCCCTCTAATCACCACTTTCATTCATCCCACAAATTTTGATAAGCTGCATTTTTATTTTTATTTAGTTCAAAATATTTTAAAATTTCTTTTGAGATTTCTTCTTTGATCCATGTGTTACTTAAAAGTGAGTTCGCCTTTTAATCTCTAAATATTTTGGAACTTTCCAGCTATCTTTCTGTTATTGATTCTGGTTTAATTCCATTGTGGTCTGCAAGCAGATATTGTATGACTTATGTTATTTTAAATTTGTTAAGGTATGTCTTATGGCCCAGCATGTAGTCTATTTTGGTGAATGTTCCATGTGAGCCTGAGAAGAATGTGTATTCTGCTGATGTTGGATGAAGTAGTGTACAGATGTCTATTATATCCAGTTGACTGATGGTGTTGAGTTCAGTTATGTCCTTACTGATTTTCTGCATGCTGGTTCTGCATTTCTGATAGAAGGGTATTGAAGTCTCCAACTATAATAGTGGATCATCTATTTCTTCATGTAGTTTTATAAGTTTTTGCCCCACATATTTTGATGCTCTGTTGTTATGTGCGTGCATGTTAACGATTGTTGTGTCTTTCTGGGGAATTGACACACTTATCATTATGCAATGTCCTTCTTTATCTTTAATAACTTTCCTTGCTCTGATTGTCTGCTGCCTAAAATAGCTATTTCCTCTTTCTTTTGGTTAGTGTTAGCATGCTATATGTTTCTTCATTTACTTTTATTGTATATGTGGCTTTGCATTTATGTGGATTTTTTGTAGACGACATATAGTCGGGTCTTGTTTTTTGATCCACTCTACAATCTCTGTCTTGTAATTGGATACATTTAGACCATTGATATTCAAAGCGATTCTAGATACAGTTGGATTAATATCTGCCATGTTTATTACTATTTTCTATTGCTGCCCTTAGTCTTTATTCCTATTTTTGTCTTCCAATCTTCTTTTGCCTTCTGTGGTTTTAATTAAGCACTTTATGTAAATCAATTTTCTTTCCTTTCTTAACATATCAGTTATATTTCTTTTTTTACTTTTAGTTGTTGCTCTATAGTTTGCAATATACACATAACTAGTCCAAGTCCACTTTCAAATAACATTATACTGCTTCATGGGTAGTGTAAATACCTTATGATAACAAAATAACCTAATTCTTCTCTCCCATCCTTTGTATCATTGCTGTCATTCATTTCACTTATATATAAACATAAATAAGCACACATATAATTGAATATATTGTTGCTGTTTTTATTTTGAACACATTAGGATCTGCCACATAAATTAAGAACAAGAAAAGTGTAAGTTTTTATTTTACTTTCACATTACTCATTCTCTGATGCTCTTCCGTTTTTAATATAGATCCCTGAGTTTCTGACCTGTATCATCTTCCCTCTCTTTAAAGAACAGCTTTTAACATTTCTTGCTGGCGGGAATACTGGCAACAAATTCCCTCAATTTTTGTTTATCTGAGAAAGTCTATTTCTCCTTCACTTTTGAAGCATAATTTCATAGATTCCAGATTTCTAGGTTGATGCTTTTTTTCTTTCAACACTTCGAGTATTGCAGTCCATGGGGCGCCTGGGTGGCTCAGTTGGTTGAGCTTCGGACTCTTTGGTTTCCGCTCAGGTCATGATCTTATGGGTTGTGAGATTGAGCCTGAGTCAACCTCACTCAGTGGGGAGTCTGCTTGAGATTCTCTTTCCCCCACCCCCGCTTGCACTTGTGCTCTCTCTCTCTCTCAAATAAATAAATAAATCTTCAAAAAAAAAAAAAAAAGAATATTGCAGCTCATTCTTCTTGCTTGCATGATTTCTGAGAAGCCAGATGTAATTCTTATTTTTGTTCCTCTGTTGGTTTGGTGTTTTTAAACTCTGGCTTCCATCAGCATCTTTTCTTTATCTTTGATTTTCTGTAGTTTGAATATGATATGCCCAGATATAGTTTCATTTGTTTTTGCTTTTTGGGTTTCTTTGTTTGTTTTTGCATTTGTTACTCGGTGTTCTCTGAGTTTCCTGGAGCTGTAGTTTGGTGTCTAGCATTAATTTGAGGAAATTTGCTGTCTTTTTTCTTCAAATATTTACTCCTTTTCTTCTTTCTTCTCTGTCTGGTTACTCCCATTACACATATATTACACTTTCTGTAGTTTTCTCACAGTTCCTGGATGATTTGTTCTGTTTTTCCTCAGTCTTCTTTTCTCTTCGCTCTTTAGTTTTGGAAGTTTCTAGGGAGATGTTCTCACGCTCAGAGATTCTTTCCTCAGCCATGTGCAATCTGTGAATAAGCCAATCAAAGGTGTCTTTCATTTCTGTTGGAGTGTTTTTGATCTCTAGCACTTCTTTTTCAGGTTCTTTCTTATATTTTCCTTCTCTCTGCTTACATTGCCTTTCTATTCTTGAATGCTGTTTACTTTACCCATTAAAACACTTAGCATATTAATCATAGTTGTTTTGAATTCTTGGTCTGATAATTCCAACACCCTTGTGATATCTGAGTCTGGTTCTGACGCTTGCTCTGTCTCTTCAAACAGTGTTGTTGTTGTTGTTGCCGTCTTTGGCATGCCTTGTAATTTTTCTCATAGCAGGACATGATGTGTAGGGTAAAAGGAACTGCTGTGAACCAGCCTTTAGTAATGTAGTGGGGGGGGGCACCTGGGTGGCTCAGTAGGTTAATCGTCTGCCTTCAACTCAGGTCATGATCCCAGAGTCCTGGGATCAAGTCCCACATCCGGCTCTCTCCTCAGCAGGGAGTCTGCTTCTCCCTCTCCCTCTGCCTGCCACTCCCCCTGCTTGTGCGTGCGCTCTCTCTTTCTCTGTCAAATAAATTAATTAATTAAATCTTAAAAAAAAAAGTAATGTAGTGGGAAAGTGGGTGGGGGGAGGGATGGAAATGCTCTATAGTGATTATCAGGTCTCAGTCTTTTAATGAGCCTGAGCACTGGACTATGAACTTCACCCCTTGGGTGAGACAGGATAGCTTGCGAGGATTGGAATTGGTTATTTCCCTTCCTGCAGGTCAGTTAGGCTCTGATAAAACCATAGCAGGTAGGCTCTGGTTAAATAGTTTCTCCTGAGGGCAGACCTTATTAGGAAGAAAAGAATGATGAGATTGTTTCATGATGCCCCCCTACCTTAGTGGAAGCACAAGGAGATTTTTTCCCTCTATTTATTGTGAGACTTAGTAGAGCTCCAGGAGGTAAAACTCATAAAATTGTGGGGCCCTCTGATGACTGGATCCCTCTGGTGTTTTTATCTCTCAGAATTATCCACACTAAACCTCCAGCAATTCATCAATTACAGTTCAGGTACATGTGACTGCTTCCCATGGAAGTTTCTGCTCTGTTAAGTTGTGGTTCACTCAATTTGTCTGTCTGTCTCTCCAAAACGTTTTGGAGACAGCAGTTCGCTCTGTGATCTCACTTCTATTAGGGATCTAAGAAGGGCTGTTGATTTTCCAGTTTGTTCAGGTTAGTTTGTTGTCAGGATAGAGTGGCAACTTCTAAGCTGATGTGTTAAACCAGAAACCAGAAGTCTCTGACAGTAGGTTTTTTTTTTTCAATAAACTTTATTAAGCAATGTTTTAGGAGTAACTAGAAATATCTGTACATCAATATCATTTGACATTTGCAAACCCCTTCAAATTCCTATTTGAGAAGGGTGAGATCACATCACAAACCATATCTCCTTTATTGTTTTTGCTGATTCCTCCCTTTATATTCTTCCAAATGATCACACTACTCCTTGACAATCTTCCAGGACAATCAAGAACAATGGAAATATAGTGTAGGCTCCTCCTATTACTGCTTTCTCCATTAATGAATAACACCAAAAATCCTGGGGAATTTACTTTTTTCCACTTTGTTACTTACCTGGTGTTTTTAGCTTAATGGCAAGCCTTTATTATATTATGGGTTTTAAAGAAAAAAATGTTGTGGTGACACTATTATAGGATTCCAGAAACTTTTTGCAAGTTGTGATTTAAGAATGAAATTTTAGCCCCATTAGAAGCATTTAGGGTTTGCAAATATATTCTGAAGAATGTTCTTCCTTTCCACACCCATGTGCCCATCATCTGCTTAGTATGGTACTTGACATTTAGGAATCCTCAAGTGTTAGTGAATGTCAAACCACATATTAGGTGCTGGGGAATGAGCATGAATGAGTCCAACAGGATTTTATTGCTCATTCTTTTGCACTCATAAAACTTCCCCAGAGGGCTATAGGGAGGGTACCCTGGAGACCGTACTGGAAAATCCTGCAACACCAGTTTATTAAAAAGATGCTTCTTTCTTTATCTGTATAAATTCACAGTTCTGCTTAAGCTATGGATACAGATAGTCCCATAAAATCATCCATTTTATTTGGATTTTTAAGTTCCAGATGGAGGCATATTCTGAAAACAGGTACAGTTCCTCTCAGGCTTTGGGCAAAAAAAAAAAAAAAAAATCATAATGCCCCATGTCACATTCCCAGACATTTTTACCTGAATATAGCAATTTGGGGACTTTTCCCCCAAGGTTTTAAGCTGGGGCTCAATGCCAAGTTATACATATTTAACTTCCAAGGGACCACATGTAACAGATTCAGCTTTGGGACTGTCTGGGCTTAAAGAGATATTTCTGGTAATAGCAGAATACATCCATAGGTATCTTCTCCTATGTTAACGAAGGCGGAAACATTTATCTAGCAGTATTACACATCAAAATAATAAGAAAAGGAAACATAAAAAAATAAAACAACAATTCTGTGCTCTCTGAAGCAGAAGTTGGGGGAGGGGGCTAACTCATCATCACCACTACCGCTACCAACAGCAAAATTCTTTCTAACTCCTATTGTTACCTATGTACTCATTTGGTACTTACTGTATGACTTTCTACCCCTTAATATCTCAAACATTTGTTTCTCCAACCTTATTGGGAACAGGTGATGAATAAGATCTACTTAGTATTCTATCTACATGTGTTCAGAAAACCATCACGAAGCATCTGGAAATGTCAAGACCAAGTAAGCAAATGTGCTTTGATCACTTACGCATTCAATAAATATAACATACGAACTACAGCACAGAGTTCAAAATTTTCCCACCCTTCATGAGGGTGTATAAATAAAAGAGGCTTAATAAAACTTCATCAGGAAGTTTCTGAAATTAAAACAACTGGGCTATTTGCCACACCCCACAGTTTGGAATGTAGACAATCAGGATTTAGGGGGTGTAAGGCTCCAGCCAAATTAAGATGATGCAAACCATTGCGTTAGATGATGGAGAAGGTCTGCTTTCCTCCTACTCGAAATGCCTGGGAAACAGGAAATAGGAGTTCAATGAAGATGGCCTTTCTGTAGCAGCACAGTAATTGTTGCATGCCAGAGAACAAGAATGAATATTATTGATGATTCTGTGATCAAAGGAGCCTTAGCTTTTGCTATTGTGACAGCCATTTGACTGCTGCCTTGCAAATCAACACAAGTTAATATGTTCATGATGACTGCACAATTACAATGAAAACAAACAAACTTGCTCTTGATCCTTGCTAGGGGAAGAAAAAGGCCAAGACATGTCCAGGATGGAAGTAATTCGGAGTTCTCTCAAAAGCATGTACAAGTTAGCAATGCTAGAGTGTGTTTTAGTCAATGTGGAGACTACACTGCCATAAAGATACCTAAGGTTTTAGTACTCATGTGCATTTTGAGGCTGTCTAGTATCTTCTTTAGGGGTGATTTCCCATGGTGTGTAATCTTGTTGGGAGGCAGTATCTTATTCCTGCTACATAGGGCAAAGAGAACAGGGTACACTCTGGTACTCAGGTAGTGATAATGATTTAATCTCTGCAATTGGATATTTCTACACATGACTTGGAATATTTACTCTGGGATACATACAAGGATGGAAGCAATTCATTTTGAGCAGCAGCGCCACATCTGGGTTAGATGAGATGTTAAGAGATGCCTGTTCAGATGAGCCTTTTATCAGTATAGTTAGCTCCTGATAGCATGTATGTAATTATATGTGTGTGTGTGTGTATATGCATATGTGCATATGTATATGCTTAAATATGTATCTCCTTATGTGTGTTTGTGTGTGTGTATATATATATGTATGTATGTGTATGTATTCTTAAATACATATGTATTCTCAAATCTCCCTACTTACCTACCTACCTACCTACCTACCTATTGCCTTAAGCTAGCCACAGTATATTCCTGCTACTTATTGTAAGACAATGTCCTAATTGATACAGAACAGAGACCAACACAAGCAAAATATCCCTGGGGAAATATGGAGAAAATGGGATTATCTAGTCTGGGTGCATACAGTTACAAGTCCTATAATATCCTGGTAGGGGAGTTTACTAATCCATGGGAAAGAGTTGTGAAATTTCCAATTCGATCATCCTGTGTTCATTTGGGAGCAAGCTCTAGGAGACAACATTGCTGCCACCAATGTATGATAGCAGGAGTTCAAGGATTGCATGGTGGCATGGTTCCTCCTAATAGAATTAGATGGTTTGAAAAAAGGGAATTACAAATTTCAAATATCTAAATTGGAGATCTTGAAATAGGATATTTAGGTGGTTTTTGCCCCACCTTCCATTAAACATCTCCTGTCCTCTGAAGTAGATTCCCCTTTCTTGCCTGATGGTTCTTTCCCAGTTTCCCAGATTATTCTGTCGCAATCTCACTTTAGTGAATTCCTTAAAGAGGAAGCCCTTTACCTGCATGTCACTCCCTATGCCTACTTTACTGAGACCTGCTCCTAGAGTTAGGTGTCCGTATAGCAAAGGACAGAAACTACAAATAAAACCTTACAAGTTGGATTGATGTCATACACATGAAGAAGAATCAAAGAGTTACTGATTTGTATTAGAAAAAAATCTGGAGGATATGTATAAGAACAGATTTTAGAGTGTTCATGCAAGGCTGAACCATTTTTAGATCACCGATACCAGTCGCTCAGATAAAACTCTCTCTCACCATACTGTGAACATTGGTACTTATAAAACTTTGTTAAAACTTTCTCATGTGTGTTTGAAGAAACTAATATAGTTAATCATCATCTCCAAGTGACTATATAAAGAAACACATTTGAAAAATTACAAGGTTAATGGATTGTGTGATTTTGAACATTTGTCAACTGTTCTCTTTTCAGTCTTGCCGTATCCTCCCCTCAGCTGCCTACACTTGATGTATTTCCCATCACAACTATCAGTGATATATTCAGTCTCATTAGGTTACAAGGAAGAATTAAGGAACAGCTTTGTGTCCCTTTTAGAATTCTTTCATCCTATTGTCTGAAACTCAAGTCTTTCTTTCCATCTGGCCACATAGGAAGAGAGAGTTGAGAATGAAAATATCAAAACCTGTCTTCATACATTCATTGAACACTTCTAGATTTCTCCCTTTCTAACTCACTTTTCTTTTTCAACAAATTATTTTTGTTTTCTTTCACTACCAAACCTTACCCTGGTGATGGCCCTAACACTCAAGCCTTTGCTAAATTGTCCTTGAAAATAATTCTCTGGGAACTGTTTTAGAGAATGGGCAGTATTTCTTTCCATAGATTTAAACAAATTGCAATTTACTGTTTTTCAAAATAGAAAAAAAAAATGGCAGTGTTATTTTTATGAAAGAAGAAAAGAAAAACCATTGGCCTGAAATCTACAAAGGACCATGAGATACATAATTATAATTCTTTCATTTACTCAGAGAGGAAAAGAATAACCTTCATTCCCTTTAAGAATTAGTATGAAAGCAACAGTAAGATAAGACAGAGAGAAGAGACAGGAGAGTCAAAAGGACATATCCTCTTGGAGAATTCAAAACAATTATACATGTAAGTAGGTTGTTGTATGTGGTACTCTGTACTTGTTTTAAAAAATACAAAGACACAGTATTATACTATCATTCTATGAATGCATGCTAGATGCAGTGTATAAATTTACACATTGAATTACAAATGCCTATTGGAAATTTACTGCATGCACCTTCACTCTGTAGCTTGGAAGGTGTGTTAGTGAGTTCTCCAGAGAAACAGAATCAATATGATATATACATATGTATATAGAGGGAAAGAATTATTTTCAGGAATTGACTCACATAATTGTGGGGGCAAGGAAGTCTAAAATCCATAGAGCAGAAAAAAGCTGGAAATTCAGCTAAAAGTTGATGTTGCAATCTTGAGTCCAAAGACTAGAAATTCAGGTAGAAATTCTATACTGCAGTTTGAAGACAGAATTCCTTCTACTTTGGGAAATCTTAATCTTTGCTCTTAAGGCCTTCAATTGTTTGAATGAGGCTCACCCACATTCTGGAGGATAATCTGCTTTACTCAAAGTCTACTGACTCAAATGTTAACTACATCTAAAAAATACCTTTATAGCAACACCTAGATTGTTGCCTGACTGAACAACTGGGCACCATTGTCTAGCCAGATTGACACATAGCATTAATCATCATAGAAGGTTTGGAGGGAAAGAACATTTTGTATCTAATCTGGTTATAGTTGCTTGTGGTCTTTTCTTTTATGGTCACTATTCTCAATTGATTTTACTAAATATCTGAAACTATTTTGAATATGTGACATATAGATTCATGTTTAGTACATTGTACTATAAGATTCAACCATGGCAAATTTTTCCACCGAATACACCTGAGTACGTTAGCTCCATTCTTTTCTGCAAGTCAGCCTCTGGTGGCTCATGCTTTGCTTCATCACTTAACACAGCAGCCCTGTGTTAGTGAATAGAAAATACACTAGAAAATAGTGTAAGAACAGAGTAGACAAGTACTAATTAAAATTATACAAATAAGAATTGTGTCCCCAAAGATGAAAGAATGAGAACATTTTGTCCTGACATATTGAGAATCAGAAAAATGAATTAAACAGGAAGACATACCAAGATATTTTAAGTAGAGTAGCAGATTATAAACCTACATAGTAACTGTTATGTGTTACAAGTCACTTCTTTTGCTTAGCAGAGCCTACTCTTAGTTATATCTGGAAACTGTGTTATCAAGAACTCCTGAAAACATCTTGATCTCAAAAAAATGAAACCCCACCAAAACTAATGGCACAAGACTAACTATATTATTTCTTCAGGTATTGGATCTGCTTTTCTCTGACATGACTTGATAATTTATGTGCTACTCAGAATGATGTTTGTTCTACATCTTGCAACCAATTCCCACACACAACACATTAGAAAAGTCATTTTAACAGATTGTCAAGTAAAGAAGATAAGAAAAAAAAAAAGCCAAATGTATGAATGACTCATATTTGGGCTCCTAGGAAAAGGCTTTATTTTTGTTTGTTTTTGTTTTTATGATGAACAAAGATGCAATATTTTGTTCTGAATTCTTTCGTGTGATAGCTAAAATTCCCTTTTTGTGGCACACATGGTAAGTCATTTTATATTACCTTGGTAGTTTTATGAATGTCTTTTCTCATCGAGATTCCATCTGTGTCCAGTAGAAGGAGCACTCAGCTAAAAGGAAAATAAAATAGACTTAAAACAAAATTTCTAAAATGCTAGCAGCCCTGGGACACAACTCTATTTCAGAGACAGCTGCTCTGAAGCTAGGTTGTGGTCTGTGGATGGGCAGTTTTACAGGAACCTGATTCAGGATGCAGCTATTAGGCCCCATACCAAAGGTGGGCCTGACCTCACTCCACCTCTGGTGACTTTACCTCTGGGAGGGTCTCAAAACTGCTGGTCACGTTCTCAGTAGCTAAGATGCCCAGAGGAAAAATTGTCCCCAAAACTAGGGTCACCGTTCTGACTTTTATCTTCTTTTGGATATTGACCTGATAATTCTTTACTACAGTAGTCCCCCCCACCTTTTATCTGCAGGGGATATGTTCCAAGACCCCTGTGGATGCCTGAAAATGCAGATAGCACTAAACTCTGTATATATTTTTTTTGTACATATATACATATGTATATAACAATATATATGGTAATAAAGGTTATGTGAATGTGATTTCTCTCTCAAAATATCTTATTGTATTGTACTTACCCTTCCTGTGATCATGTGAGGTGATAAAATGCCTATGTGATAAGATGAAGGGAGGTGAATGACGTAGGCATTGTGACATAGGGTTAGGCTACTACTGACCTTCTGATGGCAGAAGGAGGATCATCTGCTTCCAGACTGAGGTTGACCCCGGGTAACTGACACCATGAAAAGCAAAACAATGTGTAGGAGAGAGCTACGTATTTTGTGAGCTTCCCAGGACCGTCTGGCTAATGACTTTTATATTGTGTTTAGATTTTCTCTGTTAGTAGCAAAGTTGGTTCAAAATATGTATTCCCACCTTACCAGAAGTAGAGTGCATTGCCATTTCTTAACTCTTTTATATTCTTCCTCTATCTCTTAAATTTGGATGTGCGTAATGACCACCATATTGAGGACCAAAGCCAAGTTTTATGAACTCTAATCTACATACTGTAATGTGGAAAATGGTTTTTAACATCATTTATCTCATTTTGCTGAGCTGTAATTGTGCTTATTTATTGATTGCCTTGGAGCCTTGGCTGGGGCTTTCTTTCAATTTAAAGAGCCTCCTTATCTGAAGTTTGCCTATTCTCTCCTACCCATATTAGAAAGGTTTAGCTCAAAGCCAATTCCATCCATGACTTCTTCTTCTACTTCTCATTCTGGTTTGATCTCTATTTATTCTGAAATACCATTTTACTTATTCTCTGTGTGATATTCATAGTGTTTTTACTCATTAAGGAGTAGGAAGTGTGGTGGGCAAGATGATTTCCTTTGCAACTCTGGGATGCAAACTCTCCCAAGACATGGTTTAAGCTCTTAGTATCTTCCTCTGAATTTATTTCAGTGCTTTAGACAAAATAGGGAGGCTAGATTTGTTAGAGACATCACTTTGAATATCCCACCACATGTTAGAGATTTTTCCATTGCTCTCTGGATCCCATAGAAGCTTCTGAACATTACCTTAATTCAATGTGTTTCCCTGAAAGAATTTTAACTGGTATGTGGTGTGTTTTTTTTTTCCCTCCATTTTTTAATAGTTATGACTTTTAGTGCATATAAAAAATAAACAGAAACCCATGATTTCACAAATATGATTACGGTAATATGGGCATCATGAATAATAGACATGTCAATGAGAAGATAAAGGGATTTTTCAAAATTCGCAAAGGTGGTGGGTAAATGTGGTAGGCTGATTGTAACAATAATTCCCCTTTGCTCACAATGTGACACTGTCACTCCTCCCATCCATTTCCCCACCTTTGAATCTGAGCTAGCCTTCTAATTTGCTTTGGCCTATAGAATGCGGTGGGAATGACAAGATGCTAGTTCCAAGCCAAGGCTTCAGAAGACTTGCACACTTTTGCTTCCTTGAAAACTTGCCAAGAAATTAGAACAAGCAGAGTCTAGTTTGCTGGATTTTGAGAGACCAAATGAAGCTGAGCTGGGTCTTCCCAGCTGTGGACATGCTGGGTCAGCCAGCTCCCAGGCATCCTCCCTGCACCGGCCCCCTGCCAGAGGCAAATGCGTAAGTGAGCCCAGCCAAGATCAGCTGGGACTTGGTTCAAATCAACAAAACCATCCAGCTGACCCACAGAGTCAGGAGCGAAAACAAATATTTATTATCATATGCTGCTGAGTTTTTATTAAGTACTAGTATTGTGACAATAGATAATGAATACAGAGAATGACCAAAATTTGAGGAACACCTATTTATATAGTGTACTAGCTATTGTCTTTGACCTTTTGATATGTATTATATAATATCGCATGCTTCAGAATCAATTCCAGAGCACGTTGTGGAAGAAAAACAGATTAGACTTCAAGATCTATTTCTTCTACTTTTCTTCCCTATGGAATTCTCTTCCAAATACGTTTCCTTACTATTACTATAGAATTTTAAAGCAGTGGCTAGGTAGGGACAGATAATGAGTGAGGTATAAAAGAGATCATCAAAGGGAGGGAGGCAATCCAGGCAAAATCGCTTTAATAAATGTTCATTAATCTTTTTAATTGCTTAAAAGTTTGAACTCCAACTCCAATGATTGGTCAGTAACCCTTCTGCTTCTAAATGAGATCTGAGCTATTATTTCTCTCTTTAACTAGAACAATTTTCTTAGAGTCCCACATTTATTATTCAGAATGCTGTGGAAAAGGAGAATGATTGAGCTTGGAGCCAGCCAGACCTGATTTGGGTCCTGGCTTCCCTATTGCCTCTGTGAGTTGGGGGAGTTGCTTTATCTGTGAGCCTCAGTTTCCTCCTCTATCAAATCAGGACAATATGATTTTTTTAAAAGAGACTTAAGATACTATACATAAAGTCTGGTACAAATACATATGTAAAAGATGGCAGTTACTCCCTCCAAGGCAGCTTGTTGTTTCTTAGACACCGAATACCTACAGGTACTCACTCTTGACTCACCCTTGACTGGGTAACATACTCCTCCAACCAACCTATCTCAGTTCATTTGGGCTGCTATAGCAAAATTCCATAGTCTGGGTAGGGGCTGATACACAACAGATATTTGTTTCTCACAGTTCTGGAGGCTGGAATTCTGAGATCGGGGTGCCAGCCCAATCCAGTTCTGGTAAGAACCCTTTTTTCTGGTTGTGCTCTGCTGTCCTCTCTCTGGTCCTCAGATGATGTTGAGCAGGCAGGAGAACTCTCTGGCTTCCCCTTTATAAGAGCACCAGTTTCACTTATGAAGCCTCCACCCACGTGACCTAGTCACTTCCCAAAGGCCCCCCGTTACATTGGAGGGTTAAGATTTCAACATACGAATTTGGGGGAAGACGGAAACATTCAGTGCATAACATGTCTCAAAGCACAATGACATTAAACGGATCTCAACTCTCTTCTTCCAAAATCACTCTTACGAGATTAGGGACAGGGACTTGGCTTTGACTATAGCCACATCCGCATCTTACCCTGTTGAGTCAGGTTCACTTGCTCTGCAGTATCCGATTTACTGAAGTGGTTAAAATTGACCACATTTTCCCAATATTTTCCTAGGTTTGGAGCTAGGTTATTAGATAAGATGGTGATCACAAAATGATGATTCTTCTCCTTTTAACTTTTAAGGAATTGCTCCTGTTTTTATCTTTTTATTTCACTGCAGATATGTCTTTCCAAAACCCTCTTGGGTTCCTATGAACCAAAGTTCTATTAGATGCATGTTGCATTTCAAGACAGCAAACATGAATACCCATATAAACTAGAACTTCAAGACTGAAAGGAATCTTGAGGAGACAGTTTGTACATTGTTATCTGGTCAACATTATTTAGAACCTCACGATTCAAAGATTTTAGATCACTGAAGCTCAGCCTGCTTGTGTGAGTCGAGGTTCTCCAGAGAAAGAGACTCAATAAACAGATTTATTATAAGGAATTGGCTCACACAGTTATGGAGACTGACAAGTCCAAAATCTGCAGAGCTCATGTCCCAGTTTGAAGATCATCAGGTAGAAAAAGCTGATGTACCAGTTTGAAAGCTTGTAGGCAGGAGAATTCTCTCTTCCTTGGGGAAGAGTCAGCGTTTTGTTTAATTCAGGCCTTACTGTGCAAGTCCCACCCACATTAGGAAGGACAATCTGCTTTACTCAGTCTGCCAATTTAAATGTTAATCTCATCCAAAAACACCCTCACAGAAACACCTAGAATAATGTTTGATCAAATATCTGGGTACCTGGAGGCCCAGGCAAGCTGACACATAAAAATTAATCATCACATTCCTCATTCTTCAATGAAGATCTGAGGCCTAGTGAGGTGTAGACATTTTCTCAAGATACAAGTCATGACATGTAAGACTAGAACCACCGATGTGCTGACAATGTTTGAAACCAGATCACCAAAAGAGAAAAAAAAAAAAAAAAAGGAAAAAAGTTTTGGTTTGTAGCATTTGCCAGTGTCCATAGTGGAAAGGAGCGTGTAGTGATGGGAAGGAAGAGAAAAAGAATTTTAAAAAGAAAGAGAAAAACAAGAGGGGTTTTGCAAGAATAAAATGTGCTGTGGCCTGAGCAATGGAATGAGAGCAACTTTGTTTCTAAAGGACAAAAGGAAGAAAAAAGTTATATCTGAAGTCATTTACTCAGCCAGCATTAAGTGATAAACTATATCACATCAATGCTTTGAGGTCCTACCCTCAGACCAGGGACAAGGAATCCACTGTTAGAAGAATGGGGGTCAGTTCAACTTACAGAATTCATCAAAGCTTTATAATTAAACAACTCTTTATGAGAAATCAACCCGGTCTCTGTGGGTGTGACTTAACATATCCTCCCCCCACTCCCCAAATTCAGCCAGACAACATCCAGGTCTGTTCATGGACCTTAGTGGTGCCTTTGAAGTAGGCAAGCCAGTTCTCATGGCCTCTAATCTTCCTATTAGGAAAACAGACACGAAACAAAATTTGCTTTTAGTTATAAATTTTAAATCATCAAAACCAAAAACTGGGGAAAATGACTCTAATTTTAAATATCCCACTTTCCAGTGCCTTTGTTCAAAATCTGAATCATTAGCTTTCATACTAAAAGTGAGAAGGAATGCTACAGATTAAAGAACCAGATTGATGTTTGAGGCTTAAATGATTACATAGCCCAAGATTTAACATACAAAATATATAGAAATTCACATCAAATAATGAATACAAGTATTTTCTTGAGCTATTCTTATTTCTAGACGTTCTCCCAATGTACAAATGTTGCAAACTGGAAGTAATTCAGGAAAACATTTTTGAGTTCAAAGGTCTAAAAGTGGGGTCTGATTAAAAAAAAAGAACAAATACCTAACTGTGGACAGAATCAATTGTTCTATGCGTTTGTATTCCAAGAAGCATCCTGTGATATAAACATCTCTTCTCCCAAGGCGGAGTATCCTCTCCTTGCCAACATACCCTCAGAGATGGCAGTGAATTAGTAGATCTGTGGGTCTCAAATTGTGGTCTACTGACCAGCAGCATCAGCCAGTTATTGTTAGATCTGCAAATTCTTGGCCCCACCTGAGACCAGCTGAATCAGAAACTCTGGGGGTGGGGCCCAGAGTGTCTTAACAAGCCCTCCAGGTGATTCTGATGCATGCTCAAGTTAGATGATGCTTTTCCTTTGTAAGACCAACGCCCTCCAGAAACCAGTTTCTCATTCTCCTCTCCTAAGGCAAAACTCCGCAAACCAGAGTTTGGAAGGGAAAGAAGGTTGTATTTTAGTGAGGAATTAGGTTATACATTTTCAGCTTATCACTCACCACTTGCCCCTTCCCTCTCCTAACCAAACAAGTCTTAGCACCCCAGATTTAAAGGGTCACAGACTACTGTGATGTCATTTCTCCTGAAGGGCTTACAGGATTCAGCATATAACTGTATTCACAGGTATGTTTTATTGCAGTGAAAGGAAGCAAAGCACAATCAGCAAAGAGAAAAGGCATCTGGGACAAAGTCTGGAGGACACCAGGTGCACAATTCCAAAGGTCCTCTCCCAGGGGAGTCACGAGGGATGCACGTAATTCCTGCCGCAACTAGCTGGGACAACCCATGTAAAATCTTGCCAAGCAGGGAAGCTTATTAGAGACCCCTTGCTCAGGGTTTTTAATGGGGGCTGATCATGTAGGCACCTTCTCCCTAGTGTCTGCTAAAATTCCAGACTCCCAGAGGGAGAGCAGGTGTTTGTCATAAGCCAGACTATCTGCATCAGCAGTTAGGCATAGCGGGCCACGCTTCACCGGGTCTGGGAATGGCGGGAACCCTCCAAAATGCAGTTTCCAGATGCCAGCCAAGGCCCAACTATGTAAGCAGACTTTTCAAAGGATATCGGTCAGGGCTGTTATGTCAACTATTTTCTGTACAGCTCCTTTCTGTTTCCTTTATCTGTGAAGGGACTTAATGATTAAATGAGATAATATATATAAAGTTTGCAGAGCTCTGACTGACTCAAAATGATCCCTTAACAAATGCTAGCTAAAGTTAGTATAATTTGTGTGGAAGAACACATCCAGCCACCAGAACCAGATGTTGACAGTCGAGGGTGGGTCATAGTTCATCTTTTTTCTCTTTGCACTGTTCACTATTTTGTCCAGCACACAGTAGGTGCTCCTTAATTATTGGATGATGTGGTAGTGTTTTCTACCCCCCAATCTAATCTCTATTTCTTACTTTTCAACTCCTCCCATGTGACCTTTCTTATAACTGGTTTAGTCTTGAGTCAGTCTCTAGAATGTTCCACTATATAGAAGATGGGCTTCCCATGGTCACCAATGACAGACTTTTCTCCAAAGTTGTATGGAAAAATAGATATATTTCTTGTCTTGAACCTTCTAGCTCCTGCTATAGTAGATGCCTAAACCCTGCCTGAGCTCAGATTCCAGGACAGGATATTGTTAGTCTCTCACCTGAAACTTTCTAAGTCTGGAACTTAGATAATCACCGTCATTTTTAAAAGAGCCTCCATATTTCTATTAGTCAGACCTTCATTTATAGGCGTTCAGAGTTATAATCTTGGAGTTATTGTGAATTCTTGACTTCATGAACTCATCAGCCTGGCTTACTACTTATTGTGTGGAGGGCCCCTTAATGTTCAGAAGTGTCACTGACTATCATATTGTGAAACTTCTTCGGAGCAAAAACCTCCCACTGGTTGTTAGCATTTTAACATTTCAGTGCATCTTGCATACCCCATCTTACATAAACGTGTGTGATCACTACAAAATCCCTTAGACATTACTAAAAATATCTACTGAGGATCTAAACTGTACATTAAATAAAACTTAACTCTTTGGCCTATCCCTAATATCTCTACCAATTTTTTTAATTTTTTTTTTTTAAAGATTTATTTGAGAGAGAGAGAGAGAGGAGAGAGCATGTGTGAGTGGGTAAGAATCTCAAACAGACTCCCGGCTGAGCACAGAGCCCGATGTGAGGCTTGATCCCACGGCCCATGAGATCATGACCTGAGCTGAAACCGATTCAGAACCTTAACCGCCTGAGCCACCCAGGCTCCCCTATCAATTTTTTTTTTTTTCTAAAAATTCCTTACCTTCAGCCAAGAAGAGTTCCTAATGCCATCTGTGAACAAGCTATTCTGGCAACCAGTCTGAGGCCAAG
The DNA here is from genome assembly GCF_004348235.1 of Phoca vitulina. Classification (NCBI taxonomy): domain Eukaryota; kingdom Metazoa; phylum Chordata; class Mammalia; order Carnivora; family Phocidae; genus Phoca; species Phoca vitulina. Next base: position 5,781,366 of record NW_022589711.1, read on the forward strand.
AGTTTCTGCAAGGCCTAACTCCACTCACTTTCCATCTTCTTTAAACTCAAGTTTGCAAAGGTTAGTGTCTTCCCTGAATAGTTTCTTTAGGAATAGCAGTCCAGCCATGCCAGAGAAAAAGCCAAGTCACCAATCAGGATATGGATGCTACTTACCAGTCACGATTAAGGAGGAGGAGCTGTAAAGGGTGGACCAGCCTCTGCAGTGCTTTGCTTAACCAACCAACAGGGCTCAAGGTACAGGCCAGCTGTGAGAGGTCAGTGCCGATGCACAAGTGACCTCAGCTGACCGAGGCAGCAGGCTTCCGAGACCCACATTCTGCCTGATCAGTGGGGCCACAAAAAGCATGTTGATCTTTTTCTCCATTTACCTCCTCCCAACAGCTAAGGGAAGCATCCGGACAATATTAACCTATTAAGTAGGAAGAAGGCTGACAGGGGTCATTGAAAGACCAACCCATTCATTGTAGAGGCAAAGAATACGACGCTCAGAGAGATCAAGTGATGGCAGCCCTCCCATTTGCCAAATTGGCTATTTTGTGAGAATTTTTTTTTAAAAGATTTTATTTATTTATCTGACAGAGAGAGACACAGCTAGAGAGGGAACACAAGCAGGGGGAGTGGGAGAGGGAGAAGCAGGCTTCCCGTGGAGCAGGGAGCCCGACGTGGGGCTCAATCCCAGGACCCTGGGATCATGACCTGAGCTGAAGGCAGATGCTGAATGACTGAGCCACCCAGGCGCCCCTATTTTGTGAGAATTTTAAAAAGACGTGTTTTACTCAAGCTATTTCACTTTCCTTAGCCAGAAATTTTCAGGACAACTACACAAATGTGAGACAACCAGCACATCCCGCAGAGTTCACAGCAGCCTGGGCCGGCAGCTTTGTGGGCCGCAGAGTTGGAACTAGAACATGAACTTCTTTAGATTAAGGCCAAGGCGTATGCACCATGATATCTCCCCATTGTGCCACTGCTGCCTGCGATTTTTTTTAAAGTAGCCCATTTCTGCATGTTTTTTTTTTTTTAATCTTCAAACTGAATATAAGTTACTTGAAAGAAGGAATCATTTCTTTCCATTTTCTTTGGCTCTCCGAGAGTGGCGTTGTCTAGGCCCTCAATAAGTGTGTTTTGAGCAAACTCTGCCTACTGTATTATGCCTCAGAGGTTCTTTCTCAACCATTCGCCAATACTGCCCTCCACGTCTGTTCCCCTCCTGCATGGTCCTCATTCTCATCAACAGTGGTAGCATTCACGAACGGGTGTGTAGCTCACAGACAAATTGCTCTTAAGGCTCAGCTGAAGGTTCACTTTTGCTTCTCCTCATTTCTTCGTCTTCTGTAAGCTGAGCATCCTCAGTGTCCCTCAGTGTCCCTCCGTGTCCAGTCATTAGTTGAATGCTGCAGATTCTTCCCTCAACGTGTCTTTCTCCTTAGCTCCTTTATTTCCTTTTTCACTACCGTCCCACACGAAGCTCATTCCTTCTTTCCCCCAGAGCAGTTCACTCACGGTTGCACTGGTATAAATCAGTGAGGGAATCCAAAGACCCACGTGAACTTGGTGGGCCACTGCCCAGCATATGACTTAGCAAGTCACTTATCTGTAGCTTCCTGACTTTTCAAATGATTTGAATTAAATAACTCTGTGGTCCTCTCCAGACCTTTCCACCCACCCACTGATGTCTGTCTAAAACACATTGCTCCACCCCACTCTGTTGACTACTTTTACCTAATCACACCTTAGCCCAGTTTCTTCCTCCAGACAGCCTCTTGTGGCCTCTCAGTGTGTGCTTGGGTGTCTTGTGACACCTTGCACTTATTTCAATTATACTTACATACGGCATTCATTCATCCGGCAATAACCCAGTCTTCACCACCCGTGAAGCACTTGCTGGCCTCTTGAGACACTGGTGAATAGGGAGACAGTGTTAGGTGTCTATTCCTCACATTGCAAATGTTGCATTGTATCTGTGTTTCTGTTTTCTGTAATGCACAGTAATTACTTGGAAGGCAAGAACATACAGCATTGACTGTATATGGAGCACCTCACCACAACTCAATAAATATTTGCTAAATGAGTAATCAAATATTCCTCTGACTCATGATTTTAAACATAGTTGAATCCAAAAGCTCTGGGTTTTGCCCTTCATTATGGATAGATGTCTTGTCACTAATGGTTTAAATAAACCAACAAATAAAAAAAAATGTGAACAAGCATACAAGCAAAACAAAGTCAGCAAATAATGAGAGGTGAAGTGTGCACATTAATCTACATGTAGTGAAAAATTCAAGAGGCTGCATTCAACAGTAGCATCTATGCTCCAAGAACAAACAACCAGCTGGTTTTGCTCAGTGCGTACATCGATCACCAAGTTCAGCATTGCATTCACACAGGTGATTTCAAAAATGATTTTGAAACATATATGCTAACAAAAATTGTGTTGAATCCAAAAGTTTGCAAAATTCAAAGAGAAATTCACAATTGCATAGGTGTGTTCGTTTTCTTTTATTCGTGTTTTTAAATTGTTTAAAGGCCTCTAACACCAACATTTATATCATGACACACACAGGCTCAGTTTATTCACTTTGAGATGGCTCAGGTCCAGGATAAGTAATAAAATCATAAAAATGTTTACTACTAAACATTTCCCTTCAATCTCAACATGCCATTTCATATTTAAATAATGGCACTAATGGGGGCGCCTGGGTGGCTCAGTCCTTAAGCGTCTGCCTTCGGCTCAGGTCATGATCCCACGGTCCTGGGATCGAGCCCCGCATCGGGCTCCCTGCTTAGCAGGAAGCCTGCTTCTCCTTCTCCCACTCCCCCTGCTTGTGTTCCTGCTTTCACTCTCTCTCTCTGTCATATAAATAAATAAAATCTTTAAATAATTGCACTAATGGTCATTTGCGGCCGTGAAATATTTGCAATGTGTTTCCCTCAGTGACCACTGGATGGCAGTGGTTTATCATAATTTCAGTAGCATTTTGTTGGGTTTGGTTCCTTTGTTTTTGTTTTTCCTAGGGGCAGAACAAGTAGTTTTTTGAAAGGTAAGAAGTTAAAGGGATTTTTTAGAGTAAAGATCAACAACCAAATCTTTTTTTTTTTAAAAAGGTATGAATTTAATATAATTAAATCCTTCCTAATTGAAATAAAAGAAGTTTTACCATATATTTTCTTCCTTGGTCCTAGATTTCTTCATAGTGGCCAAGAATACAAGCTTTATAATTAGACAGAGAGAAATTGATGTTCTTCTTTAGAAACAACCAACAATTTTATTTTAGGCAAATTGCTACATCTCCTTAAACCTTTGTTTTCAAATCTGTAAACACCTATTAAAGCATCTGCCCCTATTATGTATTAAATAAGAGGATGTTTATTAAGGGCTTAGGCCACATAGTTCTTAATAAATGCTAGCTTTAATAATAAAATATTTTATTATTAGATTCAGAATCTTGGCGAGTGGGAAAGAGTTGAACTAAAAAGCCTTCACCTTGAGCTTAAAGAGGGAGAGAGAAAGACAAGTTCAAAGGACAGAGAGAAGGGAAATATCAGACAGATTTTTGCGAGAGAAGCAGTGATACACAGTGGAAGAACATCATTTTCAGAGCCATAAAGACCAGACTTGGAATACTGACTCTGCTGTTTATGAGCTATAAGACCATGCATGCATTACTTAGCATTACTTAGTCTCAGTTTATTTGTAAATCAGAACTCATAACACTTTTAAGGCTAATATGAGAGAAAACAAGCTAATGCACGTAAAGTGCTTGACAAATAGTAGGCATTCAAGGTTGCTATTTTTCTTCTTTGCAGACTTTTATAAAAACCTGCAAAGAAACTTTGCAGATTAAATTTTGATTTATTTTCCCAGGGCTTGAGATCTCTGAGAAGTCTATAGAACGTACAGGTCAAGCAAGCCCCTGTGTATTTCCTCATGGAAATGTTAGTGTGGCAGGTTTTCATAATTTAAAAATTTTATCCAAACCTATAAGTTATCTTCAAAGTTGAATAGCTCTCTTGAAACCTCCTTCCATAAGATGTTCATGGGTATGGACATGACAAGACAAGGCAGTTTAAGGAATTAGAAAAGACAGAGAGTGTTAATCTATTAAATGGAAATACAGAGGTTCTTGGGTGGCTCAGTCGGTTAAGTGTCTGCCTTCAGCTCAGGTCATGATCTTGGGGTTCTGGGATTGAGCATCAGGCTCCCTTCTCAGCGGGGAGTCTGCTCTTCCCTCTCCCTCTGCCCCTCCCCCTGCTCTTCTCTCTCTCGCCATCTCTCTGTCTCTCTCAAATAAATAGATCTTTAAAAAAATGGAAATATAGTCACTATGTAAACTATGTTTAAAAAGATTATAAGAAATAAACTCTTCCAAGGTGATGTGTAAGGATTTTTTCAAGGGGGTCAAGAGAATTATGGACTAAAGTACGTCAAACAACGAACAAATTGTATCCAGACTAGTTGATCAATGTTGACTAAACAAGTATTACAAGTCATGGCAAAGACTACTAATGGTGGCAACGTGAAGAACGTTCTGTGTCTACTCTCCAGTACACAAAGGGAAACTTCGTGGATTAGAATTTGTGTTCAATAGGAAAATAGATAGGCTAGACTACTATTCCCACTTCCAGAAGAGGATCTGTGACCAAGAAAAGGTCAATCATGGAGTATTTGTTTTCAACAACAGTATGAGCTCCCTACTCATCCGCCACCTCTCTCTTCATTTTCAAAGAGGCAATGTATTTGAAAATGTTGGAAAAACCTACCCATCATATTGTCAAACCAGTCCTTTTACCAGCGATGAGACTGAGGCCTTGAAAGATTGAACGAGTCATTCCTGGTTGCTGCATAAATTGTGAGAAGAAAACTCACCTAATTCCTAATCCAGTATGTCTTCGATTTTTGCTCTCTGCCTCAAGAAAAGTCCACAATTAGATTCCAGTTTATTTATTTATCTTTAATTTCGACCCCTTCCTTTACAGAGAAGAGTTGCAGGTGGCAAAAGCAAGCAGACCATAACCCAAAGATGAATCCAAATTAAAGGGATGCTTTCATTGGACAGTGTGAGAGATCCGGAGGGATTCCCAGTCTTTTCATTTCCTATTTATTCGGGGAACAAGGGTGCACACCACCTAAAATACCTTTAAAAGGCTATTTCAATGGCTGCTGATTTTGAAAACTAACCTGAGGGAATAATGGTGCAACAGCCTGATTTGGGGGATAAACTGTATGGAAAGCCAAACACTTAACTGAATTAGTTGTCCTTTCGATCTTGCCTTTCATCCCCAGGGTGGTAGAAAGGTGTTCAGATGTCTCCATTATCTTGCTCACTCCCGCTGGCGAAGAAGGCTGGGGTTTCTCATTAATTTAATGGGAAGCTGTTAAGTCCTTACCATTCTCACCATGAAATGCACCATGGTCAGCACTCTCTGTCATGCCCGATTTATTATTGTCTGATAGCTAAAGTGCTGCTCTACTTGGAACATCTGAAGGGTGTTCTCTTGGTAGGCTTTGAGTTAAGGAATTTCAATATAGGAACAGCGCATTTTAAATGCCAAATCATAAATAAATCATGTTAATGAGGGCTTTTAAAAAATAATGGCATTCCTTAAAAAAAAAAAGGGATTTGGGAGGACCATAATCCAAATGACATTAGAGTGTAGTTGAGAGACTATGATTTCTTTTTTTAAGGTTGTGGGCACTGTCTCTACTTTGCAATTTACTGATTAAATGCTAATTTAAAGAAACTCACAAAATATACCTACTCACATAGAAATTCAATTATAAGTCAAACTATAATATCTTATGGAACTGGATGGTTCACCTTCTCATTTATAGATGAGAAATGTGAGGTTAAAAATAGTGGGCAATTGGGCACAGTTTACACAGCCAGTTAGAGTCTGGGGTGGAAGGAATCCTGATCATATAATTTTCAGGGGGCATAGAGCTTTTCACTATACCAAGCTGCTCTTGGTTGGACTTGCTTCAGGCTGGGTCACCTGGGACATGGAAGGAATAAGGCAAATTATTTTCATACTTTGGAATTCTTATTGGAATGGGAGTGGGTGAGGAGGTGGGGAGATGCGGGGAACAATACCAAGTTTGACCATGTTTTATAAAGAGCCACCCAGGTGTCCCTCAGAAGGATTATTTAAAGGTTACATTGGGGGGGGGGCACCTGGGTGGCTCAGTCGGTTAGGCGGCTGCCTTCGGCTCAGGTCATGATCCTGGGGTCCTGGGATCGAGCCCCAGGTCGGGCTCCCTGCTCAACATGGAGTCCGCTTCTCCCTCTCCCTCTGCTCCTCCCCACTGCTTGCTGTCTCTCCTGCTCTCTCTCTCTCTCAAATAAATAAATAAAATCTTAGAAAATAAAGGTTACATTGGGTATAATAGGTAAAGCATCTAGCAGAGTGATTCACTCATACCTAATGTTTAATAAACATTAAAACTACCTTACCAGCCTTCTAAGGCAATGAACCATTTAGACTAGATCTGAGATGAAAGTCAGGCCTGGGGTAAGAAAGAAAGAAATGAGGGAGGTTCAGAGTCTGGTATATTTTACAATTTGACAGATGAACTGCAAAACTTTAAAAATATTGGGAGCGTGTCAGAGTCCTCATTTTGTTTGTCCAGGAAATACAGTCCTTTTAATAAGCTAACAAATCATAAGGGCCATGTTTCCTATACACACTCTCTCCCTTTAGAGCATCTCAATCTAAACAGTTGCTAGAATATAATAGGAACAACTGCAGGAGGAACCGAAGAAAGCCTCTGAGAAGCAATGTGTCTTAACCGAGAATGCTTTTTTTGACAAAAGTCGTACCGTTCTCTTTTCCTTTTGTGCTGTGGTTGGAGGCAAACTGATATCCATTTGTCCTATGATCATATTTTCTGCATATTATTGACCTGAGGCAAATAGCATTCAGAGGAGAGAGTGTATTTTTAGGCTCTTGTCCTTTCATGTACCACGAAACACCCTCCAATGAGCAATTTTGAGATCGGTCTGTTATTCTTCCCACAGTTTTGCCATGTGGATGGACACTGAGAGACCGCGTGCCCATTGGTCTTAAGAGAATATATTCTCAATTAAATGCAGGCAATTTTGCCTGCCTACTATTTCTGAAGCTCTTGGAAAATACCACTGAATAAGACACAGTTGTCCTCAGGGAGCTCTCACTTCATGCTTGTTTATTAAGTTCCTGCAACAATTTATGGAGCTGACTTTTAGTCAAGAAAATGAATCTACAAACCAGTGTTTGTGGAGAAGTAGGTTTTCTGCTTTTATTTATTTTATTTTTTTATTATTATGGTCAATTAGCCAGCATATAGTACATCATTAGTTTTTGATGTAGTGTTCAACTATTCATTAGTTGCATATAACACCCAGTGCTCATCACCACACGTGCCCTCCTTAATGCTCATCACCCAGTTACCCCATCCCCCTAACCCCCTCCCTTCTGTAGCCCTCAGTTTGGTTCCCAGAGTCCAGAGTCTCTCATGGTTCATCTCCCTCTCAGGTTTCCTGCTTTTAAAGAATAAGTCCGAATACACATGCTTGCTGGGATGTAATTCACAGAAGCTTATTGGAAGAGAAGGAAGTAATGGAACTCTCTTTGTGTGTAAGTTTGATTATACACTCCACACTTGCAAGGATTTATTTTTAGCTTCAGGATATCTGTATTGCCTTTTTTTTTTCTCTCTTTGATCATTCATTCCCTTCACTCAAAGTTTAGATGGGTAGGCTATTTAGAAGTTTGAACAGAATGGTTTTGATGGAGTTCAGGTCATACTGCCCCAAAATGTGGCACCTTGGCATATTGAATATTTTAAGCTTAACGAGTTTGAGAAAAATGGCAGAGGCTTAGGTCACAGTGACCTCTCACAATCTTGCCCTTCTTCCCTGAAATAGGTCATAAACTTCATTTGAGAGGTGCCCTATCTATACCTGGAAGAGAGGAGCATCCTATATGTATCTTTCATTGTATTTCTATTGTATTGCTCCTCTTTATAACATTCTAGATAGGAGAAGAATGGTGTAGTCTTAGAAGTTTAAAAGGAATCGTCTGTTACAATAATTACCAGGGAATGAATAGACAAAATTAATGTAACAGCATAGAAAGTGCAGAATTTGCATTTTTTGATAATGTGGCTTTAATAAAAATTTCAATGTCTTTGTTATTTGTTTCCTGAGCTTTTCTACCACATTTTCTTTCTTTTTTTAAAAAAGATTTTATTTATTTAATATGTCTGAGAGAGAGAGAGAGAGAGCACAAGCAGGGGGAGTGGCAGGCAGAGGGAGAAGCAGGCTCCCCAATGAGCAAGGAGCCCAATGTGGGACTCGATCCCAGGACCCTGGGATCATGACCTGAGCTGAAGGCAGATGCTTAACCGGCTGAGCCACCCAGGCGTCCCTCTACCACATTTTCAATCAATTTTTCACAGTGCGTATTTTCCTAGAAAATAGTTTTTTCATTCACATGTTTAAACATGGATTTATACATTCTTTCACAATGCAGTTTATGGCGGGTGCTTCTCAACTGGGGGTGATCTGCTTCTGCAGGGGACCTGGTAATGTATGGAGACACTTTTGAATGTCATAGCTGGGGGTGCTCATGCTACTGGCATCTAGGTGGTAGACTCCAGGGAAGCTGCTAAACATCTTACAGTGCAGAAGATAGCCCCCTATACAAGGAATTGCCTGGCCCAAATGTAAATAGTGCCAAAGCTGAGAAAAACTGATCTGTAATAATATCCTTTCTCTCCCTTGGTTTGTTTAAATTTGGGTTTTGCCTCTTTTTCCTTTTTTTTTTTTGGTCTCATTTAGTATTTCCAGAACTTTGTTTATTTATCTTTTCTTTTTTTTTAAGATTTTATTTATTTATTTGACAGAGAGACACAGCGAGAGAGGGAACACAAGCAGGGGGAGTGGGAGAGGGAGAAGCAGGCTTCCTGCTGAGCAGGGAGCCCGATGTGGGTCTTGATCCCAGGATCCTGGGACCATGACCTGAGCCGAAGGCAGATGCTTAACGACTAAGCCACCCAGGTGTCCTCTTTTGGTTTTTTCAAAGAACAAGTGCTTGGATTTATTTATCAATTTTGCCTCTTCCTATTTTGCGATTAATTAAATTCTGGTTTTTAATCTCCATTAATTCCCCTTTTCCTGCTTCTACTTCTTAGTTTCATTTTGTTGTTATTTTTATAGCTTCTTGAGTGGTATTCTTTTGTTAAGCATAAAATGCTCTGCATTTTCCTGAGTACACTCTTGACCTAATCCCATAAGATTTTTAAAATATTTTATTGAAGAATAGTTAATGTACATAGAGAAAAGTGTTCATGCTGTAGCCATAAAGCTCAATGACTTCTTTTTTTTTTAAAAGATTTTATTTATTTATTTGAGAGAGAGAGCACGAGCAACATGAGTGGGGGGGGCAGAGGGAGAAGCAGACTCTCCGCTGAGCGGGGACCGTGATGCAGGACTCGATCCCAGGACCCTGAGACCATGACCTGAGCAAAGGCAGATGCCTAACCGACTGAGCCACCCAGGTGCCCCAAAGCTCAGTGAGTTCTTACAAACTGAACACATTCAGGTAACCAGTCACAACTGAACAAACCTATATTCGATCAAGAAATCGAATATACCCAGCTTCCCGAAACTCTCCCTTCTAGTTACAGTCCTCTCAGAAGTAACTAATATCTCAACTTTGAATAGCACAGATTAATTTTTCTTTTTTTTGTACTTTATATAAATGGAAACATACAGGTTGTGGTCTTTTTATGTAACTTCTTTGGCTCAACATTATTTGTGAGCTTCAGCTGTATTATTATATGTAGTTATAACTTACTCACTTTCATTGCTCCACAATATTCCATTCTGTGAATTCATCCCAATGTACTCATCTATTCTACTATTTATGGACATGTGGATCATTTCTTTCTGTTTTTTTTTTTTTTTTTTTGGTCATTTCTAATTATAGAGTTTCTTAAATAGTGCTGCTATGAACATTCTGGTAGATGCCTGTTGGTGAACATATAGATACATTTTCATTGGGAATATACTCGGAATATATGTACTCAGCATTAGTAGATACTACCAACAAGTTTTCCAAACTGGTTGTACTAGTTTCATCTCCACCAGTAATGGTTGGGATATTTGGTTACTCTACATACTTGCCAAAATTTGGTATTGACCGTCCTTTTTAATTCTAGCCATTCTGGTGAGTGTGTAATGGTCTCATATTGTGAATTAATTTGCATTTTTCTGATGATTCGCAAAGTTAGTATTTTTCATAGTTTACTGGCCATTTAGGTATCTTCTTTTGTGAAGTGACTGTTAGGTCTTATTGAGTTTTAGAAGTTGTTATCTCTGGATATGAGATCTTTGTTATATATGTGTATCGTATCTTCTGTAGGTTTTTGTTCACTGTCTCAGTGGTATCTTTTTGATGAACATAGTTTTATAATCTTAATATCATCCAATGCATCACCTTTTTTTTCCCTTTGAAGAGGTGCTTTTATTTCTTGTTTAAAAATCTTGCTTATTCTAAAGTCACAAAGATGTTCTTTGCTGTTGTATTCTAGATGTTTTGTTGTTTTATCATGATCACCCAGGTTTGATGTACAGACATATCATGGGGTCATAATCTAGAGAATTTAAAAGTGCACTTTGATTTCTTCTTTTATTCAGGAGTTATATAGGAATGGGTTTTAAAATTTCCTTGTAGACTGATTTTTTTGTTTGTTTATCGTTCACACCTAGAGTTTTATTGCGCTTAGATATGTGGTTCATACAATTTCTACCTTTAATAATTTATTGAGTTTTTGGTGGCACATTGCATTGTGGTTTTTTGTAAATATTCCTAGGATATCTTTTGAAAGAAAGAACATTCTCTATTAGTGAAGTTCAAAATTCCATACATACCATCATTAGTTGCTGCTGTTATAGCAGTTAATATTGATTGAGTACCTATTATAAGCTGGGCACTATTATTAGTATTTCATATGTATAAATATATTTAATCATCACAACAATTATATTCTTCACTTTCTAATAAGGAAACCGAGGCAGAAAGTTTGCAAGTATTTTCCCCAAAATCCAGCTAGTTAAGTGGGGGAAACGCATTTAGAATCCATGTGGTATAGCTCTGTAGGCAGTGTCCTTAAACACAATTTGTCCTACATATTTCTATATTGCTATAATTTACAATTTGCTATCCAATAAATTAACATATAAATACAATATTCAATTGTTTTATATGCTTAACTTTTGTCTTGAATGACCAAAGACTGAGAAACCTTTAAATGTTTCTTTCCATGATTATAATTTATCATTTTTTTCATTGTTCCACTAGATTTTGCTGTTTTTTTGAAGTGTCATGATATATAGCACATAAAATTTATACCTTTTACAAATTCATTATGGATTTTACCTTTTAAGTATTGACTGGGTTACTAAATGTAAAGCACTTTTGCTTGACACATGCTAACCACTCTAAAAGCACGACCTCTTTTTATATACTGTCTTCTCTCTTCTTAGGTTTATTTCTTTTTCTCAGGGTTGTGAGTTCAAGCCCCGCAATAGGCTCCATGCCCAGGGGTTGAACTGAGCTGAGATCAAAAGTTGGATGCTTAACTGACTGAGCCACCCAGGCGCCCCTTCCTTCTTAGGTTTCTGATCTTGACTTTTATCTCCATCAGCTGTCACTTTCTTTTTGTAATTTTTCTGGAAATCTGCGTAAGTATTATGCTTCATCTTTTCTTTTCTCTTCTCCATGCATCAACTTGATTGGATATAGGATTCTTGGATAAGAGAATGGGTTTCTTAAACTCTGAAGACAATGCTCCATGATCTTCTGCCATTCAGTATTGCAGGAAAAGTTTGGTGCCAACTTGAAAGTTTACGTTTTGCTTTTGTAAATCACTTATCTTCACCCCACCGTGTTGATGCTTGTAAAATTTTTTTCTTTGGCCTTGAAATTTAAATATTTTATCAGGCTCTATCAAATTTAAGTCTGTTTCAATGAATATGCCCATTCTCTTTGGAGTCACATGACTTTCTTCAGCATAGATGAATTTTATTTTCTATTGCTTTTTCTTCTTATCTACATTTTTTGGACAAATAACATTATATTAGTTTCAAGTGGAAAACATCATGATTTGATATATGCATATAGCTCAGAATGATCACCACACTAATCCTTTTTAACATCCGTCACCATACGTAGTTATAAATTTGTTTTCTTGTGATGAGAACTTGTAAGATCTATTCTTAACAACTTACAAATAAATAATACAGTATTAGTAACTATAGTCACAGTGTTGCACATTTCATCGCTATGACTTACTTATTTTATAACTGAAGGTTTGCACCTTTTGGCCACCCTCCCTCATTCTTTGTCTTCCTTTTTTAACTTTTGCTGCTCCATCTGTTAAATTCTTTCCTTTTAGACTTCTTATAAAACTTATTTTAGCTTTCCTGGATCTGTCTTCTAAAGGCTTAAACTTTTCTGGCAACATTTTCTACTTTTCCTAGAGGTTCTGGAAGAATTTCTCTAGCTTATTTTACTCATCCCTTGATTCGTAGTCTACAGAATCTCATCTTGTGTTCACGAATTCCATGGCATGAGAAAACTTAATGGTCATATTTTTCATCTCAAAGCAAATTTTCCTGCTCCCAGGTTATACCTTTTTTTAAAACTTCATGTTTTTTACTAAGTAGACAAAATGTCTTCTGGAATCTTTTAGAAAATCCACATTAGAGATTTTCTATGGTTTTTCCTAACTTTCACTAATAAAGCCATTCTAGAAGGGCATATATTTTTTCTGCCTACTCAGTTTGATTGCCTTCTTCTAAACTACTTAATCTTTATATTATAATTTTCTCTTTGCTTATCCTTAGGAATAAGCATGTTTGGCTAGGATAGGGAATGAAGGAGTGACTGGATAAGCAAGATGGTGGAGGAGATTATAGGCTTGTCCATATTTGGAGATTTGTGTGATTTCTTTCAAAGACTGTGTTGGTCTAAATCAAGAAGAAAGAGGGAACAAGGAGGAGAAGAGAGAGGGAAGAAGAGAGAGAGAAAGGAAGAAAAACAGGAAGGAAAGAAGGAGAAAAAAAAGAAGGTGGGGTTAGCTTTACAGCAGTTTTATATTGACAAAGGACGGAGTAATTCCCTGTGCAGTGTAGGGTGTGAATGAAAGCCAGGGCCAGCCACATCAGAGAGTTTTGCCCTTATGCCAAAGTGAGTCTGTTCCCTCTTTGTTTGCTGAGATAATGTCTCTTTGGTTAACTGGCACAGCCTGTCTCTTTAGAGGCCAGCTGTGGCCCTGCCCCTCTTCTCTAGTTCAAGGGTAACATGGGAGCCAACTATGCAGAGTAATTTCATCCTTGTTAGCTCTAGATTTGCAACCTCCTTCCCAAACCCGCCATTGTCCTGATGCCCATTTTTACTCCAGGTCCCGTGCTGCTCTGTGCTTCGGGTTGGTTTGTGATTTGTGAGTTGGCCAGCCATCCTCCCAATCCAGTCTTTGTTTTCTTTTCTTTCTCTTTTCAGTTATTGCATGAAGGAGTTACACTAGTCCAAGTTAGAAGCAGACTCCCAAATGGATACATTATGCAAGCTGTGAGGTTTTACAACTTGTGACAAGGGACAGAACAGAAATTCTACTCACTGCAAGGAAATCCTCACTTAAGCTTCAGTGAGCCAAAAGCACTTAAAACCCATGAGCCTTCAGCTGGTCGTCCTTAGCCAGTCTAGTCTCTACCAGGAACTCACATATGTTCCTGCACTGGTCACCCCGCAGTGGAATTATTTCTCCATATTCTGGATGCTCAATTACAGGACCACTGCAGACCAATTTCTTCTTAAACACCTTCACTAGTTTCTTTTTATCTTAAACATCAGCGACACCTTGGATGGTAGTAAGGGTCTTCCTGCTGTTTCTCTGTTGAATTCTTATAGCTATATAATCCTCAGTGCCAGCAGGAAGCAGATCATCACCCTTACTTGCATCAGCAAAGGGGTGAGAAGAGTGGAGGTTCTGGATAGGAGACATGCTGGAAGGCAGCAGCAGGAAAAGGGGGGGTGGGCGGTGAGGGTGGGGGGCAGGAACTGAGCTTCCAGTAGAGAGGGGACTCTAGTGGGAGGCTGCTGAGTCCTCAGAGCCTGCTCAGTGACTGAGACGTCTCCCAATCCAGTCTTGCTTGCAATATATTTTGCAGAAATGCCTTGACTTGTGGACATTGCTGCTATGAACATTGGGGTGCATATGGCCCCTTCTTTTTACTATGTCTGTGTCTTTGGAGCCAAACTGTGGAAGGAGCCAAGATGCCCTTCAACAGATGAATGGATAAAGAAGATGTGGTCCATATATACAATGGAATACTACTCAGCCATCAGAGAGGATGATTACCCAAATTTTGCATCAACATGGATGGAAATGGGGGAGATTATGCTAAGTGAAATAAGTCAAGTGGAGAAAGTCAATTATCATATGATTTCACTTATTTGTGGAACATAAGGAATAGCATGGAGGACATTAGGAGAAGGAAGGGAAATCGGAGGGGGAGATGAACCATGAGAGACTATGGACTCTGAGAAACAAACTGAGGGTTCTAGAGGGGAGGGGGTGGGGGATGGGTCAGCCTGGTGATGGGTATTAAAGAGGCCACATACTGCATGGAGCACTGGGTGTTATACGCAAACAATGAATCATGGAACACTACATCAAAAACTAATGATGTACTATATGGTGACTAACAGAACATAATAAAATAAAATTAAAAAAAAAAAAAGAAAAGTCAAGAAATGCCTTGACTTTTCCCACAATAGTTTGGTTTCCTTTTCTGATATTCAGAGCTGATACAAATTTTCCAGGATTTTCAAATTCCTCTGGTCATCCCATCAGGAACTTGGGAGAATGAGAAGTTAAATGCAAGGATTCAGACCCAAAGTCTCTCTTTTTAAGTAGTTAGAATAGCTTGTTATCAAGATTACACTATAATTAACACTCTATCAAATCAATGAGATGTATTGATATAGCTCCTAATTTTTGTGGTTCCTAAACTCCAATTTACAGTCTAGCTACATCAGAAATAGCTGGAGATTTCTTTATGAATGCAGATCCTCAATCCCACCTCAGAAATTCTGATTCGGAAGGTATGGTGTGGACCTGGGAATATTCATTTTAAACCTCTTTCCAAGCAATTTTTATGAACAGTCATGTTTGGGAGTCATTGTCTTTAGTCTAGAACAGCCAGACCCTTTGCAATTATGATATCTTATTTTCTATTTCTGATTTGAGGACTCCTCCCATTCCAGCTCCAAGAATAACAAAATACATGTTAGTTGTTCTTTTTTTTTTATGAGAGCAGATTTAAATTAATTTTTCTTTTAGAATTTCATGACAGTTGTTAAGATAACTGGATACCCCCCGAAGCGTGGCAACAAAAAGTTATTGCTCTAACTGTAGCGTGGTTGTAGCTACATCTGAATAGGGCACTATTAGAAAATGAGATAGTAATCCCCTACAAATTCTTTGCTGGAGTTTTTAGATCTGGAGAAGTAATTTCATCATGTGTTGGTGATTATTTGAGAAAATCCTATTGTGCCTTTTTAAGATGCTAGTTGGAAGTGATGGGGGGAAAATGAAGAGAACAGCTGGAGGCTTTGCAAGTACGTTCATAAGCCGGATATTCCATGCCAGGAGAGAATGCATTTTACGGAAATTTTAAAATAAAAATGTTCTACTCCATGAATACATTTTTTTTATCACTGTTATTCAGAAATTCTCATACTTGCTTTATTCTCCAGGGTAAAAAGCACAGATATGCCTGTTACTAAAGATTTAGTTGGCACATTTTGGGTTTATCTGGAGGGGGAGGGCTTGGCTATTGAGATTAATTCATAATTCAAACCTACTGATATTGATCGGAAGTGCTCACACTTAGATTGGCACCTGCAAGTACAAGAAAACGGAAGTCATTAAAAAAGTTTTTTAACTTAAGAACTCTGCCCTCCAGCATTCAAGCATCTGTTTCCCCTTCTCTTCCCTGCCAAAGCTAACAGCCAGAGTCCCTTAAGAAGAGGGATTAGATGTAAAATCCTGATAAATCCCATTCAGTTTGAGCTGTGTACCAATAACAGAAGGACATTTGTTGTCCATCTGTCTTTGGATGAAATGGGGGAGATTTGGTGCTGGCACCGCAATGAAATAGAGGGTTGTGAATCTCTCTTGCAGTGTATTTTGATTCCGGCTGCCATCAGATGACACAGACAGATACCACTCTGTACTCTGAAATCACCAAAATAAAATTGCTTAAGGCCTCTATATACTTCTGGGCTAACTAAACAATAACACCCACATCTAAATGATCTGTGCGATTATGCAGACAAACTGCAGGTTTTCTGTTAGGTTTACCACTCCCCTAGGAACTTCAAATCTCACCGTAGCCAGTCTCTAATTTCTTCTACTTCTTGTTCCGTTTATAAGTGCAACTTGGGATTCAAAGCAGAAAAGCATTTGCAAGGCTTTGGGGTTTAGAACTCTACCTTAGAAGACAAAACAAATTAACATGCAAATCCTTTGTATAGATCATTGC
This sequence comes from Phoca vitulina, assembly GCF_004348235.1. Classification (NCBI taxonomy): domain Eukaryota; kingdom Metazoa; phylum Chordata; class Mammalia; order Carnivora; family Phocidae; genus Phoca; species Phoca vitulina. The sequence continues at coordinate 5,797,960 of NW_022589711.1, forward strand.
ATCATCATCAAGATGGGAACAGAAAACATTTATTACATTTAATTATAGAAGGTGTGCATACAAGATAGGTAGACAAAGAGCTATTTAGACATGAAGCCTAAGTCAAGGATAACCGCACCAAAGGCAAATAGAATAGCAAGAATATGGCAGGTCCTGCCCAGTGTTTCAAAGCCACTAGGATCTCCTAGGGCACAAAGGGTGCACAAACCATATGCTGTGGGCTTTGGCAGTGTATTCATTTTCTACTGCTGCATAACAAATTGCCACAAACATGGCATCCTGCAACATTAATTTATTATCTCCCTGTTCCCAAGGGTCGGAATCTGGCATGTATTAGTTGGGTTCCCTGCTCAGCATCTCACATGGGTGAAATTAAGGTCTTGGCTGGCTGCACCCTTATCTGGGAGCTCAACTAGGGAAATTGACTTCCAAGCTTCCTCTGGTTGTTGGCAGAATTCATCTTCTTGCAGCTGTATAACCCAGGTCCCCATTTTCTGGCAAGCTGTTGGCTGGGGATTACTCTCAGCTCCTAGAGGATGCTTTCCACAGGCCAGAGGGCTCCTTTCATAGGCCTTCCCACAACATGGCAACTTCCTGCTTGAAGGCCAGCCTTAAGGGTTCACTTGATTAGGTCAGGCCCACCCAGGATAATTTCCCTTTTAATCAACCCAAAGCCAACTGATTAAGAACCTTAATTATATCTGTAAAATCCTTTCACCTTTGTCATATAATGTAACCTCATAATAAGATTGATATCTCCTCATAATCACAGATTCGGTCTGTACTTCAGGAGGAGGAAATACATAAAACATATAAACCGGGGACTGGGATTTGGGGGAACCATCTGAGAGTGACACCACCCACAGGCACCCTAGGATTTAGAGCCTCTGTCTTAATCCATATACCCTGACCTACTTTGCATTTCACCTCACTATCTATTTTTGATTTTTACAAACTCAAGGCCATTATTTTATTTATGATTTCACTGTACTACGAATCCTTGGCCTTGAGTTCTTGGATCACCACTTAGTGATCTCTCAAGGCCAGTTAGCTGTTGTTGCTTTAGTTGAAGACATTACTTTCCCTTTTATATTTGGTTGATTTCCACACTAGAATAACCTCAAGTTAAGAGATTTACCTGGAATCAGGATGCTCCCTGATTATTGAACACTTGCTTGATGACTATCTCTAATACATGCAGGGTCTGTGATCCCATGCAAGAAGCAGAGGAAAGAAGTGGAAATCATCCAGGATTAGATGTATATCTATAAACTTCCAAAGATATGTTTCGTGGGTAGCCAGAGCCTGTTAGATTGAGAAGAAAAGGAAGAAAGAAGGATCCCATCTACCTAGTCAGGCTTACAATTCCAGATTGCTAGAGTCCCTTGAAGCTGCCTGGTGAGACAGGGAAGGTGAGCCTTACTGGTTGAGTGGCCCCAGGTGATATGTGAGACCAGAAAAATGCATTTTTCTAGAACTCTGATTTTAACTCAGATTGCATTTCTCCATGGAAACAAGGTTTTAGGCAATATTTTGCTGATGAGGTCAGTCTACAAACCCTTTAATAAAGAAAACAGATAAGAAAATGTCGTAAGTGCAGAATCTTTCCAAATGACTGCTTGTCTGTATTAACACACCTACCATTTCTTCTCTTTGGAGACTTGACTTAGGTACTCAACCAAACTGAGCAGGGGTGTCCTGTTCTGGAGTGTGAAATAGCATTATCCTACTTTCTAAAGTTGTTTTCTTGAGTAAGGGTTAATGCCTGTGCTACTGTAAAAATCGGTTTGGCTGTTCCTCAGATGACTCAGCAATTCTACTCTTAGGCATATACCACAAAGAACTGAAAACAGGTGCTCACACAAAAACTTGTACACAAATGTTTATAGCAGCGTTATTCACAATAGCCAAAAGGTGGAAACAACGCAAATGTCCATCAGCTGATGAACTGGACACACAAAATATGTTATATTCATACATATTATTTTATGTTATATTTATACATATTAGTCTGTCTTAAAAGAGAATGAATGAAATTCTGATATAAGCTGCAGTGTAGATGAACCTTGAAAATATTGTATTTTTCATAATTTCTTAAGTGAAAGAAACCAGAAACAGGACGGCTACATGATTCCATTTATATGAAATATCCAGCATAGGCAAATCTATAAAAACAGAAAATAGATTAGTGAAATCAAAACCAGAAAATAGTTGCTTAAGATTAAGGGAATGGGGGCTTGGGGGGTGATGGCTAAGTGGTATGGAATTTCTCTTTGTGGTGATAAAAATCTTCTAAAATTGCTATAGTGATGGTTTCACACATCTGTGAATAGGCTAAAACCCATTGCATTGTCCACTTGAAATGGTTGAATTATACAATGTGTGAATTATATCTCAGTAAAGTTGTTACTAAAGAGTTAACAACTCCTAATAAATAAAAAGGAAATCATGTTGGGTAAGCAGAGGTAAAGCATTAAACTTCAGACACTTTTCTCAAAGCCTAAGTAGGAAATGCAGCCTCCTTTCTGGCAGAATGACGTTCTCCTGGGCAAATCTTTTTCATTCACCCCCAGCATGCATTTTTCTTTAGTTTTTGATCCAAAGAGCTTTGGGGAATCTGTGTTGTCTCTTCAATTAAGAGAGCGCTCTGGGAAGTGCACGTGTGGGCTCTGATTTTAGACTCTAGAAAGAACGGTATCTCATGTTTGTTGTTTGAGGTTATTTACTTGCCTCTCTTATTTGAAAGCAGCTTTGTGCAGAGGGTTCAGGAGAGGGTGAAGGTGGACGTTCACATTCCACTTCTGGGGGAGCGTTAGGGGCTTCACAGATGCAGTGTTGGTTCAGCACGATAGCTACAAGGTCAAACCTCAGGGGGTTTTTGGCCGTAAGAGAAAGAGCAGTGGTGTTCTGGAGTTTTCATGGAGCTAAACTGGACCAGGCGCTGTGGAGGAGAAAGGAAAGAAAAGGAAGCCAATAGTAATGGGCATTTAAGAAGGGAGGCACGTCAAGTGCGTTCTCATGAATGAAGGGTCTTCCATAGTACATACTTGCTGCACACCTGCTTAGTGAATTAGAGGATATCGTTTCCATTTTACAGATGAACAAAGTAAGGCCTGGTGGGGTTGTAATTTAATCACAGATCTTTTTGATACCCCGGGGTCTCATCCTCCTCCCTCTTCTCTGTTCACTCTACGTTAGTGATGCTAACAAGGGAAATTTGGGGTAATGTCTGGAGACACTTCCACTTGTGACAACTGGGTGGGAGAATTCAAGGGGCGTCTAGTTGGGTAGAGCCCATGCAGGGAGTTAACTTCCTGCAGTGGACAACACAGCCTTCCACAATGAATTCACTGTCCCCAAATCTCAATAGTGCGGAGGATGAAGAACTCTATACACAGCTTAGTATCTCACCAGCTTCCATCCGTGAAGTGAGAATCTCTAGATGATTCCAATTCCCACATTTATATACCTAGTCCAGATGTGTCTCAAGAGCTTTGGACTTATGCATGCAACCGCTCCCTAGAAGTATCGCCTCATAAATTCCCCACACTCAAAATATTTAGTGATCACATAGTCTGTCAGTGTTTGGATTTGCAGTGAGGGCATATCTATCACAATTGTGACTTACCCTTTACTTCCTTAAATCAGGATATAAATAAAGTCTACACATTGCAATTGATAGATATGTCCCAGAATACTTTTCCAATCTACAGTCTTTTTTCCATTTCTTTTTAAATGTAGGTCAATTTTGCTGTTTGTAACTTGTGTTGTTTTAAATTTCCTATACATTAGTAATTGTTCTGGAGGTTTGATTAGATTCAAGTTCAACTTTTTTTTTTTTTAGCAGAATGAATTCACAGGTGGTTTTATGTTCTATCAGGAAGCATTTAAAGTCTAGTTGCTTTTCTTTTGTGGCTTTAGCAGCTATTGCTGATCAATGCCTACCTCCATTACCTCAAATGGTGATGCACTAATTAAATCATTCATTCCTCATTTATTACTGGAGTATTTCTATAAAGAGAAACTTTCCCCCATCTAGTATTTGTTACTCCTTGGTACAGTTCATATAGGAAAGGCAAAGAAAAAGCTCGATTCTTTATTTAACAGTTTTAAAAATAATTCACTGATACACTTGACTGGTAACCAATTAGTTTTATTACAATATCATTATAGGCTTACAGGCTGAAACTTATTTACAATAAGTTTCAATTATAGTTACTATTGTTATTGACACTTAAATTGCCCCCTTTTTGGGAAGTGAGAGCCTTTTGAACTTGGCTCCTTATTTGCTCCAGGTGCTGGGGATTCGTGCACTTGACTGTAATTCCTTTGTCTATCTGATCCTGTTTGATATCTGTTTTTTTGCAGATCCTTCATATTTCTGTTTTATAGATGGAATTTCTTATTGTTTCCCAAAGCTGTTACTTATTTGGTCTTTAAAACAGTATACTTTTGCCCATGGGGGAAAAGAGGTATCTAAGGTAAAAAGTCAGAAACTGAAGGAGTCTGTTGTCTTGATCTAATTTCTCTCTTTTTTAAAAATTTCAGCTTGATTAAGGTATCATTGACAAATGAAACAGTAAGATATTTACAGTGTACATCGTGGTAATTTGATATACATGAACGTTGTGAAAGGATTTCTCCCACCCAGTTACTTAACACATCCATCACTTCCCATATTTATCTTTTTTTGTGTGTGTGAGAACTCTTAAGTTCTAATTTCTTAGCAGATTTCAATTGTATAAGACTGTGTTATCAGTTACAGCTACCATGTCTTGATCTAATTTCTGAGAGATCTTTCTAAAATGTAAATCAGATTATGCCATGATTGAAACTTGTAACGGCCCACGCCTGCCTTCAAACCAAGTCCAGACTCAAAGTGTCCCTTTAGCCTGTGAATCCTGCTTACCTTGCTTCTTATCTGGCTCCCTGCCCTTGCTAAACTTCAGCCATGTGGAATCTCTGGTAGTTACCCTAAAATGCCACTGTGTCTCCAGCTTTTTGTTTTTTGCTCATTATGTTCTTTCTGCCTGAGCACCTAGAGTACACAGCCCACCTGCTCATCTTCGTCTCCTTGACTTCTACTCCTCTGTAGGTCCTGCCTTAGATGTTATTTCCATCATGAGGTCCTCTCTGAACAGAATGTCTATGGCTCCTGGTTTCCCAGGACAGTTCTTTTGTGGCTTTAGCAGCTATTGATGAAGATCAATCAGTGTCTGTTTATCTTTAGGGCATACTTCCATGTTCATAAGTGTCCCATTTTGGGTGATACATTATATAATCATCCAATCTCTGAACCCACAATCCCAGAACTGTGTTATATACCCATCTTGTGGCTTTCCTTGGCATTCTAGAATTCCACCTAGCATTTTTCACTTGGAATAACAATTTCCGGTGTACTTATTTCTTTGTTATGGACTGACTTGTGTTCCCCACAAATTCATCTATTGAAGCCCTAACCCCCAATGTGACTGTATTTGGAACTAGGGTCTTTCAAGAGGTAATTAAGGTTAATGAGGTCATAAGAGTGAGGGCCTAATCCAATAGGACTGGTGTCCTGTAAGAAGAGAAAGATATACCAGAGAAGCACCTGCACAAGGGAAAGGCCAGATGAAGACAGAGCAAGGAGACAGCCATCTACAAGCCAAGGAGAAAGGCCTCAGGAGAAACTAAGCCTGCTGACACCTTGATCTTGGACTTCTAGCCTCCAGAACTGTAATAAAATAAATTTCTGTTGCTTAAGCTGCTTAGCCTGTGGTATTTTGTTACGGAAGCCCTAGAACACTAATAGTCTTCTTTACTAGATAGACTTATTCATTTTTAAAATCCCCTATTACCAGTTGTAGTGGTATGTTCACAGTAAGCACTATACCATCAGGGTTCAGAGAGGAACAGAACTATAGGAGTGATATAGAATAAGGACTTTATTATAGAGAGTTGACCTATGGAATTGTGGGAGCTAGTTAAATAGGCTATCAACGTCTGTTGTCTTTATGTCGGAATTAGAAAGGCAGGGACCTGGGAAGAAAAGAAGGAGGTGAAGCGGTAAAGAGCAAGGACACGCTGGAACCCATGAGTTTGAGGCTGGAGCTCGTAAGAATGGACTCGAACCCGTGTCAGACTCCAATTTTGATGTTGCGGGTGACCTGTAATGGAAACTTGAGCCCTTTGTCACAGAACTATACATTCACCCATCCCAGGAGTAGGGAAAGTGGAAAGGGATAGCTGATGGGAGCAGGAGGAGGGGCAGGCTGGGATCTGCCCCACAGCTTCACGGTGAGCCAGCGCCTGGACAGTGGGTGTGAGTTTCAGATCTTCCAAGTATTAAAAAAAAAAAAAAAAAAGCTGCCGTTTCACTTCCATCTCTCAGGTATTATCCAAATGTCACTTGTGGCTCACACTACCTTGAAATTGTATATACAGTGGGGAGAATTCTGGGAAATGCTGTTCCACCTCCACTAAGTTGACACAGTATGAATTGTTATGAGTGCTCAATATTGTTTGTTAAATAAATAAATGATACTGAAGCTTGTGACCTCCTCATAGTATCACCATCCTTCTCCTAGAATGGAGAAGACTCATAGAACCCATCTAGCATCTTGTTTGGGAACCTCATGTGTCAGTTTTCCCCTGTGGACTTTGAGGGTATCGAACATTTTATTATGAGGTGGATATTTTATGACTAAAATAATGGGGACAAAGCAAATGTATCAGATAACAATGCTTCAAAAAGAAGGTTGAATCATCAGGGTGGGCTATAGGATTGATTTGGGTTTTATTTGCCTTTTTTTTTAAAGATTTTATTTATTTAATTTGTCAGAGAGAGTGAGAGAGCAGGAGCAGTGGGGAGGGGCAGAAGGAGAGGGAGAAGCAGACTCCCTGCTGAGCAGGGAGCCCGATGCAGGGCTTGATCCCAGGACCCTGAGATCATGACCTGTGCTGAAGGCAGACGCTTAACCGACTGAGCCACCCAGGCATCCCTGGGATTAATTTGTAATGTAGCTAAAATATAAAATTTGGACATCATGTAGTGGCCTTTGTAGCTTCATATCCATCCTCCAACTAATGTAATCATAGATTACCTGGTTTGGGAATTAAGCCAGTTTGCTTCTTTGTGTCTGCCTGCCTTTTATTCATTCAACATGAACTGAAGAGGAAGAAATGGGAATTTCTGAAACACATACTGTGACATTGACATATTTTGCTCTCTAAATTTCCCAGGGACCAGGAGTTTGCAGTGGAACAAAAAAAAAACAAAAAACAAAAAACAAAAAAACCCAGCATTGCTGTTGATTGCTTATATGGAAGGACAATATACGTTTCAACACATTAACTCACAAAGATGATTTATTGCCACAGCATCCAAACAATGCTCTGTAACCGATGACTGTAGTTTTTAGATAAGTGATAATTTGCATGAACAATGCTTAGTCTCTTTATCTGGGACACTTGAGGCAGCTCCGCTGTTACACAAAGGTCCCACGGACATGGGAGATTTTTCTTTTCTGTTTGCCAGGGTCACTTCAGGAACCAGCGGATCAGAACTGCGGATCTGTCACTCATTCTAAGATCTTCCCCTTGGCCACTGTGAAGGGAACGTGTAGTTGCAGGAGACAGAAGTGCTTGCACGGGCTAAACCAAGTGACCATTTGAAGACTGAATGCCAAACATGGCAGCGACTTTGCCAAAATGTCTGCAGTGAAATAATTGGTTCAAATATTATTCAAAGATGAACTGATTTTATTTATCCAATTAAATCTCAGGCATCATTTTTTTTTAAATGTGCATCATTGCAGGTTGCTGGCATTCCTCTTTTAATTGGTTTTGACTCTGCAGAATGATTTTTTTAATCTCTCCAGCTGTTTCATCAGAATTGAAGGGAGAGAAAATGACCCCATCACCCTCTCCTCTCATCCTAATGAACTAAAAACCACAAAACTGGAAATGCACATGGGTTTTCTTGACTATTTCTTTTAACACAAAAATAAGAATGATAACCAACTCTTAATCCTCAACGACTTCCATCTAGAATTATGCGCAGGATGCTGTATGCGGACTTGGCAATTAGATGAGAGGAATTCCCATATTCCCCAAACAGTGCAGATAAGAGAGAGGTAAGCTGAAATGGGATTGAGGAAGCGGTAATAAATCATAAATGATATCAGAAAGATCCTAATAGATCAGTGGCAAGGATCTAACAGGGCTCTACAGGTCTATAAAATTCCTTGATTGCTGCCTGCATAACAAAGAAAGGGATCCCATTAGGGCATGCTTCTTTGTGTCTGACTTGTCTGACTGTTGCAGCTCACCTCTCTCCTCCCAGCTCATCAACTCGACAACTCATAGGAATTAAACATGCTCTCTCTCCCTGTTCTCCTTTGCTCACTGAAAAATCGAGACTCACTCAAACCACTAGAGGGATCTCTCTTCTTGGGAAAGGAAAAAATTAAAAAAAAAAAAAATCTAAATTGTATAATAGACTGTTCACTTGAAATGACACAGGGGAAAGCCAAGCAGGACCACAAATTAACTATTGCAACTTTCAAAGATGTTTCCATGCTTGCAGAGGGGACCTGCCTCTGGAGAGTCTGACCTTCCCAAGGTCCTGAGAGAATGTGGCCAATGTGGACTTTGCCACACAAACACACTTTGAACTACTTGAGTGGGCTTCATGGTAGCTTGAAGGGAGAAGGCTACAGGCCGCAGAGAGTTCAGTGACAGGCTGGATCATTAAGTCCAATTGAATTTGTAACTCCTATTTTTTTGAAGAACTTTACATTTTGACATTTCAAACCTTAACATGTTTGAAAAAAAAAATGAGAGTGAGGTAGTACACACATACACACATACACACCATCATTTAGTTTCACAGTTTATGAAGCAGATATTTGTATCATCATTTTATTTACATGAAATCAGACTTGGGGGAAGTTAAGTCATTTCTTTAACCACTTAAGTGGAAAAGCCAAGATTTTAACTCAGTTCAGGTACTTTCTCTTTAACTCAAGCTTCCTGTGGAAATAACCAGAATGTTGGAAGAATGTGACGGTTCTATTGCATGTATCTGATAGCTAAGAAATATAGAAGATAGTCATATAATATGAGCTTTTGAAAAACAGTCCTAAGGAAGTTCAGAGAAAACATTTAATAATTTTATATAGAGACATTTAAAAGAGAAAATGGCTGGAGAAAGAAAAACCACAAAATTGAAAATTTGAGAGAACACTCTCAAAATTGTAAGGGAAAAAGATGTCCTAAAGGCATCGGGGTAGTGATATAGAAGGGTTTCTGGTAAGCTCAGATGTTACAGGATGTGTGAGAAAGATGGCAGGAGCTGTAATCACTAAGGGCCATATAGGCAAAGGAGTGAAGCAGATCTATGGAGAGCATGTGAGGTAGTTGAACCTTTAATATAAGAAGCCCATGCATGTGAAACATGCAAAGGACAGTACCGTGTTCAGGCTACGTGGAGAGGAAGGATAACAAAGGTTGGTTTCGTATGTGGGGCAGATTGTTTAAGGATGACAGATGAAAGTTTATAGCAAGATGGCGGAGGAGTAGGAGACCTAAATTTCATCTGGTCCCAGGAATTCAGCCAAACAGGGATCAAACCATTCTGAACACCTATGGACTCAACAGGAGATCGAAGAAAAGAAGAGCAGCAACTCTCTGAACAGAAAAGCAAACACTTTCTGGAAGGTAGGATGTGCAGAGAAGTGAATCCGAGGTGATATTCAGGAAGATAGATGGGGGTCGGGGTGGGGGCGGAGGGAGCCTCCATCGGCCGCTACTGGCAAGTGATAGAGCCACGGAGCACAAAAGCGGAAATTTTAGAAGTCTGCTCCGCTGAGGGACGTCGCTCCAGTGGCTAAGCAGGGGGTGGAGCCCTCGCTGGGACAGTGTGGTCTCAGGACCCTCGGGGTCACAGAAAGACCAGGGGTGCCTGAGTGCGGCAGAGCTCCTGGGTATCAGAGCAGGGAAGCCGGCTGCAGAGACAGAGCCAAGGAGTGGGCTCTCAGCTCGGGGTTGCCATAAACCATGATCTGAGGCACAGTCGGGCCACTGCTCTTCCAGCAGGGACCCAACAGGCGGCAGATCCGGGGAGACTCCCCTTCCTCCCCTTGGAGGAGCAGTGCAGGAGCGCACTGCAGGGATCTGCTGGGTTTGGAGACTCCACACCGAGTCGGGTGCCAGAGATAGAAATGCTTGGTCACAGGCCAGGTGAGCACGGAGTGTGGCCGGAGACCGGGAAGACGGGAGTGACTGACTGCTTTTCTCTGGGGGCTCACTGAGGAGTGGGGCCCCAAGTTCTCAGCTCTCTGGGGTGGAGATTGAGAGGCTGCCATTTTCACTCTCGTCCTCCAAAGCTGTATGGAAAGCTTGCAGGGAACAAAACTCCTGAGAGCAAACCCGAGCAGATTACTTAGCCCGGCCCCTGGCAAGGACCGGGCAATTCCGCCTCCGGGAAAGACATTTGGGAACCACTGTGACAGGCCCCTCCCCCAGAAGATCAGCGAGAACAGCCAGCCAAGACCAAGTTTACCGACCAATGAGAAGGGCAGAACGCCAGCACTAGGGGAATACTGCACATAGAATTCATGGCTTTTTTCCCATGATTCTTTAGTCTTTCAAAGTTAATTTTTTTCATTTTCTTTTTTTTTTTTTTGAATTTTTCTTTTTCCTTTTTTCAACCAACATCTTATCAATCCCTTTTTTAAAAACTCTTTTTTATTTTTCATTTTTAGAGGCATATTCTATCCCTTCATAGTACTTAACCTTATTTTTGGTGTGTGTGTGTGTATATATATATATATATGTTGTTCTCTCTTTAAAATTTTGGGATACAGTTTCTTCTAGCAGACCAAAATATACCCTAAATCTCTAGTGTATGGCTTTGTTCTAGTCTCCTGCCTGATCACCTTCTCTCCCTTTTTTTTTTTAATCCTCTTCTTTCTTTTTTCAACCAACTTCTTATCAATTCCTTTTATAAAATCTTTTATAATTTTCATCTCTCAGTCATATTCCATCCCTTCATCGTATTTACCCTTATTTTTGTACATATATAAGCTTTTCTTTCTTTAAAATTTTGGGAGGCATTTCTTCTAACAGACCAAAATACGCCCAAAATCTAGTGTGTGGCACTGATCTATGCACCAGCCTGATCATATTTGATCATGTTCTGTTTTTTGTTTGTTTGTTTGTATGTTGTTTTTTTATCTTTTTTTTTCTTTTTTCTTTTTTCTTCCTTTCCCTTTCTTTTCCCCCGGTTTCAGGTCTCTTCTGATTTGTTTAGCGTTTATTTTTCTGGGGTCATTGTTACCCTGTTAGCATTTTATTCTCTCATTCATCTATTCTCCTCTGGACAAAATGACAAGACAGAAAAAATCACCTCAAAAAAAAGAACAAGAGGCAGTACCGACTGCCAGGGACCTAATCAATACGGACATTAGTAAGATGTTGGACCTAGAGTTCAGAATGACGATTTTAAAGATACTAGCTGGGCTTGAAAAAAGCATGGAAGATATTAGGGAAACCCTTTCTGGAGAAATAAAAGAACTAAAATCTAACCAAGTCGAAATCAAAAAGGCTATTAATGAGGTGCAATAAAAAATGGAGGCTCTAACTGCTAGGATAAATGAGGCAGAAGAAAGAATCAGTGATATAGAAGACCAAATGATGGAAAATAAAGAAGCTGAGAAAAAGAGAGATAAACAACTACTGGATCACGAGGGCAGAATTCGAGAGATAAGCGATACCATAAGACAAAACATTAGAATAATTGGGATCCCAGAAGAAGAAGAAAGAGAGAGAGGGGCAGAAGGTATATTGGAGCAAATTATAGCAGAAAATTTCCCTAATTTGGGGAGGGAGACAGGCATCAAAATCCAGGAGGCACAGAGAACCCCTCTCAAAATCAATATAAATAGGTCAACACCCTGACATCTAATAGTAAAACTTACAAGTCTCAGAGACAAAGAGAAAATCCTGAAAGCAGCTCGGGAGAAGAGATATGTAACCTACAATGGTAGAAACATTAGAATGGCAACAGACCTATCCACAGAGACCTGGCAGGCCAGAAAGGACTGGCATGATATATTCAGAGCACTAAATGAGAAAAATATGCAGCCAAGAATACTATATCCAGCTAGGCTGTCATTGAAAATGGAAGGAGAGATAAAAAGCTTCCAGGACAAACAAAAACTAAAGGAATTTGCAAAACGAAACCAGCTCTATAAGAAATATTGAAAGGGGTCCTCTAAGCAAAGATAGAGCCTAAAAGTAACAAAGACCAGAAAGGAACACAGACAATATACACTAAGAGTCACCTTATAGGCAATACAGTGGCACTAAATTCATATCTTTCAGTAGTTACCCTGAATGTAAATGGGCCAAATGCCCCAATCAAAAGACACAAGGTATCAGATTGGATTAAAAAACAAGACCCATCGGGGTGTCTGGGTGGCTCAGTCATTAAGCGTCTGCCTTCGGCTCAGGTCATGCTCCCAGGGTCCTGGGATACAGCCCCACATTGGTTCCCTGCTCAGCAGGAACCTGCTTCTCTCTCTCCCACTCCCCCTGCTTGTGTTCCCTCTCTCACTGTGTCTCTCTCTGTCAAATAAATAAATAAAATCTTTAAAAACAACAACAAAAAAACAAGACCTATTGATATGCTATCTGCAAGAGACTCATTTTCGACCCAAAGACACTCCCAGATTGAAACTGAGAGGTTGGAAAACTATTTACCATGCTAATGGACACCAAAAGAAAACTGGGGTGGCAATCCTTATATCAGACAAATTAGATTTTAAACCAAAGACTATACTAAGAGATGAGGAAGGACACTATATCCTACTTAAAGGGTCTGTCCAACAAGAAGATCTAACAATTGTTAATATCTATGCCCCTAACATGGGAGCAGACAATTATATAAGCCAATTAATAACAAATGCAAAGAAACACATTGACAACAATACAATAATAGTAGAGGACTTTAACACCCCCCTCACTGAAATGGACAGATCGTCTAAGCAAAAGATCAACAAGGAAATAAAGACTTTAAATGACACACTGGACCAAATGGACTTCACAAATATATTCAGACTATTTCATCCCAAAGCAACAGAACACAGATTCTTCTCTAGTGCCCATGGAACATTCTCCAGAATAGATCACATCCTAGGTCACAAATCAGGTCTCAACCTGTACCAAAAGATTGGGATCATTCCCTGCATATTTTCAGACCACAATGCTTTGAAACTAGAATTCAATCACAAGAGGAAAGTTGGGAAGAACTCAAATACATGGAGGCTAAAGAGCATCCTACTAAAGAATGAATGGGTCAAACAGGAAATTGAACAAGAATTAAAAAAATTCAGGGAAACAAATGAAAATGAAAACACAACTGTTCAAAATCTTTGGGATGCAGCAAAGGCAGTCCTAAGAGGAAAGTATATAGCAATACAAACCTTCCTCAAGAAACAAGAAAGGTCTCAAATACACAACCTAACCCTACACCTAAAGGAGCTGGAGAAAGAACAGCAAATAAAGCCTAAACCCAGCAGAAGAAGAGAAATAATAAAGATCAGAGCAGAAATCAATGAAACAGAAATCAGAACAGTAGAACAAATCAACGAAACTAGGAGTTGGTTCTTTGAAAGAATTAATAAGATTGATAAACCCCCGGCCAGACTTATCAAAAAGAAAAGAGAAAGGACCCACATAAATAAAATCATGAATGAAAGAGGAGAGATCACAACCAAAACCAAAGAAATACAGTTATAAGAACATATTATGAGCAACTATATGCCAGCAAATTAGATAATCTGGAAGAAATGGATGCATTCCTAGAGATGTATCAACTACCAAAACTGAACCAGGAAGAAATAGAAAACCTGAACAGACCTATAACCACTAAGGAAATTGAAGCAGTCATCAAAAATCTCCCAACAAACAAAAGCCCAGGGCCAAATGGCTTCCCAGGGGGATTCTACCAAACATTTAAAGAAAATTAATACCTATTCTTCTGAAACTGTTCCAAAAAATAGAAATGGAAGGAAAACTTCCAAACTCGTTTTATGAGGCCACCATTACCTTGATCCCAAAACCAAAGACCCAATCAAAAAGGAGAATTACAGACCAATATCCTTGATGAACATGGATGCAAAAGTTCTCACCAAAATACTAGCCAATAGGATCCAACAGTACATTAAAAAGATTATTCACCACGACCAAGTCGGATTTATCCCTGGGCTGCAAGGTGGTTCAACATCTGCAAATCAATCAATGTGATACAATACATTAATAAAAGAAAGAACAGAACCATATGACCCTCTCAATAGATGCAGAAAAAGCATTTGACAAAGTACAGCATCCTTTCTTGATCAAAACTCTTCAGAGTATAGGGATAGAGGGTACATACCTCAATATCATAAAAGCCATCTATGAAAAACCTACAGCGAATATCATTCTCAATGGGGAAAAACTGAGAGCTTTCCCGCTAAGGTCAGGAACACGGCAGGGATGTCCACTATCACCACTGCTATTCAGAATAGTATTAGAAGTCCTAGCCACAGCAATCAGACAACAAAAAGAAATAAAAGGCATTAGAATCAGCAAAGAAGAAGTCACACTCTCACTCTTTGCAGAGGATATGATACTTTATGTGGAAAACCCAAAAGACTCCACCCCAAAACTGCTAGAACTCGTACAGGAATTCAGTAAAGTGGCAGGATATAAAATCAATGCACAGAAATCAGTGGCATTTCTATATCCCAACAACAAGACAGAAGAAAGAGAAATTAAGGAGTCGATCCCATTTACAATTGCACCCCAAACCATAAGATACCTAGGAATAAATCTAACCAAAGAGGCAAAGGATCTGTACTCAGAAAACTATAAAATACTCATGAAAGAAATTGAGGAAGACACAAAGAAATGGAAAAACGTTCCATGCTCATGGATTGGAAGAACAAATATTGTGAACATGTCAATGCTACCTAGAGCAATCTACACATTTAATGCAATCCCTATCAAAATACCATCCACTTTTTTCAAAGAAATGGAACAAATAATCCTAAAATTTGTATGGAACCAGAAAAGACCCTGAATAGCCAGAGAAATGTTGAAAAAGAAAAGCAAAGCTGGTGGCATCACAATTCCGGACTTCAAGCTCTACTACAAAGCTGTCATCATCAAGACAGTATGGTACTGGCACAAAAACAGACACATAGATCAATGGAACAGAATAGAGAGCCCAGAAATGGACCCTCAACTCTATGGTCAAGTAATCTTTGACAAAGCAGGAAAGAATGTCCAATGGAAAAAACACAGTCTCTTCAACAAACTGTGTTGGGAAAATTGGACAACCACATGCAGAAGAATGAAACTGGACCATCCCTTACACCACACACAAAAATAGACTCAAAATAGTTGAAAGACCTAAATGTGAGACAGGACTCCATCAAAAACCTAAAGGAGAACACAGGCAGCAACCTCTTTGACCTCAGCCGCAGCAACTTCTTCCTAGAAACATCGCCAAAGGCAAGGGAAGCAAGGGCAAAAATGAACTATTGGGACTTCATCGAGATAAAAAGCTTTTGCACGGCCAAAGAAACAGTCAACAAAACCAAAAGACAACTGATAGAATGGGAGAAGATATTTGCAAATGACATATCAGATAAAGGGCTAGTATCCAAAATCTATAAAGAACTTATCCAACTCAACACCCAAAGAACAAATGATCCAATCAAGAAATGGGCAGAAGACAGGAACAGACATTTTTCCAAAGAAGACATCCAAATGGCCAACAGACACATGAAAAAGTGCTCAACATTGCTCGGCATCAGGGAAATCCAAATCAAAACCTCAGTGAGATACCACCTCACACCAGTCAGAATGGCTAAAATTAACAAGTCAGGAAACGACAGATATTGGCGGGGATGCGGAGAAAGGGGAACCCTCCTACACTGTTGGTGGGAATGCAAGCTGGTGCAGCCACTCTGGAAAACAGTATGGAGGTTCCTCAAAAAGTTGAAAATAGAGCTACCATACGACCCAGCAATTGCACTACTGGGTATTTACCCCAAAGATACAAATGTAGGGATCCGAAGGGGTACGTGCACCCTGATGTTTATAGCAGCGATGTCCACGATAGCCAAACTATGGAAAGAGCCAAGATATCCATCGACAGATGAATGGATAAAGAAGATGTGGTGTATATACATACAATGGAATATTATGCAGCCATCAAAAGGAATGAAATCTTGCCATTTGCAACAACGTGGATGGACCTGGAGGGTCTTATGCTGAGCGAAATAAGTCAATCAGAGAACGACATGTATCATATGATCTCACTGATATGAGGAATTCTTAATCTCAGGAAACAAACTAAGGTTTGCTGGAGTGGTGGGGGGTAGGAGAGATGGGGTGCCTGGGTGATAGATATTGGGGAGAGTATTTGCTATGGTGAGGGCTGTGAATTGTGTAAGACTGTTGAATCACAGACCTGTATCTCTACAACAAATAATGTAATATATGTTAAAAAAAAAAAAAAGAAGATAGCAGGAAAGGAAAAATGAAGGGGTGGGAAATCGGTGTGGGAGACGAACCATGAGAGACTATGGATTCTGAGAAACAAACTGAGGGTTCTAGAGAGGAGGGGTGTGGAGGGATGGGTTAGCCTGGTGATGGGTATTAAAGAGGGCACATACTGAATGGAGCACTAGGTGTTATACGCAAACAATGAATCATGGAGCACTACATCAAAAACTAATGATGTAATGTTTGGTGATTAACGTAACATAATAAAAAAAAAAAGGATGACAGATGAGAGCAAATCAACACTCATTTTTATGTATATAATCAAACTTTTAAAAATACATTGACTATGGGGCTCCTGCGTGGCTCAGTCAGTTAAGCGTCTGCCTGGGATGGAGCCCTGAGCGGGGCTCCCTGCTCAGAGGGGAGTCTGCTTCTCTCTCGCTCTCGCTCTGCCCCTCCCCTCACTCATGCTCTCTCTCTCAAAAAATAAATAAATAAATAAATAAATAAATAAATAAATGAAATCTTAAAAAAATACATTGAATGTTCTATCAGGAAAATAAAGTCCAATTTGGAAAGTTAAAAAAAGAAAGCTTGGAAGGGGTAAAACAACTATGATTAAGGAGGGAAGATGGAGTGAGGACTATTATTGCCTGCTCAACAGCAATCCTCCAGCCCTCCTCAACCCCTGCTTTGCGGTGACAGAACCCTGATGTTTTTCAAGTATTGGGTGGTTTTTGGTTTCAAGAGTGAATGTAACTTTCCTGTACCCCAAGAGTTGAGTCCTGATTACTTTAAACTTATCCCAGCTATTCTATTCACTTTTAAAGGATTTGTTTAAGGATGGGCACATGACATCATTTTGGCCCAAGAGACACGAGGGGAAAGCCTTGTCTGGGGAATGGCTGAAAATGTTTCTCTGTTTTAATAAGAGACACGTGGAAGGGAGGTGCCCTCTCCTCTCTTCTGGACTTTAGATATTGTTGTTAAGCATGGGATGCCCAGAGCTGCTGCCATCATTCAGAGTCGTTACTAGAGAAGCCCATCCAGTCTTGGTGACGTAGTTCAGGACCAGAAAGAACTAAGCATAGAGATGCCTCCTTAGGTCTTGTCATGCAGAGTGTGTCTCCCTATTTGTACCAGCTGTCCTTTACGTCCTTTACGTCCTTTTACATCTTTCACGTCTTCTCTTCCTTGCTGACAAAAGTATCTTGACTGAGACTCAGGTGATCAATTTATTTTATAGAAGAAAAATCCTATACAAAATGAGAAAAGATATGACTTAAGCAAAGTTGATATACAAGTACTTAGTGTTTTAATAAAGTGCAAAGCAAACTGGAGTAAATAGAAGTCAACAAAATTGTTTGAACGCTGGGAAGCTAATGCTATCAGTGTGTGATCTCAGAGGCAGGAAGAGTGTTCAAAACAATGCCTAGATGCTTTGAAATGGCAGTTACACTTCTATTTACTGGTATTTCTGGAGTAACGTGGACGTGGGTCTTCAACAGCTCATTTGTATCCATCTACAAAGCAGCTGCCATCCTAACAAGGACCTTCTGCTACTTCCCAGATGCATCCTGAGGTATGATTAGTCTTATCTCCTTGGTTCCAAAAATAGTCAATCTGATCATTTTTGCCTCTCACTCTTCCTTATGTTGTCCTTCAATCTGGAGTGGCTTCTTCCCTTGTTTTTTTTCCTGTCCCTTTTGTCTAAGCAATTTGTATTATTCCTCAATGTTTATCTCTTATCTGGCTTTGATACCTCTAGTCTCATTGCTTCCTCTTGTTTATGATTGCCAAAATATTCACTGGAAGTATTATATCATGACTTGTATAATTTAAATATATATATATATATATATATAGTATATAAAGTATATGTTAGCATTATCTCTCCAACATAATTATTTCTGTGACTACCATGTTGTTTTACGTAGTACTTGCTCGACAAAGACTGTCAAGATTGGAAGAAGTAAGACTGACTGGGTAATTTGTAGCCAACCAATCTGTGGATTACAAGATTTTTGGTTTTAGTGTCTGGAGATCCTCTTGGTGCTGTCAATGGAAATGTTTAATTGTAAAAGGAAGCTTGTTGGTGGAAAAGTAAGAGTTACCACTGGGACTTGGACCAGCCTTATGTGGTGGCCACATGGTCAAGTTATATATGTTACAATTTAAAGGTACTAAAGGAACTGCTTCCTCAAAGCATTTCCTTCATCGGTCTTCCAGAATGCCTGCCCTGTCTGATTTCAATTCCACCTTTATATATTGCCTTACCTTCCTGGGGCTAAGACCCAGCAAACTGTATTTTCTGGACTCATTTGCCTACTCACTTCCTGTTAGGTCCTGCCAAGGAGCACTGGAGTGACGTGAACACAAGAAGGAGGGAGGGGCTTCGTTATTCCTGTTTGCTATTCTTACTGGCATCACCTTGGCAGTGACATTTCACCCCTGTGGGAACAGTTTGTCTTAACAGTGACAGTTGATTTCAGCTGCCAGCTTCTTTGAACAAAACTAGTTAATTGCTCCTCTGCCTAAGGACCAGCAGCAGCCAGGCACTGGGACTCCTTAGAGGTCTGAGTCCCAATTCTGCAAGGCCCCTACTCTGAGACCCTAAATCCTAGTAATCTAAACTCTTCCTTTTTATTCTTCCAGCTCTATGGGTGGTAGCCGCTTGTTATCTCTGGGTAATCTTTAATGTTCTCTATTGCTCTTTCAACCCTCAAATACCTGTATAACCAGCCTCTACACTAATTCTATACTAAATTATTTTTGTGGAAATATTGTGGTTTCTGTTTTCTGATGGCATCTGACTGATACACTGGTAGGAGACTATAGCAGTTGAAGGGCTAAAGAAATAGACTGGGGTTCTCCAATAATTCAGTTGGGAAGATCAGAGAAGGATTTATGATTGAAATTAGCATTTGCAAATGACCTTGAATATGAGTAGGATTTAGAGGTGCAAAGATAGGGTAGAAAAAGACTTTCAAGGGAGTAAAGCACTATAAAAAATACTCATTAACAGGAAAAATATTGTAAGTAGGCTGGAAATCATCAGTATGTAAAAGTTAATATCTGGTATGAATTTGCAAAGGTAGGATTGGATCAGATCTTTGTGGTGGTGGTGGTGGTGGGGAATCTTAATGCCAGTCTTAGAATTGCTGAAACATCAATGGCTTTTGAGTAGCAGGGTTGTAATATTAGGAGATCAGAGGAGGACAGAAAGAAAACATACTTGCTGAACACTTATACTTTGAAAAATTATATAGTGAGTAAGAATAA
This sequence comes from Phoca vitulina, assembly GCF_004348235.1. NCBI lineage: Eukaryota > Metazoa > Chordata > Mammalia > Carnivora > Phocidae > Phoca > Phoca vitulina. The sequence continues at coordinate 5,817,781 of NW_022589711.1, forward strand.
ATTCTGTGTTACCCCAGGGATAATGGGGTTGTCATATTCTTTTGTTTTTTTCTAAATCATATTTAACCTGTCTCTGAGTTCCCAATGATCTGACTGGCAGGACATCTAGTATCAGTCATTATTGGGACTCAATCTTTACTTTCATCTAAGAAGCTAGGGTGTGAATAATTGCATGAAAATGGAGTAGGTCCCTAGTCCTTAGTTCATGACACCCACCATTTTTGTCTTGTTCATTTTCTTGCTGGGTAGGTCTGTTGAAAGCTGCAAAGCTTATCTTGTTGAGGTCCAGAGACATGTTTCACATGGATCTCTTTGCCACAAGAAACTCATAGCTGTTCTCAAGGTCAGGATGTTTTGTTTTCAGGGTGTTTGGATCCCTATCTTCATCACCCTTTGGAAGTTCCACCACCTCCTGAGCTTTGCTTGGAGCAACATACAGGTCCTGTATGTTCCTTGTAGTAGGCAGAATAATGGTCTCCCCAAGATGTTACATCCTAGTTCCAGAACTTGTGAATATGTTATGTTATACGGAAAAGGGGACCTAAAGTTGGGGGAACAATTAAGGTTGCTAATCAACTGACCTAACATAAGGATATTTTCCTGGATTATCTGGGTGGGACCAATGTAGTAATAATGGTCCTTGAATGTCTAAGAGTTTAGCAGAAGAAAAGGTCGAAGTGTAGCAATGTGAGAAGGACTCAACCTGCTGCTGCTGGCCTTCAAGATGGAGGAAGAGGACCAGGAGCCCAGGAATGAGGGCAGCTTCTAGAAGCTAGTGAAGACCAGGAAAAAGACTTTCCTCTAGAGCCTCTAGAAAGAGCCCTGCTGACATCTCGATTTTTGGACTTTGGGTTTCTGGCCCCACTGAGACCTCTGTTGCACTACTAACCTACAAAAACTATAAGATAATAAATTTGTGTTGTTTTAAACTATAAGTTTGTGTTAATTTGTTATAGTAGCAGTAGGAAACTGATCTGCTCCTGGAGCTGCCACAGCTCTTTCCCTTAGACATGGGATGCCTCACTCCATATCTGTGTTTCTGACACAGTTTGCCTTCCATCTATCTCAACTCCAGAATATCCAACCTTCCCTTCTGTGCAGTAACTACAGAAATATAGGGATGTTTCTGTAGTACAAACCCTGAAATACACAAATATTTTCATTTTCCCCAAGAAAAGCCTAAACCTTATTATAAGAGTCAGCAAACCTCAGTCTACAAGCCAAATCTGGCCCATTTCCTGCTTTTGAAAATAAAGTTTTATTGGGACACATTCATTTATGTATTGCTTGTGGCTGCTTTCTCACTATAATGGCAGAGTTAAATAGTTCTGACAGAGACCATATTAAATATCTACCATCTGGCCCTTTGCAGAAAAAGCACGCTGACCTTAGAAACAAAGTTATGGCTAATCTTAGGGTGGGTATATGGATAAGTACGAGAGCAACTTAATTTCCTTTTCCAACTGTTCTTCTATAGCAGCAATAAGTCAGACAGAAATTAGAATCTCAGTAGATTAACTCATGGTTGGTGTATCATGGGTTGAATGGTGGCCTCAGAGATAGCAGGTTCTAATCCCTGGAACCTGGAAGAGTTACTTATTGGAAAACAAAGAGTCTTTGCAGATGTGAATAAGTTAAGGCTCTTGAGATGAAGAGACAACCCTGGGTTACCCTGATGGGCCCTAAATGGCCTCACAGGAGTCCTCATAAGAGAGAAATAGAGGGAGATTCGAAGGCAGTGTGAAGACAAAGGTAGACATTGGAGCGATACAACCCACAGGCCAAGGAACACCAAGGGATGTCAGCAGCCACCAGAAACTAGAAGAGGCAAGGAGTAGATTCTCCTCAAGAGCCTCAGGAAGAAGCACAGCGCCGCTGCCAGCTCGATTTTGGACTTCTGGCTTCCAGAACAGTGAGAACACAAATTTCTGTTGTTTGAAGCCACGGAGGTTGTAGTCATGTGTTACAACAGCAGTTGGAAGCTAATACAGATGGGAAGGCCATTTTGAGAAGATGGCAACCTTTTTGCGAGCCCACATGATTGAAGCCCATAGAAATGTTATCTGCTTCTGAAATCCAGACTCATTACTTCACATAATATCTGACTTTGGTGGAGGAAAGGCAGGGAAATGCAAAGGAACATGTTTTTGGGGACTTACAGATTTTTTGTGGGTATTCAAATCATTTAACAGTGTGTAAATGATTTCACAGTAATACAGTCAAAATTCTTAGAGTAAATCATTTTGATTCCCACTTCTGTCTGGCACACAGAAATAATCAGCATTTCAGAATGAGCACTTGGCTGTTCTATCACCGCCTCAGTAACTGCTTATGGAGCAAACGATATGCCAGCTTACTTTCCCTCTCTTTTTATTATTGAGCTTTCAAACCCAATATATATATACATGTTATATTTATTATATAGTATATTATATTATATATAGTATATATAGTATATATTTAAGATACTTCTCCCACAGCATTAGCGTATTTCATATGCTAAATATGCTAAATATTTCGGCCTGCTTCACTAAGAACCATTTACAACTGGCCTACAGTATACTTTTCTAGCTTTAATATGTACCGTGTTCTTCTTTCCTGAGGAGGCTGCGTATCTTGGTAAGGTGGGTAATAATAATAAAATGATCTCTTTGGTGTTTGTGCCGATTATTACTAAACTTCCTAAAAGTCATCATATTATTCGTTTCACTCAAAAGAAATCAAAGGAAAGTTCTAAAATTCAGCTAGAAGGGTGAATAATCCCTTTTCAGGGTCGCAGACATCTCTGCCACGCTGCCTCGAATTCTCTTTTCCAACCGCACGTTCGGGAGCAAGTCCTGTGTAGGCTCGACTTCTCACAGGGGTCACCTCACCAGATGTGGACTCAGGTCCTGCGGGGGTGTTACTGCGCACCTCCTGCCTTGAGGTCTCACTGAGACTGAGAGGGTCTGCTTCAGAAGTTCATTTGGCTTCTCAGAAAGTCCCTCCATTTGAGCAACCTCTTGCGGTGGCCAAGTCAACCACGCAACTTTGTACAGACTCTCCCTTCTTCCCTCTCCATTGTTCCTAAATTGTTCACTCATGCAATAGCTTTTATCTTAGGCTGTGTTTTGGGGGAAACCCAAGGTGAGGCATTAGAATACTACAGTCAAAAGAAAGTATCAGTAGATACTAATTGTTAAAACCTTTTCATTATGGATATTTACAAATAATCACAAAAGTAGAGAGGAATAAAATGGGACCCCATGAACTCTTCACTCATATACCCTTCCCCCAGAGTACCTTTGAAGTAGATTTCTGGACAACATTTTTATTGGGAGGTGATCAAAAGATTAATACATATATAATGTTGCTAGTCATTCGCAGTTCCCCTTCATAAGGATTGTATCCTTGTAGATCCCTCTCACCAACAAAATATCAGAGCCTGTTTCCCAGTTGCCACCCCAACAGAATATGTTGTCAAGCTTTTGGATTTCTGCCAATCTCATCCATGCAGTTTTAGTTGCATTCTCTTATTGTGAGCAAGACTGAGCATGTTTTTGTGGGGGTATTTGTGAATTCTTCATATCTTTTGTCTGTTTATCTATAGAAGTTACATAAAAGGGAAGTTATTCTTTTTTTTCTTGTGTTTTCAAAAGGTCTTTTCTTTTTTTAAGTAGGCTCCACACCCAGTGTGGAGCCCAATGCGGGGCTTGAACTCACGACCCTGAGATCAGGACCTGAGCGGAGATCAAGAGCTGGATGCTTAACTGACCGAGTCACCCAGGTGCCCCAAAAGGTCTTTTATATTAGGGAAATTAATACTTTATCTGTGATATAATTTGAAAATACTTTTTTTCAGTGTTTGTTAATTTACTTGGTTTTGGTGTTTTCTTGCATTTTTTTGGACCATATCATAGAAGACAAGGAACTTCCAAAATAATTGTTGGAGAAGAGATTTGTATGAGACATCATACTAAACAAATATTAGGAGTGAATTAACCTTTCCTAAATACTTTGTGGAAAATTTACAGTAAAATTTCAAGTTTCAAATGATCTCATACCATGCTAACATCTGACAGTTAACATTGTGTTTAATTGTCTAGGCTTTTTTTTTAATGCTTTCTTACACTTTTCTTTGTTCCTCTGTCCCTGAGTTTTCCAATTCCATTCTCTCTCCCTCTCCCTCTTTCCCCCTCTTTCATGTGCAAGGCACAATGCCAAACAGGTTCTAGACATATTATGATAAGCAAACAGCATCAACATTAATCAATAAGTATCCAACACCAGTAGAACTGCAACTCGGACAGAGCTCGAAGGAGGGATACAAGACACTGTTTGAGGCTATAATTGTGTTTTCATCCAGCCACAGGGGACCAGGAGAAGGCTCTTCAAAGGAAGAGCTAACGTTGATCAAAACTCTGAAGGATGACTAAGAAGGCACTAGAAAAAAAGCAGGGGAGCTAGCCTTTTTAGCAAAGTGAACAATGACTGAAGAGGGAGAGGGAATGTGGAAGTAGAAAGGACTTAGAGCTGAGCTGGTGTGACTGGAGGGGACAGAAAGCCCCGGGAGCCTGGGGGGAGACAGGGAAGGGTGGGGCTGCCGGGGGCCATGCCAACGAGATGCATCTTTCCTCTAAGAACATTTCAAAGCCATGGATGGATTTAAAGAGAAGGGAGTGGGTATGATCATATCTGTATTTTGAAGAGGTTATGCTGATTCCTGTATGGGAGACAGATGATAAGGGTGCCTTCGTGGGAAGAGGAGCCCAAGCAGCAGGCAGGTGTTGTGGGAGAGGACAGGGAGGGAGCATTCCTAGTGCATTTAACACCGCAGTGTCTCCGTGTTTTGAGTCCTCCTCTTGTGACAAAGCTATTTTCAGAAATAATCAAATGAAACCAACAGCTTATAATGATAATGGCTAGAAAAGAAACACAGACAAAAAAGAAATATCTTTCACTGAAACTTTGTCTCATGCCGATTAAAAAAAATCGAAAGATAAAATGCACATGCAGCACCAAAATGGATAAACACACTGCTATTCATTCCATTGTTTTTTCTCTTTAACAGTTTGAACTTCAATCATCAGTTATAGTTCTATTATAATATCTTATATAAATAATCTTCTGATAACTAGTAAGTGAATTTTATTAAAACCAACATTTAAGCAATAATTCAGTCATCATTCTAATGAAATGTTTTTTTTCTTGATTCCATTTTTAATTTTAAAACTATTACTGGGGTGCTTGGGTGGCTCAGTCGGTTAAGAGTCTAACTTCAACTCAGGTCATGATCTCTGGGGGGAGTCTGCTTCTGCCGCTCCCTCTGCCCCTGCCCATCTCCTGCTTATGTGCGCTCTCTCCATCTCCTGTTTTTCTCTCTCTCCATCAGTCTTAAATAAATAAATAAATTCTTAAAAAAAATAAAACTATTATTAATTAAAGAATAATACATTTCAATTTTAAAGATACTATTCAATACGTATGAATTAAAATTTGTACTTAACAAATGAAATACTGTACCTCATGGTTCACACTCCGTTTCCCTTTGTAATGTTTTTAACACAAATAACTTGAATTACTTAAAGTAACTCAAGTTCTCCCTCTTCGTCTTTACAATCACTGTGCTGTCATTGTATATTTTGAATCTGCTGCTTAAATGGAAAAAAATGAAAGCTACATGCAGCACCCAAAGTGAGTTCAAATGGTTTCTGAACCATTACAAAGTTATTTTAAAATGAAAGCATGTGCTGAATCCACAAGTGCTAAAAGCTGACTATACAACTGGAAATTCTCCAAATTAACTTCCCTTTAAAAAATATATTTATTGAAGAATAAGTGATAAAACTCTGTTAATTTGAAGCCTACATATATATTAGCAAAAAACATTAGCCAGAGCAATTATTTAGAATTTAGATCAACAAAAATTTCAGGGAGTAGGAGTATTTTTATCACTGACATTGTTGAGAGTTGCCAGCACATGGCAATAATAAAAAAGCATGTGTTTTCAAAGTCTCTATAGATAAGATACACCCCTTTATTGCCTCCACCCAAGGAAGACCTCACCCATCACTTGGTGCACCCCTGGGTGACACTGAATGTGGAGAAAAATGGATCCATTCACAGGAGGAGTAGTTCAACAGGGAACCATACTTCGTCCCTGCTCTTAGACAGTTATAGGTAAGGAAAAGGGACCTAAGTCTCTGATTTAATGGCCTTCTCATGCCTGTCCGATGGAGAGGATATCTGGTAAGAGTGAATCACTGAGAATGTACATTGGCTTGAGACTGATTCTCTCCCTGACCAATTCTAGCCGGGCTCCTCTGAGCCCTCCTCTGGAAAGGCCCAACCTCAGTCTATAAAGACCCACCCAAAACATTAACATAGAATCTAATAGCTAAAGACTACCTCCCTCCTCTCAAAGTGCCTGCCCAAGGAAACTCAAAGCTGCCAAAAGACTTTACTGTTTGTTCCAACCAACACCTGAAGATAGAGCCCCTGTCTCCCAGCCTCTGTGGGAGGGTAAGAACCTAACTTGTATACGCACCAGCTGACAAACCCAGATGAGTTTCACATGCACCAACCCCCATCTTCCTGCTTTTTTGTAATTTTTCACTTCTCTGATTCTACTGAGGCCCTGCTCACTGTCCTACCCCTGCCCCCCTTCCTATTCCTTCATTCTCCCTTTAAAATAGTCACCTCGGTACAAATAGAAGTGGAGTTCAGTTCACACTGGGCTCTTTACCGTTTTGAATATAGTGATATAATACATCCCCAATATGGTATGTTACTGGTTAAATCTATCCTTTCCATTTTAACTAGTGTTCAGTTTTGTTTATTTTCACAAGACTTACAAATCTTTCTAAATACATATTTGATCAAAGGCAGCCACATGAAGCAGAAGCACTACTGGGGTAAGAGCCACAGGAAAATTCTACTACAGATAGTCCTCCAAATGAAATAGATTTGACTCTCTTGAAGGCGGATAGTGATAGGAGTTGGACCAGGCAGAGGACTGGTGGAAATGGAGACAGTTTGCCCATTGGCTGGAACTAGCAATAAGAGATGAAGAATTTAACTAGGGCTTTGGAGTTGCTGGAGGATGAGCCTATGCTAGATGGAGTGGGAAACTTGCAGGACGTACTAGGTTAATGATAATTGTGGAAACCCAGCTTTGTAAATAATTTGGAGATTTTTAAATGACAACAGTCATGAGATCAAACAAAAGCTTTCAGTTTTCCAGCAAGTTATATGAGATGGGCTCAAAGGACTGAGGCCCTAATGAGAATTTTAGGAAGTCAAGTAGTACGATAACTTTCTATGTTATTTTGCCAAGTTCTAGTGCCACCATGTCAATAAATGTGGTGATTTGACAGCAAGTCACATATATACATAAAGACACAGGTATTCTGCTTATTAAATGCAGATATCACATTTGCTAATAAATCATTCATTTATTCTGTAAAATAGGTGATGCTTATTGAACTCCAGACTCTGAGATGTGAAGGGGTCTCTGTCCTCATAGAGCTCATAGACTGGTTATAAGGGAGGTAGAAGTGCTCCAGGACTTTCTTACTCAAATGTTTTTGGATCCATTCCTTGCCCTTCTCAGCTATGCTCTATATCTGAGGAGATCTGAAGTTCTGGGCTGCATTTCCCAGGCTCAGCTGGATTTTGGCTGGGTTTGGCCAAAGAAAGGCACTAAAGAGAGAATGGAAGGTGGCAGAATTAGAGAAGCCAAGGTATTTGTCCCCTTACCCCACTCAGGCAGCATCTTTGGAAATAGCTGCTTCTCCTCCATTGCTTGAAATTCTGGGGGTGCCGGGGTGGCTCAGTGGGTTAGCATCTGACTCTTGATTTTGGCTCAGGTCATGATCTCAGGGTTATGAGAGGGAGCCCCCGCAGCTGGCTCCATGCTCAGTGGGGAGTCTGCCTGAGATTCTGTCTCTCCCTCTCCCTCTGCCCCTCCCCCCACCCTTGCTCTCACACTCTCTCTCAAATAAATAAATAAATCTTTAAAAAAAAAGACATTCTGTTTGACAGGCCCAGCTTCTTGTTTCTGGTATGTCAGTTCACAAGGGCTGAATATGTGTATCTTTTCCCAACTCTGTATTTGGCGATGAGTTGGCAGCTTGAAGTCAGCCATGGTGGGATATCTACACCACAGAAATTGGCAAACACTTTTCGTTATTCTCTGACAGAGCTGGATATTAAGCATTAACCAGTACACCACTGGTTCTAGTAACACCATCTCTTTAAGTTGGTCTTTCAATCCTAAGGTGGTAGTTGGCTTTCTGTGGCTGTTATTGGCTCAGTTGCCTGAACTTCTCAACGCTTTCCTCCTCTGTGGAATGAATTCCTTGTATTAAATCACCTCTGCTGGACTATCTAGAGTAGTTTCTGTTTTTCTGATGGGATCTTGACTGATAAGCAGGACACCTAACTTGGGCTTGGGTATTCAGGGAAAGATCCTCAGGAGTTAGGTCATATACCTATTTTTTTTTAAAGATTTTATTTATTTATTTGACAGAGAGAGAGAGAGAGAGATCACAAGCTGGGCGGTGGGGGGGAGGCAGAGGGAGATGGAGACAAGCAGAGTCGCCACTGAGCGGGGAGTCCAATGTGGTACTTGATCCCAGGACCCTGAGATCATGATCTGAGTCGAAATCAAGAGTTGGATGCTTAACCGACTGAGCCACCCAGATGCCCCATCATATACCTAGTTTTTAAATGGTTAAAATGGATAGAACTTGGCAATGGGTTGAGAGGATAAGAAAAAGGCATGATCCAGCATTGTGTCCAGATTTTTGGTTTGGGAAGGTGGGTGGATAACGGTGCCATTTGTTAAGAGAGGCGGCAAAAGCAGAAGAACAAGTTTGGGGACGGGGGTGGAAATGCTGAGGTGGAGATGCTCCTGGGATACCCAAGGCCAGATGTCCAGTAGGGTTTGACAAGATCAGAACACAGAAGGGATGCCTTCTCCTGAATTCCTCCTCCTCGCTCTGATCCTTCAGTTGCCTTGCTCAGTAGATTATTTCATCTGTCTTCTGTACCTTCAAAGTACTGTTCCAGGTTTCACTTACATAAGCTCAGTTCTCCCCTGTCTTAAAAAACAAACTTCTTTTCTTAAAACCCACTTTCCAACCAGCTTCTGTGGTATCTCTCCTTTCCCCCTCATGAGAAATTTTATTTTCATGGTAGCTGCTTCCACATCCTTCTCTCCCACTCCTGCTCAATCCATTGAAACCCAACTTCCACCCCCACTGAAACTGTTTCTGAAACTCAGTTTGGCAAACACAACCATGACTTGCTTACTGCTAATCCAATGGTCTCTGGGCTCTGAGCTGGCCAGAGGTGATAAATTCTGATGAGTGGCCAGAATGTAGCAAATATCCAGTAAATGGGAGTCATTATTATTATGGTTAGGCTGAATTAATTTTTTAAAATGTTACTGCTAAATTTGCTTTTTTCCCCAGAAGAGTTATCTTTACAAATGATCGCTTGAATGACCATTTCATTTCTTAATGAATTTGTGTTTCTAATGACCTACCATCAAAACAACGGGCAAATTCAGTGGGAAAAAAATTGTTCACATCCATTATTTAGTGTCCTATGGAAGGAATAAAAATATAAACCCCATAAAAATTGTTTGACTAAAATTTTCACCTTTCAACTAGCTGTTTGTTTCATTACACTGAGAGCTTCAAACGATACCAGTTGCCTGAGGGGAACGGTAGGTTAAAGCATTTTCCTCAAAACCTTCTATGTTTTCTTGTAGTACCCACAAACAGCTAGGGATCTTCAGTAAGAAACAGAAATGAAGAAGGTCATTTACTAAGTGGCATGTTTGATTTACAGTCTAGTAGTTGCAAAGAATTAGTGAAGTATTCATGTTTCAATAGCTCACAGCATAAAAGGCATAGCTGTGGTGATGAGCACACTTAAATCATATCCTTGCCTCAGTGTAAGAGGGAATATGGTTTCATAGGACAGTGTGACCTAATCTTTCAGTCTCTTTCAGAGGAAGGAACAAAATCTACAAATGAGATATGATACCTTGTTTTTTGTTGTTTTCAGTTTGCTCTAAAAAGAGCAGTTCTTTATATGTAGACGCTTTGAGTTGTGAAAGCCAACCTTTGCCATTCGTGCGTTTGTAATCATTTACGCTCAGATTTAATCATGATTCACAAGTGATAAACCTCATGCTCTGAAGCAGAAAAACCGCAAGGTAGTCTCAAAATTGTCAGTAAAGTGGAGTTCTCTGTAACATAACACCAGTGGTGGACTGAGTGAACGTGGTTAGGGTTCATTTATGGGTAAATGCGACACAGGGCTTTTAATTAAAAGATTATGATGACTACAATGGTCAATCTCACTCAGATCCCAAATGAAACCTTAAAGATGATAAAATCTTATGATAGGAGGATTACAAGAATGACTCAATATCAGTTTAATAGAAATAAGTGAACTATTATTTTAATAGATAAAGAGATAGAAGGAGACAATACCAGAGCTCTCTGAAATGCTTACCCATGATTTCTCCTTCATCACATGGAGAAGCTCGAAAGAAAATAAAATGCAGTGCATAATGTAAGCTATCATGATGCATTGAAGTGTTGAGTAAGAAAATTAAGAAGAAGCATTTTAACTTAATGTGAGGCATATCTATTTTTATAACATTTTCTCTTGTATTGTTCTTTTTCCTTTGTGTTTTTCATATAATTTACCTTAAATACACCCACTTAGATTATACCACACTGCAGGATTAAAAACAAAAAATGGCCTATCAAATAAGCATAAGACAGACAGACAGAAAGATCAGCACCTAAGAATACACACACTCACACACACACAGATTATTTTGATGGTCTCTTGGAAAATCTCTAAAATGTCCATGCTTTGCTGCCCAATATTGAGCTTCATTTGATTATTTCTCTTTTTTAAAAGACTAGGGGGTCATTTTCTGACACATGGCCCTCTTTCTGTAGGTCAAGAACATACATTCCTATATGGAAAGTATGTGATTTAGGCAAAGGACAGAGCTCTACTCGAGTCGTTGTGTACTGCAGAGCTTTTGTAAAAACACATGCGTAGAAATTCAGAAAAAGCTGAATAATCTGACTCAAGGAATCTTGGGAACTCTGGAATTGCTGAGCATCACAGGACAGGAGCTAAACATCTTCGTTCTCTTTCATTCTCTTCTGAATAACCTGCAGTTTTGCATAGCAGGTCTTGACAACCTCAACCATTTTTCTTTTGCCAGATTTCATCTTCCATCCATCATCTGATGAAGGAGTCCTTCCTTACTCCCTTTCTCCCACTCTCCCTCTCTTCTTTCCTTCCTTCCCTCCTCATTTCCTTCCCCAGTTCTACCGCTTCAAGGCTGTAAAATCTTGAGTAAGTTACTTAATTCTTCTGTGCCTAAGCTTTTTTCCTAATGGAAATAATAATAATAATGATAATAGATCCTCCAGGGTTGTTGTGATGATTAAATGAGCTACCATATCTGTAGTGTTAGAATATTGTGTTATGAGACAAGAGCTGAAAAATATTTCTTTTTATTGTTACTAATTATTTTCCCTTCTTTTTCTTTTTTGCTTCCTTTTATGAAAAGTCTGTGAATCTATTCTCATACAGATATTTAATTACTGTAGATACATGAAGAGTAAAATGTGAAAATTCTTTTTCCTTGCCTCCTATAGACACTCTCTTTGTCAGATAGCGATTTGATGTGTATAATTTTAGCTCTTTGTCTAGACATCTATATGCATTCATGTATCACATACACTCACAAACACATATATACACATACATGTTCTTTACATAAATAGGGCCACATCATTTGTATTTTTTCAGCAACATCAATATATCTTAGATATTTCTCCGTGTTAAAACATACAGTTCTATCACTTACCTTTTAAATAATTAATTAATCTAACATTGTTATTCATTGCAAGATATAATTCTAGGCATTGGGGATTCAGTAATAACCAATAGATAGGACAAATTCCTTGTCCACGATGATTTGGTTCTCATGAAGGAGATGGATAATTAAAAATATGTGATTCAAAATTTAATGTTGAGAGCTGGTCAATCCCATGAAGAAAAATGAGGAGGGATAAGATATAGAGGGGTTAAGGTCAAGATGGTGAGGAAAAATTCTGAGATGATGTTTAAGCAGAGATCCTAGAGAGAATGAACCAGCCAAGAGAATGTCTGGAGAAGGAATAATACAAATAAAGGAATAAGCAAGTGCAAATTCCCATGACCTTTGAAGCAGGTTAGGTGGTGGGGGGAGAGGGAGGAGATGAGGCAGAGGTCAGATTAGATAGGACTGTGGGTCATGATAAAGATGTTGGATTCGATTTTATTAACTTTATTGAATCCCTGCCTCTCTTTCTACAGTATGGATATAACATAATTTACTTAACCCTTCTTTCCTAATGATAGAAATATTTTAAATGTTTCTCTAATGAACGTTACAAAGGCCATCCCTGCCTCATGTCTGTGCACATGGGGATATTTCTGCAAGTTGTATTCCTGGAGCAGAATCATCCCATCAAAAGACAAGCACAATGTAAATGGGGTTGATAGATGCTGTCAAATTGCTGTCCGAAAAAAGCCTTCATTTATATCCCCACCTGTGGTATATGGAAGTGACCATTTTTCTTTATTCTTTTCAATATGGGACATTGTCACTTTCTTTTTAAAAAGAATCCAATGGGCAAAAAAGCATGTTTCTGTTTTGTTTTAGCTTGCATTTTCATAATTATTAATGAAGCTAACAACTATTTCGTAGGTTTATAGCCATTTTGATTTTTTTTTTTTTCTCTTGTGAATAGCCTATTGATCAAATTTTCATTCCAGATCATGTCTGTGGCCACACTTTGGACTGGTTGCCTTTAGGTCAAGTGTCCACCCTTAATACCATCAGCTGTGTCTGGAGGATTAAAGTCATGTATTACAAAACATAGCTCTCTAAGACTGCTCCTTAGCATGGGCTATAAGTAGCGCATGATTACCTGTAAACTATATGGGCAAAGCAGTTACTCTGATTAATGCCCAGTGCAATTTGATGGTGAGTGAAATTAGGAAGGCAACACAGTATTTACTGAGCATACACTAAAATCAAACCTCTATTTTAAATGTTCTAAGGGAGAGTTACATGAGATTGTGTCACTGTCCTCAAGATACTTGTAATCTTAGAAGGGGAGATGACAAGCCCAAAACTAATTATCATTTAGAACAAAATGTAAAGTTTCCAAGAATGACACAAACCAAATGATAAAGTAATTCTGAGCAAAAGAGGAATCACATTCAACTGGGAACTCAGCTAAAATGTAGTACCCTAGATTTTGAGTAAGTGTAGCATATTTTAAAGTGGCTATATTGTTTTTGTAAAAATAATTTCATACTAATGCTCTATATACAAAAGTACAAAGGCAGAAGTAGAAATCAGCTACAACCTCATCCCTGAGAGACAAATCCATATTTTTAGCCAATGACTTGTAATATTTTTGAAGAAATCCCACCAGACATTTGTATATATGTATGTATATATATGTATATTCATATAAGTTTACATAATAGTTTTGCATAAATGGGGGTTGTTTATGGGCAAGGACCTTGTCAGTGTTTGGTTCATTGGCCAATGCAGGTACTCAGGTTTTGAATGAATGAATGAATGAATGTTCGGTAACTTACTCTTTCTATGCTAATAAAGATCTGTCTAGCTAGTCATGTTTACAGATTGCATAGTATTTCATTACTTGTATAATTTCCTTAACCAGGCTCCTATGGATAAACTTTCAGGTTTATTTTCAGCTCTCCTTTATTTTAAACAACACTGATAAGAATGATCTTGGGCTAAATCTATTTCATGGCCACGTGATTATCTCCTTAGAGTAAATTTTTAGAAATGAGTTTTCTGTCTAAAGAACAAAGCATATTTTAGAGGATTGTGATGCATATAGCCAAACTTCCATCCTGCACAGAAATGTGAAGGCAGAAGTAAAAAGTTCTAGCTGTTTAGTGTATGTTGGCCTGGGGAGAGAGAACTGAGAGTGAGTGCATTCTTAACAAACATCATTTGAGATTAGTTTTATTTGGTCTGGTTTAGAGAACCAAAACTCCTTCATTTCTTTTTTATGTCTGTTAAATAAATGTCAAATTTATTTTACTACTTTTTGCTCTTGCCTGGTTCAATATTCTTCAAACAAGACTCAGAAGTAGACATTGAGATAAATGGTGCATCCTCTTGTGTTTTATAATGAGCAGAGATTAGAATTTGAATTATCATCTCTTTCTCTTCTGTTAAAACCATGAGGCTATGCTGAGTCATAAAGCTTCTTCGTACGTTGAGCCATTTACCACAGTGTAACTGTAATCAGGAGTCCATTTTCAGTTCTTTCAGAAGAATCTTCTGTGGATGGTTGTGCCAGTGACTAAGCGATCATCTCTCAGCTCCAAATCACCCTTGCATAATTACCTTGGGATGCTGAAGCAGGGATTTTTTAAACCCTTATTTCAGTTGGCCAGCTGCCTCCTGGTTAGATTCTGCCAGCAGGGGGCAAAAAGGGAGACAGGAAAGCTGTAGAGAAGGGAACTTTCCCATCTGCTCACTCCCTGCTGACTTCCTGTCTGTCTGGAGTTCCTGTGAGCATCACCTTGGCAATGCTCCTTCAACATAGGCAGCAACGGTTCTTCCCTGTGTAGCAGCGGCCAAGTTCAGTTAGCTGTTCTTCAATACTTGTGGAACATGCCGCATTATTTCACCCTATAGTCACCAGCATCAGCCAACAGTGTCCTGTCCTCTGAGGTGTTGGTTCCAGCCCCTTGGGGTCTCCTCCCTAAGCTCAGAGACACTAGTATTGAACGCTACCCTCTCCTCAAAGGCCTGAGTTTGGGCTGTGCAGGACCCTTCTTCTAAGTTACTCAATTTCAATAATTCCAACCTTTTCCCTTTGTTCTTTCAACCACAGGGATAGTATCTTCTCCCTGCAATTGCTGCCTCTGTGGTACGTTAGTGTCCTTTTTTTTTGTTTTTCGATTACCTAGTTCACAACTTTATACCTAGTGGACAGTGCTTGTGAAATTTTCTCTGTTCTATAACTGGTATGATTCCTACCTCTTTACGGACTCTGATGGAGACAGTGGTCACCGGAGAACAGTGGAAGTTTTGTACTAAGTATTTGATGAAACCAAGTTTTATATTTTAAGAACAAATATTATACATTTACAGTCACACAACATATATGTAACTCCCTAGAAGAGTTTCATGAGACAGAAGAGGATGAAACAAAGCAAGAGGTGAAGCCAATTCTTAATAACTGTGGCTCATAAGACGTGCCCATACAACATTGCTTTCACCACAGAGAAACACCGGATACCTCTTTGCATTTTCTCCTCCAATGTCATAAGGTCACATCTCCACAGCAGTAGCAAGATGGATTTTCATGATGGAAGCTGGCTAATAATAGGTTGTTTGCTGAACTGGGGTTATTCTGGAAGGTTGTTTCAGTGACCTGAGGTTATTCTGGAAGCTGCAATTACCTACAGAGAATAACTGTAGAGATGTCTATTGGGGGGAATTCAGGGAAATGTCATAGAGATGCACCTTCGAAATGGCCATATATGTAAGTTGTGGATGAAAGCAAGGTTTCAGGATTTACAGCATTGAGATAAAATCCCTGTAAGCAGTGACTGTGATCATAACAGATTCTTCCTTTTTGATCCTCATTGTCTATAAAATTTTATGGTCCTACAATTTCAAGTTATCCATTAAAGCTCATCTACATTAAACAAGCCACAAAAGCCAAGATGATGCTTGTTCTGAAAATCAAGGTGATTGGAGAATTGTTTTGTTGTTGTTTTTTAAACTGTGTTCTAGTGAAACAAGCTAGTTGACCAATTTATAGATAGAATCCCTTTTGTGCAATTAGCTCAAGGCCCTATCCACTCAACTGTAATCATCCAAAGGCAAACATTACCAGATTTCCTAAGTTATTGATTATTTTGAGTATAATTTCATATAGTTTGGGGGGGGGAAGCTCACAAAAGTATTTCAAATGTTTATATTTTTGTCTTATGAAAGTAGACACAGGGCAGCATCAAGTACAATATGACAAATGCAGTTTGGCTCCAGGAACCTTTTTGGTACATTTAAATTTTCCATAGAAGCTGTATTTGAGGATTTTATGTAGATACTCATATGAATTGCAAACAATTACAGGTGTGTTTTGTTTCTACTCATCATGTTCTGTTTACTTGTTCAGATCTAGTACCTCTAATACAATGCAGAAGTGAAATGGTGAGAGCAAACACACTCATCTCATACGTAATATTATGGGGAACCTTTCTAAAGTTTCACCACTGAATATGTGGTTTTCTCTAGTCTTGTGATAAATAGCCTGTGTACCCATGTATCTATCAAAATTTAGCCCAGGAATCAGAAATCACTCTAGATGTTACAAGGAGGAAGAAGCTTCATAAGTACTTGAACTATCATCTGAAGAACTGGAGAACAGGGATCTGGGGAGGCTGCTACTCAAATTTTGTTTCAAGTTCACCCACCACCAGTGTCATCAGGGGTCAGTCAATTTGCAGCTAGGGGCTGCAAACTGTGGCTATTGCCACAGCTGCCTCATGCCCAAATCTGGTACCAAAAAGGGAGAATAATGAGTAATGAATCAATAAATCCTGTTGGTTCTTGCTTGTCAACCACCTCTGCCAAAGGAAGATGGTCTTTGCTTTTGTATCAGTCAGGGTCTAGCAAAAAGCACAGTCGTTATCAGAACAGATATAACTTAATATGAATATAAATATTTTAAAGCTAAGTATCAAATTGTTAACAGTGTAACTCAAAAAGAAAAAGAAACACTAAAAACATAAAATAGAGAAATAGTAATTGCAGGAAGCAGTGATCACTCCTAGGTCTAGATGAACAAAGAAAAGGTTGAAATTACTAACATTTAAAAGCTTTAAGGAAGAGATTTGTGGAAGTGAAACTCAGACATCTGAAGAGATGGACCTAGTTGGCTGGTGCCTGGTTTCTCTGCAGAGGATGTAATGAGGCTATTTCTGCAAATTTTGGGAATAAAATCCAAACCAGATTCAACTGTAGCTGAGGAAAGGAAATAGCTCAGCTGGGTGTAGAAATGGTGCCAGGGTGCCTGTGTAGGAAGGAGTTAAGATAGCAGGTCTGGTGTTGCTCTTTGAAGAATTTGTTTGTGAGGCTGGCACATGGAAACTTGACTTTGGAATTTTCCCTGTTACTAAATAATAAGACTGTTTTGCATGCCTTAGGCACTAAGCCCCGCTGTACCAGCTTACCTAAATTATTTGTGCAAACAATGTGATTCATAGTAAATACCTGCTTTTCTTCTGGGAGTCTGGAACTTTGGAAATCATGGCTGGTTGTGTAGGGAGAAAGTGCCAATGTGACCAGCCCTCAATGAAATCCCTGGACTCAGAGTGGCATCACCATCATGGTAGCAGAAGACATACCTTGTTTTTGTTCCCCACCTCAACAACAAAAATTCAGCATCCATCCATAATCAAAGTGCCTTGGTGGGAGCTATGGAATTCAGCACCATATGCCAAGGGACATGGGCAGGAGTCATGCCCAACTGTGCATTGGGCAATAGGCAGACAGACATTGTTCCTAGCTGCGGAATGTGTAGTGATTTATGAACTAGTTCTTGCCCTTCAGCTGTGGTCCAGGAACCCCTGGAGAACACTGTCTTAGACAATCACCCATGGACAAGAAGGCCTTTGTGGAAGTCCAGGTTTCCAGAGAAGTTCCAGCACATTGTTGGAGCAAAATATATATATATATATATATATATATATATTCATAGGAGTGGGTTAAGAAGAATAATTCTACTTTACCCACACCTCCCTTCCTCCAGGGTGACACATCTCAGGGCCAAGAGAGATTTTCTTGGCCCATGGTTTGTCCCACAGGGAAAAGGGAGAACATGTGAGAGAGCTTTCAGCTTCCCCAGCTGTGCTAGATTTTGCCAAAGGGGATGATTTCTCTCTTACCCCATCTAGATTCTGAATCATGAGCTACATGATGCGGGGGGTGTTGTGGAAAAAACCTGGAAGCGCAGTGGATAGGACTCTTGGAGGGCATAAAAGGATATGGATCCTACTAATTGCATCATGGACTCCAACAAGAAGCCCGCCCATGAGCCACTGGGAACACCTCACCCATGGATCCCCTGAAATTAGTAACATGAAAAAATATGAAGATATACAACACACTGGTAATGGTAAGTATAGAGTCAAATTCAGAATATTCTAATACTATAATATGGTGGAATGTTAAACACTTAACTCTAGTATAAAGGTTAAAGAACAAGAGTATTAAAAGAACTATAGCTACAATAATTTGTTAATAAATACACAATATGATAAAAGGTAAATTGTGACATCAAAAACATAAAAGGGGAGAGTAAAAGTATAAAGTTTTTGTATGCAATACAAGTTGTTACCAGCATAAAATAGACTGCTATATTTATAAGGTGTTTTATGTAAGCCTCATGGAAACCACAAAGCGGAAAACCAATGATAGATTTACAAAAGATAAAGGGAAGGGAATCAAAGCATACACCTGCAGAAAATCCACAAAGGAAGGCCGCAAGAGAGGAAGAAAGGAACAGGGAACTATAAAACATCCAGAAAGCAATTAATAAGATGTCATTAGTAAGTCCTTACCTATCAATAATTTGCTAAATGTAAATGGATTGAATTAGTCAATCAAAAGACATAGAGTGGCTGGATGCACTTAAAAAAAGACCTGACCATATGCTACCTACAAGAAACTCACTTAAGCTTTAAGGACACACATAAGCTCAAAGTGAAGAATGGCCAAGGATATTCCATGCAAATGGAAACTCAAGGAGAGCAGGGACAGCTATACTCCTAGCAGACAAAATAGACTTTAAGCCAAAAATGATAACAAGTCTCGAAGAGGGTCATCATAAAGGGATCAATTTATTAAGAGGATAATAATCATAAATCTATATGAACACTGGAGTACCTACATATATTCAACAAACACCAGTAGCTATGAAGGGAGAAATATACAACAATAAAATAATAGTGAGGACTTCAATACCCTACTTTCAACAACGGGTAGATCATTCAGACAAGAAAAATAAGTAGATAGTGCCCTTGAACCACATGTTAGACTAAATGGACCTAACAAACATATACAAAACATTCCATTCAGCAGCAGCAGAATACACGTTCTTCTCAGGTGCACACAGAACATCCTTCAAGATAGATCATATCCTGAGGTACTGTTCATTTTTCTTCTAGTAGTTTATACTGATTTATTTTCAGGTTCACTAATTCTTTCTTCTGCCATGTCCAATTTTGTTATCAAGCCCATCCAGGGAAGTTTTTATTTTAATAACTATAATTTTCTATAATTTCTGTTTAGATTATCTGTTTATTCATCAATATTTTCCTTCAATGCTTTAACCATATTCATTTATTCTGAACATATATATATATATGAAAACTTTGCCTGTTAATCCAATATCTGAGACCATTCAGTCTGTTTTATTGACTGACTCCTTTTCCTGAGTATAAATTCATATATTCCTGGGTTTTTTTTTTTTGTATATAGATTAATTTGGGGTTAAAATGTGCATATTATAGATAACATATTGTAGCAACTCTAGTTTCATCATATGCTTCTAAAGATTGGAGTTTTCTTTTATTTATGGTGCTTAGTTGCCTGGAATCAATCTACAGATTTGTCCCACTCCCCACCCCCAAGACATACAGCTGCTTATCTATCTACCCTGTTCTTACATCTTTCCATTGCTGCTTTTTCAGCCTATCCCCTTGTTGCTCAGAGATTCGAATCACCTCTCTGTTGTCTTCTTATTTCTAGGGATTTTCCTAATTTTCACCTGTTTTGACAGGTGTGTCTTCACTTAATTTTGACACTCGAGGCTTTTTGTCACCCAGGCTGCCCATGGTTGGATGATGCATTCAGTAAAGGAAAGCATCAGACTCACAAATCTGGATCCACACCATCCTATCTTCAGAGATCTTTCTTTCTTTCTGTTTCTGCAGGCTTTGTCACAAACAGCCCTCTGGTTTTCAAACACATCAATAGTGTTGCCAAAGATCTGGCAGTTTGTGCTCTGAATTGGATACTCCTCCTTCCTCCATGTTCACAGTACTCCCTTCCTCTACTTGCTTCCTTAATGAAGTACCATGGGATTTTATACCTGGAATGTATCTTAGAAAGAGTATAATTACCTCATTTTATGTGAGAAGCACCAGAAGCCTCAAAAGGTGAGATGAGTGACCCAGGGTCGCAGAGCCAGTTAATGGCTTGGTTTCCTGATTTAGTCATGATGACCACTGCGCTGCCCGCACCAGGAGCACTCACGGTATGGTTCTAATGCAGTCGGCTAGTGCCAAAGACATGAACGATACCATTCCAACCGAGGGACACCCATATATATATATATATATTTTTTTTTTTTTTTTGAGAGGTAAAGTGAATTGTGAACAATTACAAAAAAACTTAGCTTTTAGTTTAAAAAAATATAATACTAACTAAATGTAGACAGGAGATTTTTAGGGTGACAAGCTCAGGCAAACCTAATCTGCATTAATTGGCCTCAAAACTCTAGCAAAGGGGAAGATTTTAATACATCAGAAATCCATGTAGTATTACTATATTTCTTCAGACTACGAATGCATAGTTCCAGTAAATGCATCATTCCTATGGCACTGGTAAGTGTCAGAAGGGCTTTTGAAATTTTGGCAAGTTAATTTTTTTTTTTTAAGTGCTTTGCTTTCTATGGCTTTCTCTATTATGAATCCTCTACAAATCTCTTGCGGTAGAACATTGGATCACATTTCTAGGCTTATGAGGTATAAGAGCTAATTTTTAGGAAACTTTAATTTCCTCTTCATCCTTGCATCTTTGGACCTATTAATAGGAAAGGCATAATTTGTTTCTAGAAGATTCTAATGTATTATGAAAGCTCTTACTTGTTTATGAAGAATAGAAATTTGTTCTACTTATTTGTTCCATGGAGCCTACTTTTCATGCTGAAATGACATAGGCACAGAGTTAAACTGTTGTACTAAAAAAAAATCTGAATTGATAAATTAAATAAGGAAGAGAATAAGTAAAACAATATACTATGTAATTTTATGTAAATGTTTAATATTTGTTAAATTGAAGCATATAATTTATTTAAGACTAAATTTACATTCAAGGCCAGTTGCTACTTTTACAGATATAATCCATTTCGTTTTTGCTTAAAGCCTTTGAATGGCTTATAATATGAACCAGTTTAAAGTAATTACCGTATTATAAAAACAATGCTTTTCAAACTCTAGGAGCAATTAAATTTGCGTTATTGAATCAAGTAGTTATTTGAATAAGAATCTTTATAGATTAAGAACTTAATTTTCCAATACTTTTGTAAAATTCCTCAGATAGAAGGTAAGCAGGCAGCATTGTTCCCTTTGTCAAGTGGTCCCCAAAAATCTTTTGACTAAGATAAATGAAACTACCTTACCATCTTCTCCATCCAAAAAGAAGGGAAGCATTTTAAAGCTAGAAGAAGTAATGTTTGGGGTCTGAGAGGCTAATTGAACCAAAAGCCTCCTTTGAAGTGTCATTTTTAGACAGGCAGAGAATTTGTGGAGATCTTTACATAGTGGGTCTTCAAATGGTCACAAACTTATTTAGGTAAACACTTACTGAGATTACTATTTATTGTCTGGGAAGTAAAGTGACTACAAGATAGTCACATGGTTCTGAAGTAGAAAAGCTTTCCTGTAATCTGGTCCAGAGATAGAAAAGAGGAGTTTGTTGATAATGGTTATACTCAGGCATTACTTGTTAAGAGCAAAAAACGAGTATTATGCTCAAAAGTAATTTAGGTGAGGGCGCCTGGGTGGCTCAGTTGGTTAAGCAACTGCCTTTAGCTCAGGTCGTGATCCTGGAGTCCCGGGATTGAGTCCCACATCGGGCTCCCTGCTCAGCAGGGAGTCTGCTTCTCCCTCTGACCCTCTTCCCTCTCGTGCTCTCTGTCTCTCATTCTCTCTCAAATAAATAAATAAAAAATCTTAAAAAAAAAAAAAAAAGTAATTTAGGTGAAAATTTATTTTGTTTTTGACAGCTAATAGTTATAATGAAAACAAGATGAGGGAAAAGGAAATATTTTAGTCAGATCCAAGAACCTACATTTGATACATTCTTCCCCCAAAGAGCCACAATTGATATGCCTGTTGGCTTGGCTGTGGCCACCATGGGTGTGGGAATATGTTTCTTGAATATCTGCAATTCAAAGTAGATCTTACTTCCTGAAAGTGCTGAAAGCTAATTATATTAGGCAATTCAAGAAGCCAGAAAAGGGCTCATCAAGGTACTAAATACCAATATCTTATATGCTAGCCTGCCTGACTTTCTTACTATGACAGTGGATTTGTAGTTTTAAAGATCTTCCCTCTATAATGTACATGGAATAATATGTAGATATATGCAAATATGAATGTGGGAAGTAGATTAGTTTATAATACTGACTGAGAACCTGAAGATCTGAGACACAAAATAGGTACATTTTGATGAAGCATGAAATGAGCCAAGGAAAGCCAAGTCTAGAAGACATGTGTGGCCTGGGAGGGAAGTATTCCTGGAAGAGAGAGGAGAAAGGGAAGGTACTAAAGATGAATGGTCTTGAGTTTGTAGAAGGGGCTATTTGGATACAGGTAGGTCATTTTAAAAAGGCACGTTGATAGCACTCAGTGAAAGTTAAGAAGCTGACTGAGATATATATATATATATATATGTATATATATCTTTGTGTGTGTCCATATATTATTTATTACATATATGTATACTTACATAAGTAATAATATATGTACCTATATCATCTAAATAATAATAAATCATACATATGTACTTATATATGATATATCACATATATATGATATATTTTTATTTTTTATTATTTTTTAAAGATGTATTTATTTTGGGGGGGCAGAGGGAAAGGGAGAGAGAATCCTCAAGCAGATTCCCCGCTGAGCATGGAGCCCGACATGGGGCTCCATCCCAGGACCCTGAGATCATGACCTGAGCCAAAATCAAGAGTCAGATGCTTAACCGACTGAGCCACCCAGGTGCCCCTATTTTCTATTTTGAATGACTAAAAATGTCACCTGGAAATAAAGGGCATGTACAGAAATGGGTTGAGAACACAATGGTTGGAAAGGGAGGGGCTATAAATACAGCAAACTACACATCACATATCTCAGAAGCGTAGACTCCAGCACACACAGGCTTTGTAATACCGGCTAATCTATTTCTTCGCAATATTAAAAAACACCTAAAATTTGCTACGGGGATGTACATATATAATATACATATCAGATATACAGATTGGTAAATATAAAAAAGATATATATTATCTTTTTAAAAATTCTTACCCACTCTGTGCTACAGATACATTGATTTCATTCTTTTTGTAGAAATTTACATTTTATTTTGGTAGTATTATGTATTTCATTATACATATATTTGTTATTATATAGATAAGCTATATCTGTAGGAGTAAATACTTGTTATTTGAATATTTAACAACTCTTCTTCTCTTTGCAAGTCAAACTGACAAAAATCCCTATTTCTCTATTTCTAAACCCGCAGACTTTTGTGGTAGATCTTTTTTCTTACATTAATTACACAGGTAGTTTTTTAGTCGGAGTTCAAGTAACATACAGCAACTTAGAGATCAATAGTTTGAAATTCTGATATGCAAGAGCTATAGAAATAACGAGTGCAACCTCAAGTTTCTAAAATGGCTTCTGTGCATCATACAGCTAGTCCCAAAGAAAGAGACAAAGAAAGCAAGGTCATTTTTAATCTCTACGTACATCTCGCTTTCCTGGCTTAACACTAATCATTCACTGTGTCCTGCATATTGGAAGGGAGAAGATGAAGGATATAGAAGAATTCACTTTGAAAACATGTACTCAATGTTGCATATCCAAAAGCTCCCAGGGGATTAAACAATCAGAAAGCCCTACATCATTTGCATTTTAATGGATAAAAATAAGAGTTGAAATATTTCTTTACACTTAAACACCATGAAAAATCTTGTGTAGTTAATAGGACTGAAGTGGTGGTAGGAGGGAAGGAAGAAACAGGGACTCTATGAAATTTAAGGAAAATTCATTTCTTTTACAGAATTGGAGCTGGGCTGATTAAGTCAAAGTGCCTGACTCTGCGAGAGACACATTTTCCTAATGAAAAGTACTGTAACTTCAGACCTTTCACATTTTCCATGAATAGATGTCATTACTCATTATCACATTTATCATTACTTGTAAAACAATGAGGTGGCAGCAGGGGGAAAAGGATGAAAATAGAGTTGAAAAAAATTCGGTACTGGCTTAGGGAATTTAAATGAAGGCCTTTTTGCAAAAGCAAAAACAACCTCCCTGATTACTCCATCATACCTTTGGAAGAGTGACATAAAGTAGTGGGCCACCTTTATGAAAAGAAGAGTGACCACAGTTTCTCTTCACTCTCTTCTAAATCTGAATTCAAAATGATAAAGAGCTTGACTATTATAATTCTGAAATAGATAATGAGTTGTTTAAGTGATAATTACTGAATCTCCTTATTTAGAAACCCATTAACAGGTATCTCTTCAGTCATAGAGAAAAACCTTTATAAATATTGAATTGTGCTATCACATGTACAAATTTCTTTCAAATTATGGAATCTGACTAATTTCACAAGGACTCTTTGGTATTAATTGGCTTTAAGATTTAATCAACTAAAGACATCATTTGTTAATTCCAATTTGAAAAGCCAGGAAAAAAAGAAATATCACCTTATTATCTTTAGTCAAACCTCTTCAAATGTTCATATGGGTTAGATGCTGAAAACGAAAGGTGCCCCTGAGCCTTGTGAGTTTCACCATTTTAAAGAACAGGATTTATCAATGGGAAGCTGCAGCAGGTCTTACAGTAAAATCTTACTGCCTAACTAGGGAATAATAAGGGTTTTACTAGTTTTGAAACAAAGACAGAATGCCATTTGCTGAATTCTTAGTCTGGTAGGTAGGAAGAGGGAAGTAAACACTAGATTAATGTCAAGTTCAAGCAGTTCCACATTATCAATAAATAAATCTTGATTGTGTTCTTCAAATACCAAGCAGTAGTGAAATGATGTAGAGGCCCTTAAGTATACCATCTTGAATGATGAAGGAGAGTAGGAGGCTTTAGAGATTGTAAAGCCCCATTGTTGGCTGGGTGCTAGAAGTTCTATCAAGACCCCATTCAGAGGACATAGAGATTTTCAGGTGTAATTTTTTTTTTTTTTAAGATTTGTATTTATTTATTTGACAGAGAGAGAGAGACAGCAAGAGAGGGAACACAAGCAGGGGGAGCGGGAGAGGAAGAAGCAGGCTTCCTGCTGAGCAGGGACCCCGATGCAGGGCTCGATCCCAAGACCCTGGGACTATGACCTGAGCCAAAGGCAGACGCTTAACCAACTGAGCCACCCAGGCGTCCCTTCAGATGTGATTCTTATTTGTTCCTTGCCACTAGCTGCTCAAGATTGTGAATTGTACTTGAAACATTACAGGAGTGGAGGTTGAATTGTACTCATAAACAGAAAACATATTATAAATCAGTAGATCAATTTCCCGCTTAGGAAATTGGATACCCTTACCTCAAGGAGTTCATATGTATAAAATAGGCAAATAAACATTGTGCAAATATTGTGGAAATGGTATTTATGACTGCCATTGACAGATTTATTATTAGAAGTAACCATATTTGCCATGTAGGATATTTCCTATATCATGAAATCTGATTCCAGAAAGGAGTTCTTTCTGACTTTTTGAGGTCTTTGATGTCTGCAGTTCTCTTTCCTATCTACTCTAATTTATCTGTTGCTAACTAATTTTCAATAAAAAAACATGATAAATGAAATTTTCAGCTTGTATTTTCCAATTATTCAGAAGGATGAATGGAGATAGGAAATTAAAGTTTTTAGCAAGCTTAATTATCAGGAAAAGGCTATGATTGCATTCTTTTGTGGTGATCTTGAGCATTATTTAAGTTAAAGCTACATAAGTTAGGGGCAGTTGTTTTTCTTTGTACTCATGCTATCCACACAATCAAATTAGAAGACCTTGTGTCACAATTTTGGGGTTACTGGAAGGTAGGGTAAAAATGAAAGTCACCTTTCTCTTCCCAGTTCCCTACCACAAAGTCAGGTGACCATCAAAAAATGGCAAGACTGTTTATTGCTAATCACAACTCCAGCTCTTAGGAAACTTTAACCACTGAGACAAGGGATTCCATAAATTATGAAAAAGTAATATTTACTATAGTGGCATTGTCTTTCATGTCCCTTTCAAAAGATGGAAGTGTTGGCCCAGGAGCAAAAATTGCCTTACTCGATCTAAAGCCATTTCTGCATGTCAGTAAAAAGAAACCAGTCTTGCTTATGCACTTATTTTTTAGGAAAAGGTACTATAAAAATAAACTTCAATAACTTCCATGCTCATCAAAATTAACCCAAAACTACTAAAGAAGGGTTTCAAAAAATAGTGGGACCTGCTTCTGTTTAGATGGCTTATTATTTTCTCTCAAACACCCGCCACAGTTCCTGGCAGAGTACAGATTTACTTTATCATCCATTCACTTAACAAGTATTTTTCTGAGTGTCTTCTAAGCCCCAGGACCTCTGTAAAGTTAGTGAAATACGCTATTATGTAAGAATAGTCATGTTTTATTCCTTCAGGGAGCTTATAGTTTAGTGGAGGAAACAGATGAGTAAAATAGACTAAGAAATTGAAATAAAATTATATTTCTGTGTAAAATTCTAATGTGTTAAGTACTATAGATGGGCTGGTTAATAATGCTTATAATGTTTATAGATAGCATAAAATAGAGAAGTTTCACCTAGTCAGAGGACATTGGAGAGGCTTTTTTGAGGAAGCAGATGAAAACGGAACAATGGGGCCCCTTAATTATGGTTACATCCTAATGAAACTGGTGCAGGTTGAAGGACAAGTTTAAATATATGAGAAAGGAAAGGACAATTGTATTAAGATAAGATGTAAAAAAGACAGACTGGTAACTATTTGGATACTTTGAATTTGAGGTGTCTGGAATACTCACATGGAGGAATTGGAGAGGTTGGTCTATTGCTTAGCTACTTTGCGTAGCTCTATTCTGCTCAATAGCAGAAACTAATTTAGAGAATCTTTAGTATAGTAGTTATAGTTAAAAGACTTTGGAATTAAAATCTCAGGAACAATGGATCATATGATAGTCTGAATAATGTACCCTCTCCAAATATATCTACTTCCTAATCCCCGAGATCTGTGACTATTAGCTTAAATGCAAAAGGGACTTTGCAGACGTGATTAAATTAGGATTTAAGATTAAGATAAAACTAAGATTATCCTGGGATATCTGGTGGGCCTGACATAACGCTCCTTATAAAAGAGACTCAGGAGGAATCAAAGTCAGAGAAGGCAGTGTGATGATGGAAACAGAGATTGAAGTTTTGCTCTTTGAAGACGGAGGAAGGAGCCACAAGCTGAGAAACACAGGTGGCCATTAGAAACTGGAGAAGGAAGGGATACAGATTCTTCCCTCAGAAAATACAGAAGAAACCAGCCTTGCTAACACCTTGACTTTAGCCCAATGAAACTGGTTTTGGACTTCTGACCTCCATAACTATAAAACAATAAATCTGTGTCTTAAGTTTGTAATCATTTTATTACAGCAACAAAAGCAAACTGATACATATGGAGAGGGAAGAAGCGTGCAGAGTTGAAATCCCAGGGAAGACTCACCTCTAGGAGTAATGGTGGAAAAATGTTCCAGTACAGGAGACACTAGAGAGCAAAACCAAGAAAAGGTAGACTCACAGAAACCAAGAGAGACAGTATTTCTAGGAGAATAGCGTTGGTGATTAAGATCATGGTTCCCATAGGATCTGTACCGGTTAGGGAAGGAAGTTAGAGCAAGGGGATGATAGGTTAGAGAAAAGACAGAGGCAGGAAATGGAAGACTAAGAATAATGGGAACCCAGATGGATAGGGTTATTGCGATGTGAATAGAATATTGGAATTTAAGATTGTGAAGGTGGGTGCTGATTCAGCATAGAAATGTGGAGAGGACTGGAGATGAGCTGATCTGCAGGTGCACTGACCTCCTTCAGAATAATGGTGGGTCTTGGAGCTGAAAGAAAAACTTGTCTTTAAGTGCCCGATTTACTGAATTTGTGTTCTTAATGAGTCATTTTACAGAGCGCAGCAACTGTGAGGAATTTTCTTCCACTTTTAAGCGATGTATTCATATTTTATTTTAAGATGGAATCTTATCTTTTCATCTTGCTTACATGTGAATGGCTGGGTTCGAATACCTAATTTCCCTTAAAAATTCAAGTGCCTAACACTATCTTGTATTTTCTGGACCCATCCTTTTGTTCCTCCAAGCTAGAGTCTAAAAGCTGAATATTTCATGTTCTGGTTAATATTCTGCAGCCAGATGGTTGGGAGGAGGGGAGGTGGTCATGCACAGGGGACAGCTCAGATGAAGTGGCATGTAATCTTTATTAGAACTCAGGGCTCTAACTCCTCTGCCTTCTGCCCTCGGCTCTATTCTAGAGTCGTGCTACCTAGTGGAAGATACTATAGGGTAGGATCCATTCACTGTGTAACCCTGGAGCCTTTACTTCTATCAGAGGTCCCCTGTAGTTCATTTTTCCCAACTTCATCCACTTTTCCTCTGGAGCACTTTCCACCAGTGTTCAATCAAAAGAAAAAATTGAATTTTCTTTATGCCATTTACATGGTATTAGGGAGTATTTACAAGCTCTTTCTGAGGATGAGGGCATGGTTGGGAGCTGATTTGTTTTTGTACATTTTTCCTTCCCCTCTGGAAACATTTCTTTCTTTGTACTAGTTTATTAGATTGCATGATGTTATTCTCTTGTTCTTGTTTTGTGGCTGTGGGTGAACATTTTTGATTGGCTTTTGTTTTGTTTTGCTTTTCTCATTTTGTTAGATTCTATGGGAGGGAAATTAAATGATACAGTTGTAATCTACCACCTTAACCTGGATGTTTCTAAACAGTATTTCACTGGTTACTTATATTTATTATTTAGAAAAGCAAGTCAACCTACCAAAATTACATTTCAGATGCAGGATTAATTATTTTTATGAAGTTGAATTTATTACAGATACAGCTAGAACTAACTTGTGTTTTTAATTTCCTTCAAGTGCCTTGGGGTGCTGCTAGAGGCAGTAAAAATCAAATATAAATAAGTACTTGCATCTGACAAGTAATTTATAAATATTTTACCTGTACTGTGACTGTATTTATTTATGTACAGATAATACATAGTCAGACTATCTCTACAAATAAAAATGCTGACCACACCAAGTTGTAATTCATAGGTACTACATGTCTCTTCTCTCTTGGTTTATATTCCCCTGCATCCTTTCCCATACTTATTTCCTTAACTCATGGCTGTCAGTTCTACTTCAAGACAAAAGCCGAGGAAATGTGGTTTTTTAGTTTACACCAGTAAGTTTTTCTGCCTTGGAGAAAATAATATCTCTAACTGTATATTACAGTTTTTATCATTCTGATGTTCTAAGTTAGAAATAATTGTCTGTTCTTGCTAAACTTTACATAAGCATATGTGAAGTGAAAAACTAAGCAGAGAGGCCACAGTCCCAATATTGCATAAAAAAAAAAAAAAACCAAAAAATGCCCAAGGGAGTTAATTCAGATGCCAGCACTATATACAAGCCTTATCTTATTCAACTTAAGATTGCCATTTAATCCTCATTTAGCTGATATCCCCTTGAAATGTATGGATGTTTCAACATGTCAACATTTTGAGGAAGACTCAAAAGAAGATGCCTGATAGGGTCAGCGTGAGACAAAAATCATGTTGTGTGTACATGCACACACAACACACACACACACATACACACACACATAGTAAACTGAAATAAAATTGGTCAAGTGACTGTGATTCTGTCAGTGACTGTGGCTCTGTGCCATCCTGCCCTGCTTGCTCTCTCTACACAACACTGCTTCTGTGTACATGAATATCTCATCAGTTATAGAAAGGAATAATTAATCTAAGTGTCTTTCATTTATTTTTGTTGTTATGAGAAGCAAAAGAACTGCAGGAAGGCCTGATTCATTTCACTAAAATTATTTCAAATCACACCAACACACCAAAATGACAGTATGTGTGAACCATAAAAAAGTTCATAATTTTACTCTGTCCTTTGATTGTTGGGATTTGTAATTATTAATTAAAAAAATCAAGGAAGCTCAATAACTTCTAGACATTACACTTCCGTCTAGGAGAAATTCCTAATGAAATATCAATGAAGACGCAATAGGTAATTCCATACGCATGCTATCTTGAGATGAATTTTTTACTATCTACTCAAGAGGGCTAGAAGTCATCTGAATTAAGTTGGCCTTTAGAATCCCAAGGTGAGCTCCTTCTTCCTTTATTTTCTTTGAGATAGCCCATATTGTGCCTGAATATAGCACTAATACTAAGTAATGGTATGCATAAAGAGAGGCAATTTATAAAGAGTTGTACTTTTTTGGTGTAGAGGATTGCTAACCCTGGTCAAAATACATTAGTTCCAGTGCTAAAGTCCTACCAGATCTGTATGAGTGGCATTAGTAATGTATGAGGCATGTTTTTATGTGACTCTTCTGTATCTTAGGTGTGGTTGGACTACACTTGGACATGATAACCTATGTCAGCTGTAGCCAGTAACTCTGTAATCTCTCTGAAATACGTCTGTGTGCTCAAGTTACTTATGTCATGTTTTGCAAAATAGAGCTGTAGCCAATATGTTAACGCGGGCACCAGAAAATGGATTTGAGTTTTCAATAACCTCTGCCTTACAAAGCCACAGAGAAGTAAATGTTGAAGTGTCTGTCAACCCTCTTCTCTCTACCCCCACTACCATAAACCTGCAGATGTCTCATTATACTGAGGCTAACATGTTCTCCAAATTTCTCCAGGTTAATTCTAAAGAACTGAGTTGTAAATTCATGTAATTTACGTAGGCAAAACAATTAAGTGTTGCTTCATGACCAACTTTGTAGTCCACTGGGGCAAGAATTAGAATGGCCAAATCACAAAGAAAGAAAAGGAAAGACTAACTTGGTTCTATTTATTAATTGAGCAGCTACTTATATAATTGGGTATTTCATTAAAAAGTCAATGAAATCACTTTGTGCATCATCTTATTCCTAAAAAGGATGTGGACATTGACTATTAGAGTAGGAAATTATTTTGCATTTTGTTTAGGAAGAAAAATTTCTTACCAGTTCAGTGAAAGTTTATTTGTCTAACTGAATAGCCATATTATTTCAGCAAGAAGCTTCTACTGACCATCTCCTTAATAGGACTTAAACGTCATTACATGGTATTTGAAAACCTCTCTAGTTCACCCAACTTGTCACTTTGAGCATATTGCTTTCTAATATTGTTTTTAAGGTATAATTTGCATAAATTGTAAGTATATATAGCTTGATGGAACTTTACATATGTATACATTCCTATAACTGCAATTCTGATTAAGGTGTATAACATTTCCAGCAACCCAGAAAAATCACCTATTTTATAATTCCTCTGAACATTGGAGAATAATGGGCAATAATGTTTTTTTTTCCTAACTCAATAGGTAATTGTGAAATCAAATGAAGAAAGTTAAAATGTCATTAGAAAACTATAAAATCCTATGAAAAGAGAAAACCTTGAGTAGTAGTAATAGTTATAAAAGGTTTCCCCTAACCGAGAGATCATTCCCTTACACTTTCTCTTTCTTATTATATGTAAACCTGCAAAGCCTGATGCCTTAGCCCTCAGCAGACTAAATCTTTCAAAGCTGTTTTTAAAAAAACTGAAAATGATGTAAAAGCGGCCAAAATTATTACCATAGGCATAGTTTATTAATGTTTCATTTATACTTGAGTGTAAGAAGTTCAAAATATTTAATTACTGCCTCTCCTCTTCTCAAGCCAAATTGCATGTACATTTGTATGTGTAGATAAAACATCATTGTTAACTTATGTAAAATGATTAGCATCCACTGGTCACAAACCAAGCAGTAGATTTCTGTGTTTAATGATACTGACATACTCAATGAAGGTAAAAACAAAACAAAGCAAGACAAACTAATTGTTGCTCTTTTCTTTAGGGGCAACTTACGCATTATAACAATGCTTATTTTTTAGCTTCTGTTTTTTTTTAACCAGGGCTAATTATCAGCATTAACATTTTTAAAAAAGATTCTCCAAAGACAATCTGAGTAACTGGAAGAAATCAGTGGGTTTGAAGCATTAGGAAAAAGTACAAGTTTTTTGATGATTAAATATTTACTTGGATTATTGGCATCCATTTTCTTCTTACATGTACTCAGTCTTTCATATATATCAATATACAAACTTGCTATTTTTTTAATAAATGAGTTTATTTCCTTTACTGCGATCTATTATTATATCTCTCTGTAAGAAAAATTGTCCCTTCAACCTCAACAGAGCTTTCACACCTATTTGGTGGCTTCAGCTGATATTCCTCGGATAGTCGTAAATATTCCTCCAGGGAGTTGCTGCTAACTCCAAAAGTGAAACTGCTGTGTCTACAGCTCATCCTGGGAAGCAGGTTGTCCACAATTAGATTTATTGACTTCAACTTTCCTTTTTTTTTTTTTTTTTTTAAGTTCCTGATCCTTCTCAAACTCTTCCAAAAATTTGAAGAAATACGAATGCTTCCAAACTCATTTTATGAGGCCAGCACTATCCTGATATTAAAACCAGACAAGAACAATACAAAAAAATTATAAGCCAATGTCCCCGATGAACAGAGATGGGTAAATCCTCAAAAATATTAGAAAACTGAATTCAATAATACATGAAAAGAATTATACACCATGATCAAACCCACAGAAAACATCACATTCAACGGTGAAAAGCTGAAACCTTTTCCTTTAAGATCAGGAGCAATATAAGGATGCCCAGTCTCACCACTTTTATTGAATATAGTACTGGAAGTCCTAGCCATGGTAAATAGGCAAGAAAAAGAAATAAAAGACATCCAGATAGGAAAGAAAGAAGTAAAACTGTCACTATTTGCAAATGGCATTATAATATAGAAAACCCTAAAGACCCTACCAAAAAACTCTTAGAATTAATAAATGAATTCAGTAAAGTTGTAGGATACACAATTAATAAACAGAAATTGATTGCATTTCTATATACTAATAATGAACCATCAGAAAGAGAAATTAAGAAAAAAATCCCATTTACAATGTCATGAACAAGAGTAAAATACCTAGGAATAAACTTAACCAAGGAGGTAAAATATCTGTACACTGAAAACTATAAGACATTGGTGAAAGTAATTGAAGAAGACACAAATAAATGGAAAGATATTTTCTGCCCATGGATTCTAAGAATTAATTTTCTTAAAATGTCCATACTACCCAAAGCAATCTACAAATTCAGTGCAATCCCCATCAAAATTCCAATGACATTTTACACAGAACTAGAGCAAATAATTCTAAAATTTGTATAGAACAACGAAAGACCCCGAATAGCCAAAACAATTTTGAGAAAGAAGAACAAAGTTGGAAGTATCACCCTCCATGATTTCAAACTATACTACAAAGTTATAGTAATCAAACAATATGGTATTGGCACACAACAGACATAGAGATCAATAGAACAAAATAGAGAGCCCAGAAATAAACCAATGCACGTATGGACAATTATTTACTACAAAGGAGTCAAGAATATACAATGGGGGAAAGGACAGTTTCTTCAATAAAAAGTGCTGGGAAAACTGACAGCCACATGCAAAGGAATGAAACTGGACCACTATCTTACAGCATATACACAAATCAACTCAAAATGGATTAAAGACTTGAGAGTAAAACCCAAAACCATAAAACTCCTAGAAGAAAACATAAGCAGTTAGCTCCTTGACATAGCTCTTGGCAATATTTTTTTGGCTCTGACTCCAAAAGCAATGGCAACAAAAGCAAAAATAAACAAATGAGACTACATCAAACTAAAAACCTTCTGCACAGTGGAGGGAGCCATTAACAAAATAAAAAAGGCAATCTTCAAAATGTGAGATGATTTTTTCAAATCACATATTCAATAAGGGGCTAATACCCAAAATATATGAAGAACTGATGTATATCAATAACAAATGGGCAAACAATCCAATTTAGAAACGGGCAGAGGATCTGAAGACATATTTTTCTAAAGAAGATATACAAATGGCCAACAGGCACATGAAAAGATGCTCAGCAGCACTAATTATCAGGGAAATGCAAATCAAAACTCCAATGAGATATCACCTCACACCTGTCAGAATGGCTAAAATCAACAACACAAGAAACAACAGGTGTTCACAGTGAGGATGTGGAGAAAGGGGAACCCTCTTGCACTGTTGGTGGGAATGCAAACTGGTGCAGCCACTGTGGAAAACAGTATGGAGGTTCCTCAAAAAAATTAAAAATAGAACTACCCTACGATCCAGCAATCCCACCTCCGGATCTTTATCTGAAGAAAATGAAAACACAATTTATGCACCCCTATGTTTACTGCAGCATTACTTATGAAAGCCAAGATGTGGAAACCACCTGAGTGCTCATTGATAGATGAATAGATAAAGGAAATGTGGCATAGATACACAATGGAACACTAAACCATAAAAAAGAAGAAAATCTTGCCATTTGTGACAACATAGGTAAACCTTGAGGGTATTACGCTAAGTGAAATAAGCCAGACCAAGAAAGATAAATACTGTATGATTTCACATATGTGTGGAAACTAAAAAACAAAACAACGAAATTCCTAAGTATAAAGAACAGAATGGTAGATACCAGAGAGGAAGGCAGTTGAGGGGAGGCCAAAAAAAGGTGAAAGGTGTCAATTGTATGGTAAGGGATGGTAACTAGACTTACTGTGGCCATCACTTTGTAGGGTATGCAAATATCGAGTTATTATATTGTACACCTGAAACTGATATAATGTTATATACCGATTTTACCGAAATTTTTAAAAAAGTTCCTGAATTGAACTAAATTGGCTCTGAGTGTCCTAAGCCATTTAAAATAACTTACATATTTGAAAAGGATCACTGTTGTGGCAATTACAGTAAGCATGATAGTTTTGAAACAGAACAGTTTTTATTGCTCTGGCACTATCTTTGATAATTCAAGTAAAAAGACTATTATTCCCCCCCAAAAAAATGTATATGGGAATTTAGTGCATATGAGAGTGGGGGAATTAGAAGCATTAGTTTGAGTGGCGTAGCTAGGATGTTTGAAAGTTCGTCCTCTGAGTTGTTTTAATACCCTTCGGGCCCGACCTGAACACCCAGTCCTTGGCTCTCTGCAAGAATGTAGACTAACTTTCACCACATCCTGGCCAGTTACTATCAAGAGAAATGTCCACAAAGCAGAATGGTGTCCTGGTTATTTAAACATATCCAAAATGATTTTTGAATATAGATTTTCTCACATAATTATTAAAAATTCTAAGATAGATTATAATGCCATGAGTAAATGCCAATCATTGTGATGGATGTTATGTTAAAAAGTCTGAATGTGTTGGAGAAGCATGATAAAGTGTTTACAGGGAAAACATTACGGTAATTGAAATTTGCCTTCAACATGTGTGATAGGGAGGAGAGATGAAATTAAATTTTTAAGGTATTGATGCCTGGGATTCAATGAATTATTCTCCCTACTTTTGATTATGTTTTAAAGTTTTCATAATAAAAATGTGAGGCAAACGATGATTATGGTATTATGGTATGGAACCTGTAGGTTTTAGGTACAATATAAACATTCACTAATGGAAAATCTTAGGAGAGATAAATTCTTTAGGTATATTATGCTCTTACATTGAATAAATAGAGAGGTAGCAGGTAAAAATTCCTTTCTTAGGATCACAGAGTTAGGTTGAGGGTGCTTTCCTTTTCTTTTCTTCCTTTTTTTTAGATTTTATTTATTTGAGAGAGAGAAAGAGAGCATGAGAAGGGTGAGGGGCAGAGGGAGAAGCAGGCTCCCCCCTGAGCAGGGAGCCTGATGTGGGCTCCATCCTAGGACTCTGGGATCATGACCTGAGCCAAAGGCAGACGCTTAACTGACTGAGCCACCCAGGCGCCCCCCTCCCACACACACACTTTTTTTTTTTTTAAGATGAGGGTGCTCTCCTTTTCAGTGTTAGTCAGTATGTAGTGAACATCTTCAACACACCAGGTCAAAGAATGGGCCCTGATCATACTAGTATGAACAAGGCATAGTGCAGCCCAGGGAGGAAACCAGTCACATAAACAGATAATCATAAAACAATGTCATAAATAGGAGGGAAGGCCATAGCATTTTCTTTTATGTGCTGTGAACAACATGAGAAATAGCATGATGAATAAAAATAGCATATACTGCTGAAGGAAAAAGCAAATGGCTGAGCGTTGCCAGAGTTGTGAATTCAAGGTAGGAAATGAGAGAGAGTCAGAGGCAGGCAGTGAACTTCATCCTGAAGGTGGTAGAGAGCCCCTGAAGAGTTTTGAGGTGAGACAAGCTGGTGGAGGGTAGGTTTGAGCAGACAACATTGGAATCAGGGAAGACAGAAGGCATCTGTGGTCGTCCACCAGGCGAGAGACCAGGAAAACCTGAACTGGATCCAGACTTTGGTGGGGGGGAGGATAGTAAGAAAGGGGGAGTTTCAGCCCAGTATTGTAGGAATAGGACAGTATGAATGCTTTCCTTTCCCTACGTCCCTTCTCTCATTCTTCCTTCTCAACTCTTCCACCCCCCTTCTTTTCTTGTCATTCTTTTACCTTCTTTCTATCTTTCCATTGTCAAGGCTTGTGCAAAGATTTCATTTTTAAAAAATTTGTTTTGTATAGTTAATGTATGCTCCTGGAACAGAACTCAAAATACAAAATGTATGTAACTAAAAAAAAAAAAAAAAAAAAAGTCTTCTTTCTGCATCCCTTGCTCTCTAGCTACTTTTCAACTTCTCTTTCCTCCAAGGAGCCAGCCATGGTTCCTTCCAAGGCTCTTGTGTAATTGCTTCAGCGATAATGTCATGCGCTTATGACCATACACACATACTTGCAAAGACTTTTAAAAATAACTTGTGTGAAGATTCTGTGTACATACTTGACAAGTTAATTAGCATGCTCTCTGCATTATATTAAAATCTTATTAATTAACTCGATGGGCCATTTGATTACATAGCTCTAAAAGAAAATGTTGGAGTTCTTTTGCAGACAACAATGGGCTCACCAACGATACTTGCATGAATCATCTTCTTTTGGAGGATGAAAAGGGTTAAATTAAACTATCGGAAACTTTCCCTTTCTAGTGGATATGACTGCTACTGTAATGTCTATCTGGAG
Source organism: Phoca vitulina (assembly GCF_004348235.1). NCBI lineage: Eukaryota > Metazoa > Chordata > Mammalia > Carnivora > Phocidae > Phoca > Phoca vitulina. The sequence continues at coordinate 5,855,249 of NW_022589711.1, forward strand.
TCTTGATTAACCTTCAGAAAACCTCAGCAAACAGTCTTCCAACCTATTAAGAAATTTGCTTATGGAACAACATATTACCCCGCTAAAAGGCCTCTATCTTAACTGTCAGAGTAGTGAGATTGTAATTAATTGGCTTTCATTTTTCCTTTTTAAATCAAAGAAAAAAACCTTTAGCCTTTCTTCAGGGGCAGGTTGTGGCATTTCCATGTAGTAAACATTCCAGCTTCTACTTTCACCGTGGGTACACTGCAGTGAATCCCTGACTGCAGTAATTCCTGGAAGAGCAGAATATATGATGCTTTCATAAATACATATTAATACATTCGTCTTCTTCCAGCCCAAGCCAGATTTTCCTGGCTGCTTATTTCCTCAGGTGGCCAGAAGAATACAATCCCTGATAGAAAAAGTTGGCAGCTTCACATGCATAACTGATCAGCAGGAACACTCTCCCTCCGATAATGTTCTTGTACTTCTGTGGGTGAAAGATGGTACAGTGGTTATCTGATAGGCATAGTATAATAACTTCATACACAATTAAAACCATTATATTTGAATCTGTGGTAGCATTTTCCTTACGAGGAAGTCATTGTGGTGTCTCTCCTGATTGGATGGGGGCCCCCAAATGTGGGTGTCGATAGGGTGGAAGACAGTAGCGGGAGAGGTGAAAGAATTCAGCAGAGGCAGAACAAAGGAGATAGAAGTTTCTTGAAGACACCGCAAGGGAGTGGAGGCCAGATCAACAGAAGAGAGGTTGTCTGCCACGAGGCAGCAGGTGGGGGCTGTTTTTAAAGAGGGAAGGCGAGGAGGTATGGCCACATACGGAATTTTCCCTTTTTTCTGGTAACTGTGCCTGGTTGTAAGTAGCCCATTGGTCAGTTAGAGTCTATGGATATTTTGAGGTGGGTCCCCAGATGGGGGTTCCTGTGGACCTCTCTATTTTCCATTCCTCAAACCTGTTTGTCTAAAAGTGGCCTCTACAGTCTTCTTTAATAAATCCTTACTCGAGGAATAAGTCCTGTAAATACAGAAACCTTTAGACTAGAAATAATTATTATGATCATGCCACGTTCAAATTCTGGCTTTTTCTTAATATAATTTGCAGTCCTAAATGCTCTGAAGCACATTGAGAGAATTAAAGAGAATATAAATTCCTAAAAATGTTAAGCACAAAATTGTCAAATTATACTTTCTCTCTAATAAGAAGCTAGCTAACATACTCCAGAATGTCATAATTTTCTTATATTTCAAGCAAAAGCACTCCAATTAACTGGGTATCCAACTAAGGTTAATGTTATTTTACAAAATCAATTTGCTTTTATATGTTGTGACTGAAATTATATTATTACACAATGCATATTTTGCTGAATTATTTAATAATACCTTCCTCACCAATTCTCTAGAATATAAGTTTATCTGTTTTATTCACTGCTGTATTCCCAGCTTAGAACATAGAAGTGTTCAATAAATATTTTTAAACCAATAAATACATCTATCTATGACCCATATTTCTATTAGAATATTTTCTTCATCACACATTGTACATCTTTTTTTTTTAACTTTTTTTTCTTTGTTGTTGGAGAATAAAAGCTATGCAGCATAGGATAAAAAGCATAAGATTGAAAAAATTTTTGCTTGATTAACTGATTTTGTCCCAGTTACATGAAGCCTAGTGTAGAAAAATACTAACAATTTAATGGTTTCATTATTTTCTGTACCTCATTTCCCTAGTTCAGGTTGACTACAAATATGGAAAAGCCGAGAACTGCAGCCACTCCCCAGCCCCATGTAAGAATGGACCCTGAATAGAAAAAAAGGAGAAAGAATAGGACAGAGAGAGAGAGGAACAGAAGATACAGACTGAGAGTGGGAGAGAGTCTTGCTTATGTTAATACGATTGCCATTAATGTGCCTTTTAATACAAAGTGCCCTACATTATGCTACATAGTTCATCATAAGCTAATGAAAGAGCTGCTTTAATTAGGAAGATAATAAGTGATTCAGAGACAAAAGGGAAGGATTCCAGACCATCACATCTATACACATGGAGGGACAGCTGCCCAAGTGAGAGGCTTTGGGGACCGGGAAGAGAGCGGGTAAGCTGCATGACTGCAGTAACTAGGAGTGAGGTTGGTGACGGTGTCCTCAGCAAAGAGGCACTCCATCCTAAGGTATTAAAATCTCATGGGTTTCTGCTGTGAGACAAAACATTAAGCCAATTCAGCCTCTATTAATTGCCAGAAGAAAATTAGATTATCTCAAATTTTGGAATAAGTCACTAAAATATTCTTACATTTGTTGTCCACACTATGGGTTTAGTCTTAAAATCTGTAATAGTTTTTGATGTTCCTTAGAGAATCAATGGTCTGTCATTTGAAATAGTAGAAAAAGAACACTCCTGCTCCACAGAAAATCATGCCGACCATTTGACTACCAGCACGCTGATTACTAGTAAGAATTGTGCTCACTTAGATTACATAGGTAGAAAATGAGATATGAATATTACACATGACTATAAATCAGTGACACGGCGTAACTCTAGGATACCTTTCTTTTTCATTCTGTCATTACTCATGCTTTCTTTTCCTAGACACCCAGAAAAATTATTGCCTTATAATAGATAATACAATACAAAGGTAAGATTAATATATAAACAGATTTCTACTTTAAAAGGGAGGCATTGATTTTCATCAGCATCTTAGTTTTATTTTCCTTCTGCCAAACAGAAGTCTCTATAGGAGTTAGGAGCAAACTTCAAAAATATGTTGGATGAAGACCATGAAGCCACAGTGCTGCTCAAAGTTTTCTTCACAACCCGTGCCTGTCCCTGACCTATTACTGAATCACAATAACCTAAGTACAGGCATTGAGAATAAACATTTAGATTTTCTTGCAGCAATCTGACAGAGTAAATATTTTGTCTATTGAATTTAAAAGTAAAGAATTGAGCATTTTTTCAAGTGATTTTTTTTTTTTTGCATAAGTACTGGTCTCTTATGGATAAGAAATTAGAAGTAAACCTTTTGTTATGGATAATTTCATAGTTACTCAACTGAACTACTTTGAAAACAGGTGCTTACATCATCCTTCCAAACTTCTTTGGAATACTCCTGCATATCTAGGACTTTGAGTGTCATAAATTGCTGGTTCTTCAGAAAGTAGAATGGTGGTTACTAGGGCCTGAGGGGTGGGGAAAATAGGGCAATGTTGGTCAAATTGTGCAAACTTTCAGTTATGGGATGAAGGAGTTTTGAGGAACCTAATGTATAGCATGGTGATTATAGTAAATACTGTATTATATACATTTTATATAAGTATACTGTATTTTATATATTTTATTTGTATTATATACATTTCTTACCACAAAGAAGAAATGGTAAACATGTGGTGATGGATGTGGTAATTAACTCTAGGGTGGTAATCATTTCATAATATAGAAGTGTATCAAATGAACACATTGTATACCTTGAGCCTACATAATTTTATATGAAATTATATCTCAATAAACGTAGAAAGAAAATAAAATCAGAATCTCTGAAAAAAATCTGTTTATGTTTTCTCTGCTATTTTAAATTGTATTCTTTTTTATTAACATATAATGTATTATTTGTTTCAGGGTACAGCAAAAAATAAATATATCTTATGTCTGGAATGCCTTCATATATTTTGGAAGAATTTTTAAAAATTCAGCCTTACAAAGTTCAGAATTGAAACCAAGCCTGTGGGGAACATTTTACTTCTGTAACATCAAACATTTACAAGCAATTGTTGATGAAGATGGTAATAAAAAAAACAGAGGCCTTTTGTACTTACTCTTCGTGAAGTAGTTAGTTATACATTAGGTTACTGACAAACATCAACTGAGTACGGCAGGAACACGCTCAGTATGGTAAGTCATGAGAGTAAATATCATGTCAAAAGAAGAGAACACAACTGCAAATAATTGGGAACTAAGGCCATTTTATCAAGTTGAAGTTGGACATATGGGCATTTGAACTGAAAGAATATTTCAATAGTCCATAGTCATGTGATAGGAGGTGGGGGAATGGATACATTTTATCATCAAATCTGAGATACCTTCACTATCCACAGATCCACTCCCAAGCCCCAGCACTTCTGTCCCAGCCACCACCCTCAGTCTCCAGAGACCAGGCAGCAGACCACCAGGAACTGCTAGGATATGTTTTTGGAAGCCTTGCATCCTGCCTGCCATCTTGGTTAGTTAGCCTTTGTCATTTCCCTTCCAGTCTAATTTCCCCTCTTGGTATTGTTGGCTCTTTTTTTCCCCTGACCCAAACTACCCATGCATATGCTCACTTTTATAGTGCCTATCTAAGGCAAACAAAAAAAATCCCTCTTTTCACCCTCAAACTTTTCATTAAACCTCTTTCCCTTTCTTTCACAGAAACCCAACTTTTTCATAAGAAAGGACATGACCTTGCATTCAGGGGCTACTTCTTCCTACATTCCACATATATGGAATGTCGATCATCCTCCTCTATCCTCAGTGCTGCTTCCAAAGCATTACCACATTAGCCTTTGGTAAAGATCTCCACCACTTTGAGATTATTCCATCAGGTTGTATCATCCCCGGCCTCGATTGCTATTGTCATGTACTTATTTTCTGGGATTTAGAAATCCCTCTTCCTTCAAGATGTCTCTTGGAGATACATGGGCCCATCAGAGCCCACAGTTACAAAACTGAGCTCATCTTTTCCATCAACCTGCTCGATCTCGCCTTCCACCCACTATTAAGTTTCATGCTTATGCCTTCAATGGTTTAGCATCTAAATTTTTTACACTCTACTTCACATGATGCTTCACTATTAGCTGCTCTATTCCTTGATGATTTCATCTCCAGCCATGTTCATCTACACCTCTCTTTCATAATTCAAGACTGGCCACACCCAGATCTTATCATCACTTGGAACTGTCCCACTTCCAACACATTAAATCTGAATGCCCCATTCTTACCACAGCTCCCCTCCCACAAGTCTTCCCACTCAGTACTCTTACCAACCCTGTCCCTGGCTCCATACGGCTGGCAGCCTGGGATCCCTCTACCTTCCTCTGTTTGTTCTATTTTGTCTTCTTTAACTTCTCTGTCTTGCTTTGATGTCATGGGCCCTCATTTCAAGCATTTTTTTGCCAGTTTTTTGAAACTCTAGTCATATTGCCTTTCTATCCATCCTCATGGCAAATACTCAGTCTAGGTGCCCTATTTCTGTAGATCTAACCCAGACAGCTGAGTTATTGAAGATGATCACACAACTGTACATGTTCATGACACTATAAATTCCTGGTGCCCAAACTCAACTAGGTTTTCAATACTTTGTATATTTCCCTACTGAATTTTCTCCACTCTGTTTAAATCTTTCATTTGTTTTCTTCACTCTCAACCAATAAATTTGCCTGCTTGTTCAGAGGAAAAATATAGCTCCAACTTCCTGCCACCAAACGTACAAACAGAAGTCCCAGGAAAGAAAAGTTATTTCCCTGGTTGAAGATTAATTCCTGCATCTGGATTCATGATCCTATCTCCTGCCTTTCTAGGATACCTGTGATGGGCTGAATATTTGTGTCTCCTCAGATTCATACGTTGAAATCCTGACCCCCAATGTGATGGAATTAGGCGGTGGGGGTCTTTGGAAGGCAATTAAGTTTAGATGATGTCAAGAGAAGAGAGCCCCCCTGGTGGGATTAGTGCCCTTAGCAGAAGAGGATAGACACTAGAGCTTCTTCATCACCACCACGTGAGGAGACAGAGAGAAGGTAGCTGTCTGTGAGCTAGGAAGTAGGTCCGCACCTAGAACCAAATATGCTGGCACCTGGATCTTGACTTCCCAGCCTCCAAAACTGTAAGAATTAAATGTCTGTTGTTTAAACCACCCAATCAATGGCATTTTCTTACAGCAGCCTGAGCTGACTATGATGATAACCCTCTTCTTTATCTTTAAGTCTTACTTTCCTTCTTTTATTCATCAGTCCATAAACATATCCCATGTTCTCACATACTAAAAATTTGTCCCTCAGCCTCCCACCTCCCACCAGGCACTGTCCTTTATCACCACTGCTTCACAACTAAATCTTTTGAAACAGTTGTCTACATTCACTGCCTCTAGTTTTCAGCTCCACACATTCTTCACACCTTTTCAATCTGGCTTCTGCTCTTGCGACCTGTAGAAACTTTCTTGGCAAAGCCAGCAATGACTGACTTTCTTGCTGCTAAATCACTGAAATCTTTCCTTGTTTGACCTCTCTAATCCTCTTCCCACTATTGACCATCCCTTTTGATCCTTAAATCACACTCTTTCCATTCCATCTCACTGACATTGAAATCTCAGATTCCTTTGTGGTATCCTGAAATGTTTGTATTTCTCGGGGTTCTGTCTTAGGTTTTCTTCTCTTTTCAATTTGCACACTTTCAATTTTTCAATATCTCCCTCATTTCTTGTTGTGGCTTTAACAACCCTCTTTCTATATGCAGGTGACTCCGAAGTTCATCTTTCCAGGGGCAATCTCTCTCCAAAATTTTAGATGTGGAAATCCCTCTTCCTACAAGATGTCTCTTGGAGATACAGTGGGCCCATCAGAGCCCACGGTTGCAAAACTGAGCTCACCTTTTCTATTAACCTGCTCTATGTCACCTTCCACCCCCTACTTAAAACTAGAAATCTGAGTATCATCCTTGACTGTTCCCTTCCCTTTACTTTAGAATTCCTAGCTATGGATCAATTCATCGCTTTTTTCTTTATTTCCTCTATTACTTACCTAATTCAGTCCATCATCTTATTTTCATTCACCTCAACAGGAGTCTCTGTTTCTCTAGTCAGATCTCCCTTCAACTTATTCTCCACACCACGGACCAGGATTTTTCTAAAATGCAAATCTTACGCATATGCTACTACTGTGTTTAAAAGTGTCCGATGGTTCTTCATTACATGGAAAATCCAAATTTATTAACACGCCTCACATGATCCTTCTCCTTCTGAGCTCTTACCATTCTTCTGTTTGCCTTTTAATGCTTCAATCATTTAGATTTTTAACTATCTCCTCTCTCTCCCTCCCCACACCCCACTCCCCACTTCTCTCTCTTGCTCTCCTGACTCCAGGTCTTTGCACAGCCTCTTCTTCTGTCTTGAGTTTTCCACTACCCACCACCCCCCGCCCTGCCCCACCTCACTACCTGCTTCCTCTGGCTAAATTATACATACAATTCAAGTCTCACTTAGACATAACTTCCTTCGGGAAGCTTTTTTTCCTCCCAGAACTGGTGTGGGGATTCTCCTTTTTGCTTCCACTGCAATTCATTTTACTTTTCATAATACTTGTCACATTCTATTGTAGTTTTTTAAATTGTACTTTTCTATTTTTGACTTTTTATTCCCCATTAGCCTGTCAGCTCCATTAGGGCAAGAATTGTTTGTTTTGACTCTAATGCTCTGGTACATTGGAAGCTGTAATAATTATTCAGTGTATGAATGTAGGAAGAAAAGAATAGGAAGATGCAGGCAGAATAAAGCCAACGGAGGCAAGGAACTTAGGAGATCAAAACTAAATATATAAATCAAGTTCAGGAACTTAAGAAATCAGAGTAAAAAAAGTTAGAAGAGGTGCCTCTTCAGGCCCTCAGGTTTAACAAGATCAAGACAAAAAGGCAGATTCCTTGGCATCTTTATATGTCTTGTCTGCACTTGGCCATGTTGGTTCCACTTGGTTTAGCCCCTCTATGATCTGTCTGCCTGCTTCTCCAAGGAGTCTCCTCTCAGTGTCCAGGTGCATAGTTCTTTGAAATTTTACCTTTGTTGTTACCACTAAGCATTCCTTATGAACCACTGGTTTGCTTTGGCTGGTTACTTAGGCATGGCCCCTATCCTCTAGAAGTCCATACTCAGTCAAACGCAAAGCACAAATATTTCATTGAGAAAATATAAAATGAAGACTAAATAACACTTATTTAATAAATGTATACAGGGCAATTGGATTGTGTCAAGTGGCAAGAGCGAAGGGGTGACAGATGGTGCATGATTTAACCCACCACCCCTCAAAGTGATACATACATGGCTATCCTCAAAAGTGTCACATGACTATATGAATCCACTAGATGTCTCATAAATTTTTCCCATATGCTACCTTCCTCCCCCCCTACCACTTATAATACCCTACACAGGATAAAGCAAGTCAAAATCTCTGATATAAACCAACTTGTGGGAACCCTGTCACCCAGGTCATCAAAATTTACACAGGGATTTTAAAAACCATTTAGATTCAAACTTATATGCTACTACACCACTAAGTTCTACGTTGTAGCTTTGTAATTGGCAGAACAAATAAAAATATTTCCAAAACATCAAAATTAAGAATTTCTGTTCATCAAAGGACACATGCAACAAGGGTGAAAAGACAATCTATGGGATGGGAAAAAATATTTGCAAACCATATATCCAGTAGAGGATTACCCAGAACATATAAATAACTGCTATAATTCAACACTATCAATACAACCTGATTTCTACATGGGAAAGGACTTGAATAGACATTTCTCTAAATAAGATATACAAATGGCCAACAAGTATTTGAAAAGATGCACAACATTATTAATCATTAGGGAAATGTGAGTTAAAACCACAAAAATTAAAACTTCTATGTACCTATTAAAAGTGATAGAAAATACTGTGATACTATTCTATTAGAATATTCAGAAAATAAATATAGACTATTATTTGAGATGCATTGTGTATAATATTTCTCAGAATTATAACCATATTTACTTCAACTTTTTGTTCTAGGAATTATGCAATTTTATTATAATCAAACTTTAGCAATGAATGGATGAGTGCACTCAGAACAATGAATGGGAACCGATTAGTCAGCCATATAAGTAAAGTGAAACTTAAGATTCACTTAGTTGTCACAGAACACCAATTATCTAAGATTTGCATTAGTCTACTGTAACTACTTAGGAGCCTGTCATCTTACTTCTTGTGCAATAGAATTCCCTGTGGTCAGCAACCTCCAAGATGGCCACAGTGTTCTTGGCCTCCTGATACTCATGTCCATGTATAACCTCCTTCCCTTAAGTGTGAGCTTCTAATGAGCAGAATACAGCAGTTGTAATGGGATATTGCTTGTTAGATTTGGTTACAAGAAGACTGTGGTTTCCATTTTGGGTGCTTTCTTTTTCTGTCTCTTTGTCTCTGTTTCTCTTTCCTTCTCTCTGACTCTCTCTGCCCTTTCTCAGGGGAAACAAGCTATAGTGTTGTGAATAGCGCTATGGTAAATACCACACAAAAAGGAAGAGATATCTGAAGATAAGAACAAATGAAGATCCGAGGCTGCCAAAAGCCACATGAATGAGTTCAAAAGTAGATCTTCCCAGAGCTGAGATGACTGTAGCTTCAGCCAATACCTTGATTGCAACCTTGTGAGACACCAGACTCAGAGACACCCAGCTAAGCTGTGCTTGGATTCCTGATTCACATAAGCTATAATAAATGTCTCTTGTTTAAAGCTGTTAAGTTTTGCTATAATTTGTTACGCAGTGATAGATAATACATAACCAAATGTATCAAATATAATAAACTTTTAAAGGTAATATTTTACATATAATTTTCATTCATTTGTATGTAAAGCTACATACTAGGATTTTTTTGCCATGGTTTCTGTTCTCTCTTGTCCCAAATCCTATACTATTAGGTTGATCTAACTTCTAATGTTTGGATCACACATGTCCAGCCTGATCTGATTGACACATTATTCTAGCATTATCTACTGTCTTTTCAATGTTCTTTTTTTCTTCTCAATCTGAATTAGAACATATTTTTTTTCCCAATCTTCCTCCAAATTTTTAGGAATATCAGGAGAAAATGTACATATTTATGAGCTATGAGTGTGCTTGAGTACATGGTGTAGTTAATAGGAACAGTTCCATTTGGTGGCTGGGTTTTCAAATGCATCAATCAGGGCAAGATTAAACCTTTGGTTCCTATTCAGAATCTGACTATTTCTCATCACCAACCAGAATCACTATCATTGCTCACTAGGATTAGACCAATAGCCTCCAAATTGATCTTCGTCCTTCTACCCTTACTTTGCTTCAGTCTGTTCTCAACACAGAAGGCAGAATGATCCTGTTAAACCACAGGTCAGCTCATGTCAAAATGCTTAAATCGCTCCTTATTTCACTCAGAGTAGAAGACATTAGAATGTCCCAAAGTGTGCCCTAGCCCCAACCTTTAACCTGGTAATCCATGAGCTCCTTATCTATACCATGAGCCCCTCCACCTCACTCTAGCCACACCATGTTTGCTTTGTTCCCATTTTCTAGGAACACTCCTACCTTGGGGCTATTGCTCTAGTTCTTTCCTCTGCTTTAAATCTTCTTCGCCCGGATATGCTCTTGGCTAACATATTACATCCTTGAAGTCTTTGCTCACAATTTCACCTTCTCAAAGAGACCTACTTTGACCTCTACCATATATTGTAACTGTTTACCCCGCCCCAGTCTTCAGAATTCACCATTGTTTATCATCTTCTAATCTACTCAATAATTGACTTGTTACTTGTTACATTTATGGTTTATCTGTCACCACTAGAGAATAAACTCCATGAGGAAAGAGGTCTCTGCTTTGTTCACTTTTGAAAACTCAATCACCTAGATTTTATCAGGCACATAGTAGGCACTCAATATTTATTGAATTGAATCGTGAACTCACTGGAATTGAGTTGCCCTTCTAGCTCTTGAAATATGAAAAGTGGTAACAAAGTATTAATGATAAATAAGTAGAAATGCTAAAAATTTATAGCTATTGAATAAATGAAAACACTTATCTAGCGGAGAGTCCTTGTGTTCCCTCAGAACAAGTAAACTGATGGCGCATAATAACAAATAGCGACATGATTTATTCATTACCATTTACAGCATCTTGACTGAGAAAATTAAATTGTTTTGTGGATGCTTGACACACTCTGAGACCTTTTCAATTTCTTTACTGTTCTTCCCTTGTTAATTTTTCTCGTTTTCTTTAAAGGATTGTAGGCAAGTAAGCAATATTCTGCTTCTTTGGCAAATAATTGATCATCTGGCCTCGTGAACTCCTTCATGGACTGTGTCTCTACAGGTTAACTTAGCATCCTGAGTGGGATGATGGAATTAGAGAATGATTTCTTACTGAAAACCATAAAAAATAAATAACATGAGTAAATGCTTCTTATTTTTGCTACAGTGCAAGATGAAACAGATGACCAGCAAAAGGCACTTTCCAACATCACTTTTTAAAAATATACTTCACTGATCTTCATTGTCTTAGGGGAAAAATGCTTTTCAACTCATCCTTTCTGTTGCTGTTCACATCATCACTAATATCAAACCACAGATTTGAAATAGAAAAGGCACACTAGGTATCTCATTTTTAATTGAGAGCCTGGATTAGGAAAATCAAAACTAAATTTCTTTGCCCTTAGTATTATAGGTAAAACATTATGAAAACATAGATCAGGTCCTTTGTAAAATATCTTTATGATGAAAATTTGCATGTAATAAAAATATTTCCCAAACCTAGCTTAGGATTTAACAACTATGAGCAACAACATCTACTACAACCAAATTCTAGACTAGGAGCTAGCCAATTACTTGCCTCTTCTTATAAATAAGAGTTTTTTGGAACCTACCCGTGTCCATTCTTTTGTGAACTGTCCGTAGCTGCCTTCGTGCAATTGAATAACTGTGATGGAAACCGCATGGCCTGCAAACCTAAAATATGTGCTCTCGGACCCTTTACCGAAAAAAAAAATTTGCTGACCCCACTTCTAGACAAATAAGAAATTGGGGCAGCTCCTTATATTTCATGACACTGAAGTTGACTTCCACATTCACTTCTATTATTTAAGAGGGAGAGAGAACATGGAGAAATTTCAGAGTTTTGTGGGTGGGAGTAGTTAGTATGAATTGACCCACATGAGCTGGGAAAAAAATAGAAGGAACTGTTGGCCCCCATGAGCTGCTCAGGCTGACCATACTCCTGTTCCTGTGTCCCCCTCCCCCACCCCCATCCTCTTGGACATCCTCTTCACTAAGTGCCTGAGACACCTAAGTCTTTCTAGAGGTCTTACTGTTAACAGAAATGTCTACCTTTCCATCATGACCTCTCACTTTACTTTCTTTCCTAAATTGATCTTTCTTTAGATTATGGTTGGGTATCCTAGTTCACTGCTTTGGCCTCGATGCATTCTATGATGCTCTTAGCTACTTTGCCCTCTGTTTCTGGGTGCCAAGATTCTGCCATTGGACTTGATTCTCAGTCCTTAAACTTCAGGAATGGTTTCCAACTTCTCATTCTTAGATTCTGGTCTCAGGCTGCCCTTCCTGTTCTGTGGCCTGATCAAAGAAGAGACAGTGAGTAAGAAAGGACTTAGCTAGCATTTTGATATATTTAACAGGACATTGGAGGACATTACTGGAGCTGGAATGACTTAGTCTGAAGGGGAGAGGGGGCATAGAAAATTAAGGCTGCTAAATTTTGAAATCCCATTACTTTTCTCCATCTGGAGAAGGGCAATCAGTTTTGCATATCCACAGAGAGATAGATGTGGGAAAAAAAAAAAAAACAACTTGGTAAATATGAGGAGTGGGATAAAACAGTAAGAAAAAAATTTACTAAGAATCACAAAATTTCAAGGTGGAAAAATTCTATAAACAAGATAGATCTCAATATCTTGGGGGTACTTGGGGAGATATTGGAGCTTAAAATCTGGGGATGATATTGATGACCTATAGAGATTTCCTTGAATTGTATGATTGAAACAATAGTTCTAGTGTCATTTTTACTGAGAAAAGCCTAGAGGCAAAGCAGAAAAACCGTATTTCACAAAATTTAAAAGAAACAACTACCATGGAAAAATAGTTTTACAAACAAACTAGTCTTTTCCTTTAAGGAATGTAATCTTCAGGTTATACTAAGATGGGATTTTTCTTTTTTACTCTATAATAATAAGTGTAATTTCCTATATTTTTTCAAGTACTTCTATGGACTTGTTTTTGCTTTCTAGTGTTTAATCCATATGAGATTTATTTTATTTCATTTGAGGTAGAACCTCTTCTTTTTCAAGTATTTAGCTAGTTTTTCTTATCCCTTTATTGAATACCTCATTCTTTTTTTTTAATTTTTTAAAGATTTTATTTATTTATTTTTGCGAGAGAGAGAGAGAGAGTGAGTGTGTACAAGAGGGGGAGGGGCAGAGGGAGAAGCAGACCCCTTGCTGAGCAGGGAGCCCAATGTGGGACTCGATCCCAGGACCCTGGGATCATGACCTGGGCCGAAGGCAGATGCTTAACTGACTGAGCCACCCAGGCACCCTGAAGACCTCATTCTTATCCACTGATTTTAAATACTGAGTTTAGAGTATGTCTAACTCCCTGTATCCTTCATGGACTCTACACAGCTTTGCTGGCCTGTATGAAACTTCATATATGTCCACAAGATTCAGTCTACATTTTGAGATAGTGTATTTCACTATTTGTTATAGCAGGTCTTCATCTTTTTGCTCAAAAGAATCCCAATTGTCCTATTTATATTCTTGATTAATTTTATAACACATACAATCCAATTTTATAAAATATACATATGTATTTCAGGTACACATTGCATGTGGTGTTTATAAATGCTCTGAAAAAAAGATCTTGGAGGCAAACATCAATCTGGTAATGTTGGCTGTCTCAAGGAGAAGGAAGGGATGATGGGTTATATAGAATGCATGGGTCATGATTACAGAGATGATGGGGGCAATCATCTGACTCAGATTCAGATGCCAGGAAAGGCATTTTAGGAGCAGTCATTTGTACCGAATTTGGAGACATATACAAACTAGTGATGTGAAGAAGGAAAGGAGATCATTTGAAGTAGAAGAAACAAATCACATGCAAGGTGATACCTTCAGGGGAGTGCTAACTATTCAGGAAGGTTTTAGCACCGGGGAATGTCTGAAGCTTTGGTTGAATGTTTGGGCCAAAGTCACAGTATGAGGGCCAATCATGCCTAAATCAGTAGCTTGAACTTTTGTGACCATTTGGATAAATCATTGAATATTTTCCCCTTTTTTTAGTAGCAGGGGAAGGGGAGAGGGAGAGGGAGGGAGAGAATCTTAAGCAGGCTCCAAGACTAGCACAGATCCCAACACGGGGCTTGATCTCACAACCCTGAGATCATGACCTGAGTCGAAATCAAGAGTAGGAAGCTTGGCCAGGTGCCCCAAATCACTGAAAATTTTTAAACAAGGCACTGTCATAATCAAGTTTTCATCTTTTAAATGTCACTCCTGCATCCAGATGGAGGTTTGAAGGGAACATCTAGGACATTATATAGAGCTACTACAATAATCTATGTGTAGATCATTTAAACCTCGGTATTCAGGTGGTCCAGTCCCTTTGTGATGTCACAAATAAACACACATTTTAGAGCCAAGAATAAATGCAATATAAGACTTTATTAGAATTTCAGGAATAGTGTTATAAAAATCTCCCCTCCCCCCTTCCATTTTTCTATCTCCTTCAAACCCTAGAACTCTACCTAAAAATTTCATCCATTCTCATTTCAGATGTGGGCTCCAGGATTTTTTTCCCCACTCCTCTCCCTGCTTTCCTGAATGTGTTCTTTCTCCCCACTAGCTGTCTTTCCCTTCGTCCTATTTCTGGTTATTTTCAATTTTCAATTCTTTTGACCCATTATCACTATGGGCGTCACAAATGATTCTTAAGTGTTTCTTGCAAAGGGGAGGAGGATACACTGCAAATACTCGTTCATAAATCATGTTTATCTTTGTTAAACAGGAGAACTGTGTTTAGAGACACTATGTGTTTATTTTCACATGGTGCTCATAGGGATAGAGAGGAAAGGATGGATGTGAAAATAATACTGGAAATAGAACGAAAGCAATTGGCTGCTGAAAGGGAGAGAGTGGAGGTTGTCTAGAAATACTCTCCATGTTTCTAGCTGGGAAGACTGGATAATTGGGGGGTACTTTTGACTAGTTAAGAGGACGCCACAGGAGGAGAAGAGTTGAAGGATACATAATAAATCCAGCTCTCTGAAGGTTGATTTTGAAGTGTTTTAGGCTACCCAAGAGGAGCTCTCCAGAGACAGATGGATAAATGAGACTGTGCCTTAAGAAGAAGAATGCATTTGAGAGTCATCACTGCAAAGGTGATAGTTTAACCAGAGAATAAGACTGAGAGGCCAGAGGGCAAAATGCTAGATAAAGAATAAGACAGAAGACAAAGAGCCTTTAAAACACTGAAAAAGTTAGAACAGAGAGGTAGGAGAAAAAGAAGCAGGTGTAGCAAGTGTCATATATTATACAGAAGTTGAAAAACATATGAACTGAGAATTGAAGTAGCCAGAAATAGGCTTAAGAATCGTCCATGACAAAATATGACTTTATTAAGAGCCATTTCAGTGAAGATGGGGACTGGAGGGGGATTGCCATAGGGGTATTGACTACTCTTTCAATAATTTTGTTTATGAGGATAGTTAGTGAGTTGGAATGGGAATTTAGGGAGTAGGCCGACCTCAGGGCCTAGGTAAAAGAGGCTGTGTGGATGAGTAGCCTCTTTTCAAGACGACAAAGAGAGAAATCGCACCTTAAAGGAGAACCAGGTTTAAGATAGAGTAAGTAAATTGAGGGAGAGCTGAGTAAAGAGCTTGAGTGAAAGGGGAATTTATTTACAGTAGAAGAAGGCTTCCAGATGGCACTGTGGAAAGAATTTAATATGCTTATCTAGCCATATGTGCTAGGAACTGCGAGGCGGTAGAAAAAGAAGACACTGTTTCTGCCTCCAAGAAGCTAATGGTCCAGCAGAGATACTCATTTAGTTAGATATTTAGTCAGAGCCTACTATGTGCCGGGAGACACTGTTCTGGGCACTAAGGGTACACTAGGAGGTACAAAACAAGGTCAAGGCCCTCAGAGAGATTATATCCAGTGTAGGCAGACATGCAAACAAAGAAATTCTTTAACCACTTAAAGAGTTATGGTAACTGCCTTGCCCCACAGAACTGACAATTTCTTCCATTTTTGCTTCTGTTAAGCCCTATAAGGGAAGAAAAACAGGAAGTTGTTATTCTATGGGCCAAAGCAGCTAAGAGGAGGCAGGTGGTGATTCTCCTTTGCAGAGAAGGGGATGATGATTGAGATTAGCCTGGAAAGGAGAGGGGGTGTTCCCTAGGTAGAATATGTAGGGAAAGGCAGGACAGGCATAGGGAACGATGTGAGCAAAGGCCAGGAAATTGACAGGAAAATGAAGTGAGAATGGTAGATGACTCATAGGGGAGGAAACAGAGAGAAGGGTGAGGATTAGGATGTGCAGGACAGGCCACTGCTGGAGCCTGCATTTTGGGTGGAGGCCAAGGTTGGCAAGAATGCAAAGCACTGTGGGATGAAGTGGTCCCAAGGTTCGGAAAGATTCTGGCTTACATGCTATCCACCCTGGCACAAAGAAAGGCACTGACGGGTGCTACGGTCTGTGGCCTGGCCCAGTCAGCAGGTTTGGTCAGGGTTCCAGAACCAATGCCTGGGGAGAGTACGTTGTACCTCTGTTGAGCTTGGCTCAGCTCGGCTGGAAGGACAGTGTGGAAGTGAGATCTCAGACACGATGAATGTGTATGGGAAGTGAAAGATTCCACTGGGTCTCATAGATGCACAGTTGTGTGGAAGCATCTGGGTAGACACGTCCACAGGTCCTCAACCAGGCCACATCACCACAAGCAGGGGAGTCTGAGGTCCCTGTGAGTCCCAGTTCTTGCCCCAAATGAAGGGAATCAGAACCTATGAACATTTAGGTTCTTTTCAGCACTGAAATTCTAAGGCTCTACTTAGGAGTAAAACTTCTTCAGATAAAGAAATGCGCTCTCCTTGTTTTTCTAATTTTACTTTGGAATAACTCTTTTCTTATAAAAACAAAAACCTTTTAGTAAAGGACTGAAAGCATAATAGAAGTTCAATCAATGGGTAATCAATTAATTTATTTCTTATTGGCAGGAAATTGTATTCTTCACATTAAAAGGTAAACCAATTGTTACAAGCTCCAGGCGCAAATAATACAAGCTGCATTTGCATTATCATTTTTTTCTCTTTCGGTTTCATTTTGGTTGACTGACTACAAATGCTTTCAAGTTTTTACTCTTTCTGACTTTTCAGAGGATCAGTCAGCATGCAAATGAACCTACACCCAAAGATCCAGGTTCTGAAAGCAGTGGGGCTGGAGATAAGTGTTTTATAAAGCTTTCTAAATTGCAGAATATTTGTTGCCCTGAAATCTAACATTATTTTGCTCAAATAAGTATACTAAAGCATCCACAGTAAACTTGAGAGGTGATAAAATATCAGGTAAACTAGATCGTTTGAATTTATCTAATGTATGCTCCAAATTTTTGGGTTTGGAAAGAATGTCTCCCTGTCATTTTTTCATATCTATAGTGATTTTTTTCGTTGATCTTTCCCTTCTATGGTTCCAGCATTCCTTTGACCCAGTGTGATTCTCCTTTTATTAATGTTTACCCTCCTTCCTATTGAGAGTCAGCCACGATTTCCTTCAGACGCTCTCCCTTTCTTTGCAGATAATATCTGCACGACCAAAAATACACCCTCCTCCTGACTCCTGGAGGCCCCCTGGACACCCTCCTCTTCTGGAAAACTCGCCTCCTCCTCCTTGATTGCAATGCCATTTGTCATTATCCTTTGTTTACAGTCTTTGAGCCAGTTTCCAACCCATTCGACAACACTTCTGTCCAAATCAATTAGTATTCATTTTTCAAGTCAGATTTTGCAAGGCACCGCATCAAATGGATTACAATGGTCCAGGCATATTACATCTACACGTTCCCTTCATCCAGTCATTTTGTAATTAGATTTTTTTAAAAGTGGGGGAGGAGGTGGAGGGGTGGGGGTGGGGGTGGGGGGGAGGAGATCAAGTTTCCCCCCAGGCCTGGCGAGAGGCCCCTGAGCTGCCTGCCAGCACGGGGTTGGGAGCGGGGGTGGGGGGGGGGGGGGGGGGGGGGGGGGG